>NC_092874.1:287731909-288041909 GCF_028372415.1 Notamacropus eugenii | reverse complement strand
GTCATTCTGACCCCAGGGCCAGCACTCTAAACACATCTAATTCATATTGGGCCTTGCACACCATAGTATTCAATCAATGTTTTCTGAGTTACATAGAATTCAATAAAACTAGTCAGGCAGCCTCTGCTCAGAGGTGATGAAAATCTTCAGTTACTGTACATGATGATGTCAGAGTTTTAAGGTCAGAGAAAAGGAACCAAACCTATTCACGGTATAGACATTTTCTGAAACAATCAAGAAAACACTAAATTAAGAAAAATATTTAGACAAAACAAGAATGAATACATAATGTACATAAAGCTCATTTAATTTCTTCTTTACTTTTTTTTGTGACGGTCAGGTTTATATGCAAGTAAGACAGAGAGAGAAGCAACTCCAAAGAGGAATGTTTGCAGGAACCATAGCAGTCGGGCCTGGCCATTTGTGATACCTTTTTTATTGCATAGTATCATAGCATATACTGCTTCTCCCACATGAATCAACCAGGCAAGCCAATACCCATTACGTATGAGTACGAGATGGTTATCCACCAAGTACTGAGAAAAGAGCCCCAGAGGTCCAAGTTTCTGATAGGGGATGCTCTGAGGCCAGAAGGCTACCCACGTGTAGTAACCGAAGGCCAAGATGATCACCGCGAACCAAAAGGAGTTGCCTCTCTTGAAGTAGGCGGCACCTCTCCCCGCTGCCTCCATGGCCGCTGCGCCTCGCACCGTCCGGAGCCCACTGCAATAGACCCGGGCTTGAACTCATTTCTTTCTGACTCCAGGCCCAACACTCTATCCAATGAGCCACTCAGCTGCCTCAGCGATAGACATAGATGTATAAATTTATAAAATCATGTGAGAGAGTATGTGGTATGAATGAATGAAAAATACTTTATTAAGCTCTTACTATGTGCCAAACATTGTGCTAGGCACTGGAGGGATACAGAGGGATACAGAGAAAAATTGAGACAGCCCCTGGTCTATAGGATTCCCTCTTTTAACAGAGTAAAACAACACATAGTGGGAGGCATGCCATGGGTAGGGGGCTTAGACTCAGAAAAGGGAAGATGTGTTCAAGCTCTACTTTTTTTTGTTGTTAAAGCAAACAGGGTGAGTGACTTGCCTGGGATCACACAGCTACTAAGTGTCTAAGGCCAAATTTGAACTCGGGTCCTCCTGACTTTAGGGCTGGTGCTCCACTGTGTCACTTGGCTGCCCCACAAGCCTTACGGATACTGATATGGACTACACCATGTGACAAGGGCATTCCCCCTTCTCATCAGTGCCTCCTAGCTTCCTTCAGGTCTAGCTGAGATCTCACCTTCTACCTGAAGTCTTTCCCAATCTCTCCTAGTTCTAGCCCCTTCCCTCTGTTCATTATCTCCAGTGTTTCCTGTGTACATCTTATTTGTCCATACCTGTATGCATGTTGCCCCCCCCATTAGACTGTAAGGTCTTCCAGGGCAGGGACTATCTTTTTCCTTTCTTTCTATCTCCAGTGCGTAGCACACTACGTGGCATGCAGTAGGTGCTTAGTAAATTTTTATTTACCCACTAGTTGATTTGATTTCACAGTACCCCAGACAACACTCTAAAGCATGAATTCTTAACCTATGATTCACCCTACAGTGATTTCAAAGAATTTGTGACCTTAGATGGAGGAAAACATATTTTTATTTTCACTAATCTTGGATGGAAATTTAGTATTTCTTTCCCTTACAAATGTGGGCAACAAACATGATTCTAAGAAGGTATCCATAAATCCCACCAAATTGCCAAATGGGCCCATGATTAAAAAAAGAGAAAAAAAGTTAAGAAGTGCTATAAATTACAGACCAGTTGTTTATTTGCACCAAGGGAAGAGTTTTTCACACTGATAGATCCTGACACACAGAACAGGGTCTCCTCCCACCAAAAAAAAAAAAAAAGTGTATTTTAATTTCCCTAAGAAGTTATGTTAATTATCACTTTAATTCCTTAAAAGTATGAATATGAAGTTATACGTTAATTTCATACGTACTCAAAGATTCCTCCAAAGATCACAAATTTATTTTTAAGAAAAAACTGCAAACAGAATGAGGAGACAGTATGTATGGTGTCTACCCTCTCTCTTTCCTTTTCATAATGGCTAATGTAGTACTGAGCCTTTTAAAATTACGAAGGCATGAGATAACCAGCTCCTATTATACCCTTCCCATTTGGGGAATTTCTAATTCTCTATTTGTAGGGATTTTTAGGGATTAATGTAAAAGGGGGTTAAACATCTTAATCCCTTTGAATGGAGAAGCGATTAATTCCCTTTCCTTCCTATAACCACCCAGTTATTGGACCCTAAGGTTGGGGCGGGGGGAAGCGCGGTGTCCAGGAACAACTGTGAAAGCAAGTAGTGCACAGCTCCTCCCAGCTGTTAATGAATTCTTCTGGAGTATTAGGGATTTCAAAGCACTCTCTTCATGGGATTGAGCAGCCCTATGGAAATCAACCCTGAGTGTGTGAAGGTGCCAGTCTAATGAATGAGGAAAGTGAGAATCAACCATTGAAATCAATCAATGAATGGTTAAACTAGCTAGTACAGGGGATAGATTGTTGGACTTGGCAGCAAGATGTGAGTTCAAATCCCACATCAGACTGGAGTCAGGAAGACCTGAGTTCAAACCCAGCCTCAGATACATGGGAGATACTTAATAAGTATTTGTGCGGTTTCTTTTCCCTACTTCATATTAGTCCTTGAAAGGTTACAGGAGAAGACCACAAAGGGGTTAAGTAGGGATGACTACGTTGCTCCCCTCCTCAGTCAATTTCACTGGTTCCTGTTGCCTCTGTCACCGAGTTTAAGGTCTTTTGTAGTCTTTGAAGACCTTTATAACCCAGTCCAAGTCTCTCTCTCTCTCTCTCTCTCTCTCTCTCTCTCTCTCTCTCTCTCTCTCTCTCTTTCTTTCTCTGTCTTCTGTCTTCTTTCTTGGTCTGTCTCTCTCTCTGTCTCTCTCTGTGTGTCTCTCAGTGTTTCTCTCTCTTCTCATAGGCTTGTCACCTATGCCTAGAATGTTCTCATTCCTCTCCTCTGCCTCTGAGAATCCCTTGATTCCTGAAGACTTCATTTAAGTTCCACTGTGCATTTGCAGCCTTTCTTAATCCCCCCTCACCCCTGAAAAAAAAAACAAAAATAAATTCCTTTTTATAACCTTAATATGTGTGTATCCTGTTTCCCCAACAGAATGGAAACCTGTTGAAGGCAGAGACTGTTTCCTCTTTGTCCTAATTCTCTGAGACTCAGGTTACACCATGGTCTAGCACATAGTAATGTTGGTTGATTCAGTAACTGAGGAATCATTCCAGGGTGCCCAGACTTGGGTCCCCACCTCTCAACACAGCACAGTTTCCAGTGTAAGCAGCTAAGTGGAGGCCACTTACAGAAGACAAGAGCCTGGCCTCTAACCCTTTATCTGGAGAGCCCAGAGCCGGGCAGCATTTCTCAGTCTTTTAAGGCCTTCTGATCTTTATAAGTCTGCAGCAGCCTCACCAGCTGAGCTAACTCATGCTGACTTTGGGCATCTGTTTTAAACATATACATAGACACTGAAACTTCAAATTATTTTTAATAGGAAGGGACCTAAGGGGTCATGAATCCCAAGCCCTTTTTACATAGAAGGTTCATTCCAAATTCAGCTCAACAAACATTATTAGACACAGAAATAAAAATGAAACATCCCTTGTCCTTACAAAGCTTCCATTCTAATGGGGGTGTGGGGAGAGACATGTGCAGAGAGGATAAGTACAACATATATGTATATATATGAAATAAATACAAAATGGCTTCAAGGAAGTGGTGAGGGGAGAACATTGATCCCTGTGGGATCCAAAGTAACACAGAGAGTTTGATCAGAATGATGAGCATAAAGTCAGAAAGACCTGAATTTTACTCCTGCTGTGCTTTCCCAGGCAATCCACATAACCTCTCTGGGCCTCAGTTTCTCCATTTGTAAAATGAGAGGGTTGAACTTGATAACCTCAACTTTCAGCTCTTAAAAAATAATAATAGCAAACATTTATGTAGTGTGTATCATGTGCCAAGCCCTGTGCTAAGTGCTTTATAATTTCATTTGATCATCACACTTTGGGAGGTAGGTGCTATTATTATTCTGTTTTACAGGTGAGTAAACTGAGGCAAGCAGGGTCAAGTGACTTGCCCAGGGTCACACAGCAAGTAAGTATCTAGGGCCAGATTTGAACTCAGGTCTTCTTGACTCCAGACCTGGTACTCTATCCATTGTGCCACCTAAATCTGTGAATCTCTATAAACATTGACTCCTATTATTGACTAGGTCAAGCTTTCGAGGCCTTCCAATCATATAAGCAAAATAATTTAAACATTAATTCATGATGGGAAAAGTGGCTGTCTTGAAGCAAATGGGTAATAACTTCTTAGTTACCTAGAGAAATAATGCTTCTCATATCTCAGTGACAGCAGGCTAGGGCCTGTCATAGTACACAGAGCTCTGGGCCTGGACTCAAGAAGATTCATCTTCCTGGGTTCAAATCTAGCCTCCAACACTTAGTAGATATGTGACCCTGGGCAAGTCACTTTACCCTATTTATCTCAGTTTCCTCATCTGTAAAGTGAGCTGGAGAAGGAAATGGCAAACCACTCCATTATCTCTGCAAAGAAAACCCTAAATAGGGTCACAACGGGTGGGACACAAATGAAATGACTGAACAACACCAAAAATATCCCTGTGAGATAGATAAAAATTATTAACAACCACAACAATAGTGGCTGACTTGTATATGCCACTTTAAGGTTTGCAAAGTACTTTACATAAATTATTTCAGTTGATCCTATGAATAACCCTAAGAGGCAGGTATTATCCCCATCTTACAGATGAGGAAACAGAGAGCTTATGATGTTTGCCCAGGATGGCATAGTAAATGTCTTTGGAGGAATCTGAGCCCACATCTTGGTGACTCCATGCCCCCCACTCTATACCCAATGCTCCACTACTACACTGATGGATGTTTCTATCACGAGAGATTTGGAACTGGAAATTCCCTGGTCCGAGGGTTCTTCATCTTTTTTTATACCATGGTTCTCTTTGGCAGTCTGGTGGAACCTAGGAACTCCTTCTCGGAACAGTTTTTAAATGCATGAAATTAAATATGTAGACTTACAAAGGGAAACCAATTACACTGACATTCGGTTTTCAAAATACGTTTTCAATTTTTCATGGGTTCCAGATTAAAAAAACCCTGGTCTCATCTAACTACCCTCATTTTACTGATGAAGAAGATGAGGGCTCCAGAAGGGTCCAAGGTCCCACAAGAAACAAACAGCAGGGGTCAGAATCTGAATCTGCAGAGTTCCAGACCTTTTCCCAGTACCATGGTGCCTCCAAGTTCAAGACTCCTCCAGGGGCTAGTTTCTTTAAAAAAACAAAAAATGACAGCATAAAGACAGGCTGAAGAATGGTGGAGATTCCAATGGCCCAATTTCTGCCATTCCGGATTCTTTTGGTTTTTAGAATCCCTAGTGACCTGCCGGCGATCCCAAGCATTCCGGTGAATGTGGAGTAAAAACAGCCCATCTTTTGACGAGAGCCCCAGACCCCAAGCAGGAAGCCTGGTCTCTATTCCTGGGTCCAAAGAGCATGGAGTCCCTGGGAGACATGACTCACAGCAAGGTCAAGAGTGATGGTATTTCTCAGCTCCTCAGAGTGAGGCCAAATCTGGCTGCTCCAGAGAAATAAAAGGGGCCACCATGGATAACAAATTTTTACTGGGCCAGATGCCCATCCCATGAAACAGCCACCAGTCCGTCTATGGGAACTCTTCATTGTTTAAAACTGAAACATTGCATACTTTCCATATATGCGAAGGAAGTATGCACAAGGTATGCTAAGAATTATCCAACAAGGACACCCATTTCCCTGTATTTGAAATAGAATCCTAACTTTGTTAGGATCAGGCCCTGGCTGCCGAAAATATGGGACCAAGAAGGAAGATGGAGAAAAAAAAATTGCAAAAATATGTGAAGGTGAAGACCTGAGAGAAACAGGGCAGGGGATCAGGGGGTACTGCACCTCCTCTCCACCAGATCCATCTTTTCGCTAGCATGTTTAAAAAAATCACAGCTTTCCATCAGAACTCATCACAGTGACGGGACGTCTTTGATCTTCCAAATCAACCATGATCTCAAAGGGAAGCTTAAAGTGTTTCTGATTATTATCTTTAAGTCTAAAATTCCTTAGGTGAAATTCAGTATGAAATGCATCCATGCAGTCAAGGAAGGTGAGGGAATATGTCCGCATCTGGGCCTGATTAAACCACAGCTATTTTTGCTAGGCACTGAACTGGAGAGACCAAATTCCTTGATAAAACGAGAAATTTCCAGGAACTATTTGCGAAAGGCATGTCTTCTGTCTGGTTATTTTTGCAGAGCACACTCTTGAGTTTGCTCGTTTCCCTCTCTACTGACCTCTGTGAATGAGAGACATTGTCTGTTGGATCTTTTCCTCAGGGATGGCAATGCTGTGTTTTTAACAGTGTGGGGTCCTTGAGGGGGAGAAAGGGTGGGAGAAAGTACACAGGATGCAGAATAAAGCAATGTGGATTCTAATCTACATGACCTTTAAGCAAATTCCCTTAACAGTTACTAGCCTCAGTTTCTTCATCTATAAAATCAAAGAGCCTTCGTGACCTCTGAGGGTCTGAGTAAGTGACCCTATATGGCTTCTAAAATGTACCCAACTCTACGGATCTCTGACTCCGTGGAAATTTCCATGGTGTTTCTGATAGGCTTATAAGTGATCAAATAGTAATGTCTCTTCCATCTGTTAATGCCCCCTTCAAGACTCATCTCTATCGTGAAGTATTCCTTGACTCCTCCAGCTCCTAGGATTTTGTCCTTCCCATACCAAAGAACACAGTGTCTATGTCACTCATTGGTCAACTCACTATGAAGGTGCCTTTTATTGATGCCGTTTTATGAAGGGGCACTGGATCTGGGAATTCATGGGTATCAAGAAGTCCCAAGTGAGGAAATCTCCCCCTCCCAATGCACACTGGCGTCTCCTTTGCTCATAGTGTTTATTAGAGAGTTGACAAGAAATAAATCAATTTCACAAAGGCATCCAGCCAACACATGACCAAGGTAAGACTTTAACCCAGGTCTTCCTGGCTTGGAGGCCACCTTCCTTATTGCCCTTTTACAAGGATGAGTCAATGGCCAAAGTGAATTGTCATTTTTCCTGGATATTACTCAGAATGTCTGCTTTACTACAGACCCTCAAAATGTGGTGTAACTCTTTAAACATGCTAGAAGTGTGGATTATTATTATTAATATTATTATTATTATTAAAGAAGCAGTGTGACCCAATGGATAAAATCCAGTACTTAAAGTAAGAAAGAGCTGGGTTCAAGTCCTGCCCCAGATGAGATTTTGTAAAGCATTTAGTACAGTGCCTGCCACATAGTAGGTGCTAGTTCCCTCCCTCCCTCTGACACTGACTAGCTATGTGACACTGGCTAATCACTTAACCACTCCAAGCTTCAATAGACTTCCTAGGATCACACATCTAGATGTAAAAGGGGCCATAGAGTCCAAACTCCTCAATTTACAAATGTGGCAGGTAGATTTTTAGTGACTTTCCCAGGGTCATGCAGCTATTAAGAGACTTAGATGGAATCTGCACCCAGCTCCTCCACACTCCAAGTCCAGGGCTTTACCCTTATCTGTAGCATCAGCCTCATAGAGCTGTTGTGAGGCTCACATGAGATAATCTAGGTATATAACCCATGGCCAGTCTGGGGAATCAAATGGACCAGGTCTGACTTTCTGTAATTCTGTGATCCTGGAAGCCTAGAGACTACAAAAGTTCATTGCCCCCCTTTTGGCTTGGTGTATCCACCTGGATTTACTCCAAAAACACTCCATACAATAAAGATCTGTTATAGTGATCTGCTACATAGAGCCTCAGTTTACCCAAATGTTTGTTTCTCCCAAAAGGTGGATGGAGAATAGGTGTGACAATATTTGAAGGCTTTGTGTTTGTTACAACAGTGGCTCCTCTTTCTCCTCCTCTTCCTCAGCTGCCTCTCAGTAACAGCAGTGGCTGTGATTGAGATGTCCCTGCCCTCAGCAGGGTCCTTCAGAATGTCAGGTGGTGGCAGGCAGGCATTTCATTCCTGGTTGTCTATATAAATGTATTGTTACTTGCTGGGTAAGTCACTTTAATTCTGCTTGCTTCAGTTTCTTCATCCACAAAGGGAGGATAACAGTAACACCTGTTCCCCATCAACCCATAATTGTCATAAGGATCAAATGAGATATTTGTAAAGTACTCTGCAACCTTTAAAAGCACTATATATAAATGCTACTATTAATATTATTTTTATTACTTTCCTCAACATCCAACATATCTAATTATTGATCTAACTGTCTTCTGAAGGGGCAGCTAGGTGGTGCAGTGAATAAAGCACCAGTACAGGAGGATCTGAGTTCAAATCTCACCTCAGACACTTGACACTCACTAGCTGTGTGACCTTGGGCAAGTCACTTAACCCCAAGTACCTCATCCTGGGTCATCTCCAGTCATCCTGATGAATATCTGGTCACTGGATTCAGATGGCTCAGGAGAAGAAAATGAGGCTGGTGACCTGCACAGCCCTCCCTCACTCAAAGCAAAGTCAAGTGCAAGTCATATCATTATTTCTCTGATGGCATGGTCTTCTTCAGCAACGAAAGATGAACACACACAGTTAAGATAAGAGAGCTGCAAGGTAATGGACTGGGTTGAGATCTTTCCCTATCTTAGATTTGCTCCTTGATATATGTGATCTTTGTGGAACTACCATTTAGCAGGAAGGAGAAACAAACCTTAGATGTAGCTTAGCTCCTTTCTTGTGAAAGGACAGCAATCTGGAGTACATCCTGAACTAAAAACTTATTTCCCCTAGACTGGGTGTTTTAAAAGAGACAGACATATATAATTCTACTATTAATATTATTTTTATTACTTTCCTCAACAAGTCATGTCATTATTTCTCTGATGGCATGGTCTTCTTCAGCAGCAAAGGACGAACACACACATATATTACATGGTGTCTTCTGAACAAGCCTTCTACGTTCAGCTCAATTAACATTTATTAAACACCTAGCATGTGCCTGTTGGGGAAGCTAGGTGACGACATAGTGGATAGAGTGCTGGACTTGGAGTTAGGAAGACTCATCTTTATGAGTTCAAATCTGGCCTTAGATACTTATTAGCTATATGACCATGGGCAAGTCACTTAACCCTGTTTGCCTCAGTTTCCTCATCTGTAAAATGAGCTGGAGAAGGAAATGGCAAACCACTCTATTATGTTTGCCAAGAAAACCGTCACTGGGGTCACAAAGAGTTGGCTACAACTAAAAATGACTAAACAACAACAAAAGAATTGGAATATAAACTCATCTTCTGTAGGTTCCAAGAGAACATACCCTTGGTACAACTCGAGTTATCATCATTATTATTGCTTACTATTACTAGTTTGAATTGTAACATTCCATGTCACCTTAGTAGCAGGTTGGTTAGATTCCTGAGTGTGTTTCTGAGATAAATTATTTTGAAGAGATTCTTAAAATCACCTTCATTGCTAACTCTTGGCCTCCTCATTCACATCCCAAACTGGTCTTTCTTTCTGCTTTCTATGTCTTTCATCTCTCTATCATCCTTGGTCCTTAGAACAGTACCTTGTGAAACCAATGCTTCATAACTTTTCTGTTGATGGATGGATTTTAGAACCCTGTCTACTTTTCAAATTCTGGCTTTTACCCCAGGGAGGCACTTCTAGTCTCCCAACCATGTTACCCATCAAAATGACTCACAGGCAATGTGTGGTGGGGGACAGGGGGGAGTTACCCGCAGAGGACCCCAAGAACGCTTTGAGCTCCTTGGAAGGAAAGCTATATAAATGCCTGCTTTTCTTTCATTCACTCTGGGGGATAGATATTTTTCAGAAACAGATGAGAAAGGTGCTTTCTCATCACCTTTTGTAAATTCATCCTCCCCCTCTTCCTCCCTCACTTTGCTCTGGTCTTAAAGTCAATTATACCAAGAAGAATCTGCTGTCTCCGTGGGTGTTTTTCCCCTCTATCCTGACATCTCCAAAACAAAAACGATGACCAGCCAAATGAAGTAAAGGGGCCACACTCAGATTTCTGTAACAACTGAGATTCCTAAGCAGGCATGGTCTTTGCAAAAAGTTATAATGGCTCCGTCAAAATGAGGATATCTTACAGCAGAATGGTGACATATTGCAAATTTAGCATTCCAAAATAGATTTGGGGACTGAGACATGCCAAGAGAGCTCACTAGTCAGAAATACAAGCCATTAGAAGGATTTTGAATCATCCGAAAGATCAACATGATGGAGGCCAATTTCAATGATTAAATGGCTATCGTGAGGAAATGTGTGGGTTTTTCCCCTCGGTATCTTATATCCTCCAGGAAGCTGTAAAAGCTCAAATGACCTCGTCTGCTGGAAAGAAGGCAATTGTACTAATATCCTTAATCTCAGTGAAATGTCTCCCAAAGAATCATAAAGGATGTACTCTATTGGCTCAAATCCCTCTCTCTAAGTGGCTGTGAATTTTCAATGCTCTTTGCCGTATTTCACGTCTAAAAGAAAGAATAGATCCATTATCCCTATCAGATCAAGGGGAGGACACAATCCCATTCAATAAGCTGTCAGGATGATATCACGAAGGTCAGTTCTGACTTATCACCTCTCCCTGCTCAGCATACCCCAGGGGCTGGCTACCCAGGACCTAGAGCTTCAAATGCAAACCCCTTTCTTTGGCACTTGAAAACCTGCACAATCTGGCTCCAGTCTCACCTTCTGGGCTTTTTACACATCCCACTCTTTGGTGAGTTCTACAGTCCAGTCAAATGGTCTTTGCTGTCCTTCACATAATTTACCATCTCCCACCTCCATATTTTTGTACACATTTACCCCCATGCTTGGATTGCCCTCCCTTCTCATCTTCTCCTGTTTCTTTCAATGCTCAGTTTAAACCTCACCTCCTCAGTGAAATCTTTGTTGATCCCCTAGCTCCTAGTGCTTCCTTTGCAACCTCCTTGCATTTATTGGGTATCTATTTATTGGGTATTTTATTTGTCTCCATGTCATTCCTCCTTTGTCTAGAATTCAAGTTCCCTGAGGGCAGGAACTATTTCATTCCTATCTTCACAGAGGTAGCTAGGTGGTGCAGTGAAACAGGTTTCATCAAGTTAGGAACAACTGAGTTCAAATCCAACCTTAGCTACTTATTAGTTATGTGACTCTGGACTAGCCACTGAACTTCTGTCTGCCTCAGCTTCCTCAACTATAAATGGGAATAATAGCACCTACCTCTCACAGTTGTTGTGAGGACCAAATGAATTAATATTGTTAAACTGCTTTGCAAATCTTTTTTTCTTTCTTTTTTTCTTTTTCTTTTTTTAAGTTTTCAACATTCATTTTCACAAAATTTTGAGTTCCAAATTTTCTTCCTATCTCTCCCCTCCCCCCACCCCAAAACGTCGAACATTCTAATTACCCCTATCACCAATCTGCCCTTCCTTCTAAGATCCCTCCCTTCCCTTATCCCCATCTTCTCTTTTGTCTTGTAGGGCAAGATAAATTTCTAAACCTCATTACCTGTATTTCCCATTTCCTAGTTGTATGTAAGAACAATACGCAACAGTTGTTCCTAAAACTTTGAGTTCCAACTTCTCTCCCTTCCTCCCTCCTCAACCATCCCCACTGGGAAGGGAAGCAATTCTATATAGGCCATATCTGTGTAGTTTTGCAAATGACTTCCATAATAGTCGTGTTATGTAAGACTAACTATATTTCCCTCCATCCTATCCTGCCACCCATTTCTTCTACTCTCTCTTTTGACCCTGTCTGTCCCCAAGAATGTTGACTTCTAATTGCTCCCTCCTCCCATTACCCTCAATTCCATCATCCCCCCCACACTGCTTATCCCCTTTTCCCCCACTTTCCTATTTTGTAAGATAGGTTTTCATACCAAAATGAGTGTTTCATTCCTTCCTTTAGTTGAATGTGATGAGAGTAAGCTTCATGTTTTTCTCTCACCTCCCCCCTTTTCCCTCCACTGAAAAGTCTTTTACTTGCCTCTTTTATGAGAGATAATTTGCCCCATTCCATTTCTCCCTTTCTCCTCCCAATATATTTCTCTCTCACTCCTTAATTTCATTTTTTTAAGATATGATACCATCCTATTCAACTCATCCCATGCTCTCTGTCTGTGTGTGTGTGTGTTTGTGAGTGTGTGTAATCCCACCAACTACCCAGATACTGAATAGTTTCAAGAATTACAAATATTGTCTTTCCATGTAGGAAAGTAAACAGTTCAACTTTAGTAAGTCCCTTATAATTTCTCTTTCCTGTTTACCTTTTCATGCTTCTCCTGATTCTTGTGTTTGAAAGTCAAATTTTCTTTTCAGCTCTGGTCTTTTCATCAAGAATGCTTGAAAGTCCTCTATTTCATTGAAAGACCATTCTTTCCCCTGAAGTATTATACTCAGTTTTGCTGGGTAGGTGATTCTTGGTTTTAATCCTGTTTCCTTTGACTTCTGAAATATCATATTCCAAGCCCTTCGGTCCCTTAACGTAGAAGCTGCTAGATCTTGTGTTATCCTGATTGTATTTCCACAATACTTGAATTGCTTCTTTCTAGCTGCTTGCAATATTTTCTCCTTGACCTGGGAACTCTGGAATTTGGCTGCAATGTTCCTAGGAGTTTCTTTTTTTGGATCTCTTTCAAGAGGTGATTGGTGGATTCTTTCAATATTTATTTTGCCCCCTGATTCTAGAATATCAGGGCAGTTTTCCTTGATAATTTCATGAAAGATGATGTCTAGGCTCTTTTTTTGATCATGGCTTTCAGGTAGTCCCATAATTTTTAAATTGACTCTCCTGGATCTATTTTCCAGGTCAGTTGTTTTTTCAATGAGATATTTCACCTTATCTTCCATTTTTTCATTCTTTTGGTTTTGTTTTGTGATTTCTTGGTTACTCACAAAGTCATTAGCCTCCATCTCTTCCATTCTAATTTTTAAAGAACTATTTTCTTCAGTGAGCTTTTGGACCTCCTTTTCCATTTGGCTAATTCTGCTTTTGAAAGTATTCTTCTCCTCATTGGCTTTTTAAACCTCTTTTGCCAATTGAGTTAACCTATTTTTAAAGGTGTTATTTTCTTCAGCATTTTTTTGGGTTTCCTTTAGCAAGCTGTTGACCCTCTTTTCATGATTTTCTTGCATCTCTCTCATTTCTCTTCCCAATTTTTTCTCCACATCTCTTACTTGATTTTCAAAATCCTTTGTGAGCTCTTCCATGGCCTGAGACCACTGAATATTTATTTTGGATGTTTTGGATACAGCAGCCTTGACTTTTATGTCTTTCCCTGATGGTAAGCATTGTTCTTCCTCATCTGAAAGGATGGGAGAAGATATCTGTTCACCAAGAAAGTAAACTTCTATAGTCTGATTTTTTTCCCCATTTTTGGGCATTTTCCCAACCGGTTACTTGACTTTTGGGTCCTTTGTCAAGAGCAGGGTATACTCTGGGGATCTGTAAGATCTCAGTTCCTCCCAAGTGGTACAATCAAACGTGTACACTGGTCTGGGAGCAGGGAGAATCTTAGCAGAGTTTCCTTTTCACAACCACCCAGCCTCCAGGTCCACCAAGCCAGCACTAGGGGCTGAGATTCAGGTAAGCTGCAGGGGCAGGGCCGCCATTCAGTGTGAGATAAAGATCAGCTGCCCCAAGACCTCTACATAGAGCTGAGGTAAGAATCAGCTGCTCGGTGCCCACAGGGGTTTTACTATCCAACAATGGATGCAGGATGCTGTGGGGGCTGCTGTGGGAACTGCTGCCACTTGCCCAATGTGGCCTCTGTGGCCGCTGCCTGAGGCCAGAGCTATGGGAAGGCACTTTGCCCTTCTCCCTTCTCAGCCAGCTGAAAAAACCCTCTCACTGACCTTTGGCGCCTATGGGTTGAGGGATCTGTGAACTGCTGCTACTGAAACTGGAGATTCCACCCCCAAGGCCTGTTCATATCCTCCTCCCAGAGCCAAGCCACGAGGCCAAGGCAAGGCTGAGCTGGGCTCAGCGTCCACTGCGACAGATGTTTCTCGTTGGCCTTTCAGGTCACCCTGGGCTGGAAATCTCCTCTACTCTGTTGTTCTGTGGCTTCTGCTGCTCTAGAATTTGTTGAGAGTCTTTCTTTGCAGGTATTTTATGGGCTGTGGGGGGAGAGCTAGCATATGTGTGTCTTTCTACTCCACCATCTTTGCTCCACCCTGTGCTTTGCAAATCTTAAAGAGCTATATAAATGCTAGTTGTTATTATTATCACTGTTAGTATTCCTGTCCTCAATGTCTGGCTTATCTAATCATTGACTAATCAATCAGTCATTCAGCAAACACTTATTAAGCCTCTAAGTAAATACAGTACTGCTAGATTTGTAGTCAGGCTCTCTCACCTGACATCAACAGCAACAAGGACATCTGGCCCAGCTGCCCTTCCCCTTGCGTAGTCCAACAGGGAAGCTGTGGCTACTGTAACCAATGCAGTGGGAGAATCCAGGGAAGGATTCCCTTAGTTGCATCTGTTATATTTATAGAAGAATTGTCATGCTCCCTTCAGATTTGATACAAGCGTCTTTAGAAGGGAAAGTGCAGGTTATATTCTGGATGCTACAGTATATGGAAACCAAAGCAGAAGTTGGAGCTGATCTATCTTTCTGACTTCCACTTTTTTCAGGTCATGCCCATGCTCAAATCAATTCAATGGCTCCCTTTGCCCACAAAATAAAATGTAAATTCCAGTCTTGCATTTAGGGCTTGCTCAATATATTCCTAATCTATCCAGTCTTTTCCCACACTATTTTCCTCATGTGATTATCACACATTCCTGGTGTCTCTATCAACCCAGATAGGTCTCCTCATTGTTCCCTTGCACGATTCCTACTCTATCCTTTTCCTTATCTCACTAAACATCTTTTTAAAGTTCCAAGCAGTATTTAAAACAGTGTTTTGTTCATAATAAGAGTAAAAGAAGTTCTAGGTGGCTGACTGGGTGGATAGATAGATAGACGAATAGATAGATAGAGATGATAGATAAGTGAATGAATAGATAGATATAGAGAGATGATAAGAAGATGGGTGATTGAATAAATGAATGGGTGGATGGGTGAGTATAAGTAGAGTATAGACTTCTCAAGAGCAAGAAAGATACTAGAAAGAACATGGGCCTTGGAATCAAAAGACCTGGGTGAGTAGGTAGATAAATGGATGGATGGATGGATGCACAGAAAGATGCATAAATAGGTGGATGGATGGATGGATGGATGGACAAGTAAATAATAAATGAAATGTCTTCACTGCTTATCTCTGCCTGTTCAAATCTTATTCACTCTTCAAAGTCACTTGTTCAATTAAACTTTTTTGGACAATTCTAGCCCATTATTTCTTCTTCCTCTGCAATCCCTTCCTCCTTGGCATATTACTCATACCTCTCTTGGAAATTCCCTTGCAGAATCACAGGATCTCAGGGTTGGGAGACACCTCAGAAGAGATGTAGCCCTATCCAAATAAGGTCATAGGCTTACAGGATCATATATTTAGAGTTGGAAGGGATCTTAAAGTCTAGTTAAGTCTAACCCTATCACTACACTTGAAAATCCCCACCTAGAGTAGCCCACTCTTCCTCCACAAATAGCTCTCACTTGACCAATGGATTGCTCTAATTCGAGGGTTTTTAAGCTGAGTTTCACAAACTCCAAGTAATCTTGCATAGCTTTCAGAGTGGTCAGTCTGTGAACTTAGATGGGGAAAAGTTACATCTTAATTTTCATTAAATTCTAACTGAAATTTAGCATTCCTTCAATTATTTAAGGGCCATAGGCTTCCCCAGACTATCACAGGAGTCCAGGACACAAAAAATGGTTAGTAATCTCTGTTCTATCTCTTAGGAAGGTAAATTGCTTCTTTGACATTTCTATCCAGTGTATCTAATTCTTCCATCTGGAATCAAACAGAAGAGATCAAATCGCTCCATCACATGTAAGCTCTTCAAATAGCTAGCATGTGCTCCTTAAATATTCTCTTTTCCAGGCTTTAACCTCCATCTTCAGTTCCTTCAGGTGATCCTCAAATGGAGTAATGTCCAAATTCAGTCACCCTCTTGGTTGCCCTCATCAGAATCCATCCTGTCTATCAATGTCATTTCTAATATGGGATGTCTACTACTGAATGTGAAACTCGTGATACGTTCTCATCATAACAGATCACCATTGGATGGTTTTTGCCTTCATCCTATATTCTGCGCTTTATTAAGCTCTTGGCTCTTTTTTCCTGCACTGCTACACATATTGACTCATATTAATCTTGCAGTCCACTAAGAAATTAAGGGTCTTTTTCAAATTAATTATTCAGTCTAACAATACCTCCCAATCCTCTACTTTTTACAGGATTTTTTTTTTTAACAAAAAACAAATATAGGACTCCATTACATCTCTTTTAAATTTCATCTGTCCCTATCACCTGATACCTATCTTTGGACAATTTGACCAAATTGTTAACTACCCTTCCTAGTTTTATTTCATTTGTAAATTTAAAAGGTATGATATCTGTGCTTTTATAGAGGCACAGTAAATACAGTACTGGGCTTGGGGTCGGAAGACTCATTTTCCTGAGTTCAAATCTGGCCTCAGACATTTACTAGCTGGGCAAGTCACTTTTAACCCCATTTGCCTCAATTTCTTCATCTGCAAAATGATCTGGAGAAGGAAATAGCAAACTACCTTGATATCTCTGCCAAAAAAATTCTGAATGGCATCATGAAGAGTCTGATACAACTGAAAAATGACTGAATAAAGCCACTTATGAAAATGTTGAATAACATAGGGCTAAGGAGAGATGCCTGTAGCACTCCAGTAGAAGTATCCCTTCATGATGGCATAAATTAGGGATAGGAACTGGGCCTGTGATTTCATTGGCATGAGGAATTCCTTGGTCAAGTACTCCCTCCACCAATACAAAACTTATAATCTTAAAGAGTGTCAAACTCACATCCCATGGGCTGCATGGGGCTCACAAAATTCCCAGAATAATGCCATAAGAACCATAACTGGGAAATGTTTAGCAAAATAAATAAAAATATAGCAAGACATAGATAATGTTAATTTGTGGTTTTCAAAGTCAATATGTAGCTCACTGGGAGTGTTTCTAGTTGAGTTTGACACCAATAAGCACTGAGAGCTCAAGCAATTTCCCCAGAGTCAAAAAGTCAATTTGTGTCAGAAGCCTAATTCATAAATTAAACTAAATAAGCATTTGTTATTATTAATAAATCAGTATTAGGCAATATTAATCTATTATAGACCAGACTCTGGGTTTTAGTTCTAGACCAGTTCTTAATTCACCACATCTAAGCTCCAGCTCATGTTTCTCCTTCTTGTCCACAACAGTGACTTTTGTCAAATGCTTTGCTAGAATCCAGACTTACTTTGGAGAATTCCCCCTGGTCCATCTGTATAGTAACCCTACCAGAAAAGAATGTAGGGTTTCTTGGGTCTAACCCATTTTTTATTCATCCATGCAGTTACATGCTACATGCTCAAAAATATTCCTTAGTCATTTTTGAGGAGGAGCAGGAATGGGGGCGATTAGAATTTGTGAGCAGCTACTGTTTCTCACTTTAGAGTCACATGGCCAGCAGAAGATAGAAGTGAGGTTTAAACAGAGATCATCCTACCTCAGAGGCCAGTGCTCTGGCCCCTAAGCCACAGATCTTTGGAATATTTTTTTCACTCTATTTTTAATGTTTATTTACTTATTTTTAGTTTTTAATATTCATTTCCACAAAATTTTGAGTTCCAAATTTTCTCCCCATCTCTCCCCTCTCCCACCCCAAACAAACATCATTACCCTTTCCCTCAATCTGCCCTCCTTTCTATCATACCCCTCCCTTCCCTTATCCCCATCTTCTCTCTTTTCTTGTAGGGAAAGATAGACTTCAATACCCCATTACCTGTATTTCTTATTTCCCAGTTGTATGCAAAAATAATTCTCAACATTCTTTCCTAAAACTTTGAATTCCAACTTCTCTCCCTTCCTCCCTCCCCACCCATCTCCTCTGAGAAGACAAGAAATTCTATATAGGCTATATTTGTGTAGTTTTGCATAAGACTTCCATAATTGTCATGTTGTGCAAGACTAACTATATTTCCCTCCATCCTATCCTGCCCCCCATTTATTCTATTCTCTCTTTTGGCCTTGTCCCTCCCCAAAAGTGTTTACTTTTAATTACTTTTTAATTAATTTACTTTTAATTACTCCCTCCTCCCATTTGCCCTCCCTTCTATCATCCCCCCCACCCCACTTATCCCCTTCTCCCCTACTTTCCTGTAGTGTAAGATAGATTTTCATACCAAATTGAGTGAGCATGTTATTTCTTCCTTAAGTCAATTGTGATGAGAGTAAGTTTCACTTATTCCCTTTTACCTCCTCCCTTTTCTCCTTCATTGAAGAAGCCTTTTCTTGCCTCTTTTATGAAAAATAATTTGCCCCATTCCATTTCTCCCTTTCTCCTTCCAATATATTCCTCTCTCACCCTTTAATTTTATTTTTTTAGATATAATCCCTTCTTATTCAACTCACCCTGTGCTCTTGGTCTATGTGTGTGTGTGTGTGTGTGTGTGTGTGTGTGTGTGTGTGTGTGTGTGTGTGTGTGCGTAGAATCCCTCCAACTATCCAAATACTGAGAACAGTTTCAAGAGTTACAAATATTATCATTCCATGTAGGAATGTAAACAGCTCAACTTTAAAAGTCCCTTATGATTTTTCTTTCCTATTTACCTTTTCATGCTTCTCTTAATGCTTGTGTTTGAAAGTCAAATTTTCTATTCATTTGTGGTCTTTTCATCAACAATGTTTGAAAGTCCTCTATTTCATTGAATGACCATTTTTTCCCCTGAAGTATTATACTCAGTTTTGCTGGGTAAGTGATTCTTGGTTTTAATCCTAGTTCCTTTGACTTCTGAAATATCATATTCCAAACCCTTCAGTCCCTTAATGTAGAAGCTGCTAGATCTTGTATTATCTTGATTGTATTTTTACAATACTCAAATTGTTTCTTTCTAGCTGCTTACAATATTTTCTCCTTGACTTGGGAACTTTGGAATTTGGCTACAATATTCCTAGGAGTTTCTCTTTTTGGATCTCTTTTAGGAGGTGATCGATGGATTCTTTCAATATATATTTTGCCTTCTGGTTCTGGAGTATCAGGGCAGTTTTCCTTGAAAATTTCATGAAAGAGGATTTCTAGGCTCTTTTTTTTGATCATGGCTTTCAGGTAGTCTCATAATTTTAAAATTATCTCTCCTGGATTTATTTTCCAGGTCAGTTGCTTTTCCAATGAGATATTTCACATTATCTTCTATTTTTTCATTCTTTTGGTTTTATTTTGTAATTTCTTGGTTTCTGATAAAGTCATTAACTTACATCTATTCCATTCTAATTTTTAAAGAACTATTTTTTTCAGTGAGCTTTTGAACCTCCTTTTCCATTTGACTAATTCTGCTTTTTAAAGAATTCTTCTCCTCATTGTTTTTTTGGACCTCTTTTGCCAATTGAGTTAGCCTATTTTTAAAGGTGTTATTTTCTTCAGCATTCTTTTAGGTGTCCTTTAGCAAGCTGCTGACTCACTTTTCATGATTTTCTTGCATCTCTCTCATATTTCTTCCCAATTTTTCCTCCACTTCTCTTACTTGATTTTCAAAATCCTTTGTGAGCTCTTCCATGGCCTGAGACCATTGCATATTCATTTTGGAGGGTTTGGAGGCAGAAGTCTAGACTCTTGGGTCTTCCTCTGGTGGTATGCATTGTTCTTCCTCATCTGAAAGGATGGAAGAAAATACCTGTTCACCAAGAAAGTAGCCTTCTATAGGCTTTTTTCCCCCTTTGGGGGGCATTTTCCCAGCCAGTTACTTGACTTTTGAGTCCTTTGTCAAGAGGAGGATATACTCTGGGTACCTGTAAGTTCTCAGTTCCCCCATGGTGGCACAACCAAGGGAGAGGAGTTTACTCCTCTTCTGGCCTGTGCTTTTGTCTGGGAGCAACCAGAAGCACTCTGTTCTGCCCAGGATCTGCCAGCAGGGTTTCCTCTCCAGAGCCACCCCCAGTTCCACTACCAACAACCCAGGAGAGTCACTCAGGGCTGAGATCCAGATCAACTGCTCAGTTCCCCCAGGGTCTTTAAGTGGAGAGCTCCACAAATGGACACTGCCACTGCAGAGGCTGCTGCTGGTGGGTCCAGACCCTGTTCACTTCTCACTCAGGTGAAAGAGCTTTATCACTGACCTTTGAAGCTGTCTTTAGCATTTGTGGGTTGAGCAATGTGGGAACTGCTACTGCTGGTGGTGCCCTGAAGGGGCTCTGCTCCACTCCACGCCTGGTGAGATAGACCTTTCCTGTCAGCCTTCCAGGCTGTCTTGGGCTGGAAATCTCTTTCACTCTGTCGTTTTGTGACTTCTGCTGCTCTAGAATTTGTTTAGAGTCATTTTTTATAGGAATTTTATGGGTTATGGGATGGTAGCTTCTACAGGTCCATCTTTCTACTCCACCATCTTGGCTCCGCCTCTCCTTTGGTATATTTTTGCTAAGAATCAAAGTCAAAGTCTTCAGTTTGAAGAGTCCACCTTTTTCCTCATTATGAAAATCAAGACATTTGCCCATCTCCAATCTTATGCCACCTCTTTGGTTTTCCATGACTTTTCAAAGATCTCCAATAACAGCTCATTTCACCCCCATTTTTTTATTCTCAACTCCTTGAAGGCAGAAACCATACCAGATTAATCTCCAAATCACCCAGGACCTCACACTGCCCACAGGACCTCAGCCAGTATGAGTTTAGAGTCTGAGAGAAACTTCCCAATGCCATTTGAAATTTCCTTAAGAACACCAGGGACAGGTGTTTCCCCCCAAAAGGGGAAGAGGAAACTCTTGAATTTGAGAGAGACTGAGAGAGAGAGAGAGAGAGAGAGAGAGAGAGAGAGAGAGAGAGAGAGAGAGAGAGAAAGGGAAGGGAAAAGAGGGGAGGGGAGATGAGAGAAGAGAGAGAGAAGGGGAGGGAAGAACACAGAAGGGGAAGAGAGAGGAGAGGAGAGGAGAGAAGAGGGGGAGAGAAGAGGGGGAGAGAGAAAGAGAGAGAGAGAGAGAGAGAGAGAGAGAGAGGATTATTTACAGAAATCAAAATGCTTCAGATGTCACAACTGGATTAAGAAACATTCAATCTCCAGGTCAATGCAAGAATTTCTGGAAATGATTAAAATCTCAAAAACTGGAAAATGGCAAGTGAGTGGGAGGTAGGGGGAAGGGGTGAGGAAAGGCATCCTCATGTTCTCAGAGCTAAAGAACTCTGGAAGATAAAATAGAGTGAGATGACTTAGTGAGGTCTGATCTTGCTAATGAGCTGTGCCTTTCTCTGAAGTCTTTGTACCTCTCAAATGCTCCTTTCCTTCCCCTTCCCAGTCTTTTCTCAGTTTCCTATTTCACTAAAAAGTCACACTGTCCAAGAAACCTGTCCTGAGTAATATTCTGCCCTTCCACCTCATTCTGGCCATCCCATTCTCTCCATATTACCCATAAGAAAGAGTCAGATAACTGGAACCCCTATCCCTGCCAAGGGCTCTAGGACAGACTTGGAACAAATTATTTTCATTCTCCCTACCCCAGCTGTAGAAGAATACCTACTTACCCCCATCATATCCCAGACTAATTTCCCAGGGGCAAAAATTACAAAATGAGCACACCTCGTGCCACACCTTATCACCTTATTCATATTTGCCTTTTCCCCTTTTTTTGTCAAAGACATTTATTTATTTATTTTCGTACTGTAAATATTTTTCCAATTACATTGTAAAAATTTTTAACCTGCTTTTTTAGATTTTTGAATTCCAAACTCTCTCTCCCTCCCCTCCTTCCTCCTCACTGAGAAAGCAAGCAATTTGATACAGGTTATACATGTGTAGTGCAATCATGTCAAACATATTTACATATTGTTCATTTTGTGAAAGAAAACACAAACCAAATAAAAGTTTAAAAATGTATTCTTCAACCTTCATTCAGACTATCAGTTCTTTCTCTGTAGGTGGATAGTATTTTTTCAAGAGTCCTTCAGAATTGTCTTAGATTATTGTACTACTGAGAATGCCTAAGTCATTCACAATTGATCATCATATAATTTTGCTGTTACTGTGTATAGTGTTTTTCTGGTTCTGCCTACTTCACTTTGCATCAGTTCAAAGTCTTTCTGTGCATTTTGCTCACTATTTCTTATAGTGTTCCATCACAATCACATACCATAACTTTTTCAGCCATTCCCCAATTAATAGGTATCCTCTCAATTTCCAATTCTTAGCCACCACAAAAAGAGCTGCTATAAATATTTGTGTATATGGTGGTCTTTTTCCTTCTTTTTAAAAAATCTCTTTGGAGTACAGACCTAGTTTTGGTATTGCTAGGTCAAGGAATATGCATAGTTTTGTAGTCCTTTGGGCATAGTTCCAAAATACTCTCCAGAATGATTGGATCACTTCACAGCTTCACCAACAGTACATTCACAAGAGCTCCTATACCCCACAAAGCTAGCAAACATCAGGTCATAGGATTATAGACTTAGAGCTGAAGAGACCTTAGAGGTCATTTAGGCCTAACCCCTCATTTTACAGAGGAGGGAACTTAGGCCCAGAGAAAGGAAGTGACTTGCCCAGAGAAAGGAAGTAATTTGCCCAAAGTGACAGAGGTAGAAAGTGGCAGAGCTGGGATTTGAACCCAGATCTTGTCTCCATATTCAAAGTTCTTGCTATAAGCAGTCTGTAAGTTCTTTGAGGGCAAGTACTGTTCTTATACTGTCTATCTCTTGTATGCTGCAAAGTGACTGACACATGGGTTTGTTCCTTGAATTGAAGCAACAAAAATATGATTTTCTTTTCTATCTCAATGGTTATTCTCTAAACGTTTCATGGATTTAAGTCTTAAACCCCTCCAATGACTATAAGCTTTTTGAGGTCAGGGGCCATGAATTTTATTCCTTCCATAGCCTCTAGGTTCAAGTTTCCCAGGACACCCAATTCAATACTCTTTTCACTTTATATTTGGCCAATATCTACTAGATAGCAGACCCGGCTTTGCCTTTATAACCTCCATCTATGAGAAGGAACCCAACAGTGCTCTCCCTTCCAGTCGGAACTTCAAAATCCTTGGGCTCCCCAAATCCTAGTCTGCCAAGGCTCAGAAATACTTCAATTCCACTTTCCTTGGGAGAATCAGTTCGAAGAAGCTGAGCTCAGCACTCAGCTCTGTCCGCATGAGTTCATCCCCTCCCATTTCTAAAAATCGCCATTCCCAAAGGCTCATTTAAACTCTGGGAGAAAGGTTGATTGTTTATGCATGCGCTTTAATGAGCTTCCTATCTTACAAGGAGGAAAACAAAGGCTAGCTAATAAACATGGGTGATTAGCAAGCCTTGAAGTATTCCGGGAGTCCCTGGGAGAGGAAGGCCACTTAGAGCATAATTGAAGGAAGCACTCACTGTACCCACAAGCACTTGCCTCCTGCTTTCCAATGGTCTGGAGGTTCAGAGGAATGTATCATTTGCTACAGCGAAGTTAACCCACGACACATGTGTCACCCTGTATTATCACTCAGGCCGGGCTTTTTTTAGCACCCACAAACATGCCATGCTGGAACAGTATGTGTCAATTTGTGGTAACACGTTAAAAATAAATTGGCAGTGCATTCCAGCTGCTGGAATGATGGAAGCTGGGGTAGTTGAGATGGAGGTGGGGGTGGCACGCCACGTAGGGGGTAGGATTGGGGGGAGGGGGTATTGGCGCAGGAGTATGAGAAACACCTGATTTCTTGAGAAATTCTTACTCACCCTGCCAAAAAGGATTCGGCATGTAAACAAACAGCCTGTGTATTGACCTAAACGGGACTTTCTTTGTGTCCCTGGCTGGATTCTTGGAAGTGGGTGTTCAAGGTTGGCCACCATCCACCCTGGAATTCTGGAGGCATATGGTGGGTTTGATAAGGGCTAGAAAATGTCGCCTTTTGGCTGGGCGCCTTATTACAGTTCCCGTCCCCATAGAAAGACGGGTGCAAGCCAGTGTCACTGGAGCAGGCTTCTGCTAAGCTTGTATTGATAAGCTGATTTCTAAGAGCTAAAGGCTGGTGCTGTGGTCCAGACGAACGTGCACTAGATACTTCTTTCACTTCCTTACAGGAAGGAAGAGTTCCTCGAGCAGGGACTTAATCTTCAAAAACCCGGAGGTAGGGTGGTGTAGTAGATGGGGCACAGACTGACCTGCAGTAAGGCTGTCAGGGTTCAAATGCCACCTAGTCCGTTTACTAGCTGTGTAACTTTAAGTAAGTCTTTTCAACATTCTGAGCTTCTACGAACGAAGAGGGTTGGTTTAGCTGCCCTTTAAAATTCCTTCCAGCCCTAAATCTATGATTTTATGACTTAGAAGGCAATAAGAGTGCTGGATTTGGAGTCAAAGGACCTGGATTCAACTCTTGGCTTTGCCATTTACTGCCCCTTAATCTTTAGGCAAGGAACTTTGTGGACCTTAGTTTTGTGATGTCTAATTTCCTTCTAGATCCTTATATATAAAACAAGGGCTGCTCGACTGAATCTAAGCACTAAATCTAGGATCTGATCATCTCATCTTAGCACAGGGCTACCTATTCTTCTCACTTATTCTTTCGTGTCTGTTCCCAGTCTAACCCCTATAATCTGAAGCTTCTTGAAGGCAAAGCACTATGTCAAACATCTTGAATTCTCAAGGGCTTTGCCTGGTGCAGATATTATACTCTCACTAATGAGAGGTACATGGGACAAGGACCAACAAAGGAGAGAAAGTAGAGCTTTTCAACTCATAATTGGCTTCTTTTGTTGGCCAATAGGAACAATCTCTAGGCTAGAAACGGAAGAATAAATATGGGGGGGGGGGTGACTTGATACCCAAGATAAGTAGTTGTAAGAGAATGCAACTACTCTTAATGAATTCATATCATAGGCCCAGAAGAGCTACTTTACATAGAATAATGTAAAAGCTCCTCAGCCAACAGGATATTTCAGACCTTACCTAACCTAACTCCAACTCCCCTTTCCAGACTTTTCTCACTGCTCCTTTTCCACACACTCTACATCCCAGCTGTATATGATTACTCTTCCTCAACCTTGACTTGCCATCATAGGAGAAGGAGAGACCTTTGTTTGAATTATCTGGATTTTTTAAAAATAAAAATAGGGTTTGGAGGGAGTCATTATCACAAGTCTTTGATTTGATTATAGAAAGACCCACAAAGATTCTTTCAGTGCCTTCTTCAAGGGTCTGTGAAATAATAACATCCTATCCTATATCTTAACAACTTTAAACTTTTAAAAGTGCTTTCCTTCACACAAATCCATTGTATTACAAACAAACATTACTAATCTATTTTGCAGGAAAAGAAACTGAGGCTCAGTGTGGTTGACTGGCTTAAGATTACACCACTAGTTAATATCAGAGCCATAAAAAAAAGAATTTCTTTCTACACATCAGCAACTCTCATAACTTAGAAAGTTACCTTAGACACTGAGGGAGTTAAATGGTTACACTGCTAGTATTCTCTAGAGGTAAGAGTTGAAAACAAGTTTTCCTGACTCCGAGGCCAGGACTCTGTCCAATCCACCAGACTGATAATATGTGGCTTGGGTATTTTGACCACAACACGTCTGAGTATGGCCAGAATCAGATTAAAATGTAATTGGAAAATATTTAACAAAACAAATAAAAATAAAATAGAACATAGATAATGTAAGTATGTGATTTTCTAAGTCCAAATGGAGCCCATGGTGATTCTTACGATATTATGACCCATTTCTATTTCTATTTTCTATACTATTGAGTTTGACATCACTGTACTACACCATGCTGTCTCTTAAGATGCCATATGCTACAGCCATAACACAGTCATTTTAGACCCTAGGACAAGTAGAACAAAATAAAACACTGGCAAATTAACTTCATAATTCATGTTGTAAAATAATATGAGAAGTAATTAAAACACATTCATGTGAATAAGAATTGGTTACTTTGGTGGCACACAGGTGGGTGCTGTTAATAATGGTTTCCATCTGCTAGCTTCTGATCTTAACTAATTATTCTCACTAACTAGGTGCTAAGTTCAGCTGTTTCTATACTGCTAAAGGAATGTATGTTTTGTCAATGTATATGTGTTAACAAATTTTAATAGTAAAACTTCCCTTAACATCATTATTTTAAATGTGTTCACCTTCTAAATTTTAGCACCCTTGGTCAAAGCTCCAGTCACCCCACCCTTAGTAAAGTTTTGGTTCAATAACTAGGATGCTGCCCCATACTTTCTGATTCCAAGGCCAAAGCTTGGCTCACTACCTTTCCCATAGATATTGATTCCACTGGACAGATGGAGTGGTCTGTTTTATTGCTAGTAAAACTAATATTTTCACATTATTTGAAGAAGGTCTGCAGCACAGTAGGAATATTCTCTATTTAAAAAAAAACAACAAAAACAATCCAAACCCAATCAATCAGTCAGCAGGCATTTATTAAGTACAAAGTATTGGGTCAGGTGCTGAAGAAAGAAAGACTATAGAGCCAAGGAATTTGTTGTTGTTCAGTCATTTCAGTCATGTCCTATTCTTCATGACCCCATTTGGGGTTTTCTTGGAAGAGATACCAGATTGGTTTGCCATTGCCTTCTTCTGCTCCTTTTAGATGAGGAAACTGAGGCAAAAAGGGTTAACTGACTTGCCCAGAGTCACACAGCTGGTAAGTATCTGAGGCTAGACTCCTCTACCTGAACTCAAATGTGACCTCTGACCCTTACTAGCTGTTGTTCCAGTATCTTTACCAGGAAAACCCCAATGGGGTCATGAAGAGTTGGATACAACTGAGATAGCTGAATAACAATTCATGTTTAACAGGAGTTTTGTTTTCCATTTATTCTCAGTGGGGGTGACTAAGAGGAGTGAGAGAAGATAGATTTTTATTGATGAAAAAAATAAATAAAATTTAATTTAAAAAATAAATACCCTTGTTACATTCTAAAAAAACACTAACCTCAGGATTTCTGTGAAATTCACGTGTGTATACATATATATGTGTACATATATATGTCACAGACAAAATGATATTATATATACGTATACATGTCTTGCCTAAATGATCATTATTTAAAACAAAAATAGCAACAGTGATGGCTTGTTTTTTTTTTATTTCAGTCTTGAAATGGAATTATGTTTTTAAGAAAGACTTACTATGAGCAAGGAACAATGAGCCTGTTTTCCACTTTTTAAGAGCGTTCATATTTATAACTAGCTCTGAGCATATCCCAGCTCTTGTGTTATGTCCCACTTTGTGGTGTTTTTCTTTTCTCAACATTAAGTGTCAAATCCACGTCAGGGAAAGGCTTCCAACATCTTGGTGCCCACAGCCCCAGAGGACGGAAGGCACCACTGCTGGCCGGGGCCAATTAGGAGGGAGTTAATCCTTTGCAAAGTGTTTATTGGTATTTCTGGAGACGTTTGCAAGTTTTCCAGCTGCCTTTTCATTGTAGCCTTGTGTCTTACAAACTGTCCCAAGCTGTTCCTGTGGTTTGGGGACTTAGGGAGATTTTCACAAGAGAGACAGACGGGACCAGTAACATTTAGGGGAATAATTCAGGCCTTTTATTATTACAGTGACTTTTAACTCATTCAAGGAAAGGCTCTACTATAAGCAATCTCAAGTCAGGGTCATGGAGAAGTGAGGGCACGGGGAGTGAGATTTAGGGTAATGGATGCAAGCAGACATCCTCTGGCAGGTCATTGGGCTTCAGGTAAGATGATATTCAAGTCACAAAAAGAGCACAGATTAGAATGAGTGATGTCTGTGGAGTGACCCAGTATCAGCATAAGTAGGAATCAATAAGTTCAAATGATGGTACATTTTGAGCCCTAAGTGGCCCTCAGAGGTCATCTGCTCTCTATTTTACAGAACAGAAACTGAGGTTCAGAGTGATTAAATGGCTTATTCATACATAACCTAGTTAAGTGTCAAGAGGCAGGATTTGAACCCAGGGCTTCCTAACTCCAGGTCAAATACCCCCATAATGCTACTCTACCTGGGGGGCGGGGGCAGAAGCAACTGGTGTTTTCAAATACCGATTGGATTACACAACTTGTAAGGTCTGATCCAACTCTGAGATTCTATAAAAATAATAATAATTTCATATAGGACTTCAATGGTTACAAAGCACTCTACCTAGGTTAACTCATTTTATCCTCTCAATAATCCTGTGGCTATTATTGGCCCCATTTTAAAGATGAGAAAACTAAGGCTGAAAGAGTTGACTTGCCCAGGGTCACATGATGAGTAACTATCTGTGACCAAATTTGAACTCAGGTCTTCCTGAATCCAAATCCTCCATTCTGACCACTACACCACCTCACTGCCCATGACTAGATAATTTCTAATTTTCTTCTAGTTCAGGGGTTTTCGCATGTGTCCTGGACCCCTTTTGGTAATCATTTCGGTGAAAGCAATGGACTTCAGTATTTTTAAAAATAATCTATTGATTCACCCTGTAGAGTCTAAAGCTTAAATCCTAGCCCTAAATCTATGATTTTGGGTCCCAGGCCCCCATTTCCACTAATCTGCAATTCATTCATTGTAGGACCTTGCACAGCATGCCTGGCCACTTTGGGAACCAGTTTCTTCATCTGTAAAATGAGTTGGTTTAGACCATCTCACACCATCCCTTCCAGCTTCAAGGTGATTCTACAATAGAAGCAATTAAAGGGAAAAGCCAAGCGTGGAAATCTGGGGCAGAAGCTCAGTTGTTTTCAGCCAAAGCTGGCCCCTTTAGATATCACTCTCTGCCCCTGCCCTGTTTCCTGATCCCTCTTTCTGTCCCCAGCAAGTTCTCTTGCCTTCTCCAGGAATGACAAGTCATTTTGTCTCCAACTTACCAAACTGTTAAGTATTTATTTTAAGTCAGGAGTAAATTAGAGCCCGCAATTAGCACATTTCCTCCACACATTGACTAAACTGCCACTGGATGGCAGGAGCCCAGAGCAGGAGTCATAAAGTTAACACAATTCATTAAATGGCTGAGCAGCTCCCTAAGTGGCTATCTGACTTCCTGCTCCTTCCCCAAACAGATCTGCGGCTGCCATGATGGGAGAATGGCAGAAGTCACTGGCAGGGAGCTAGCTCTTTATCTTTTCATCCTGGACCACAGGGACAGAACATACAAACATACTCCAGCATTTTTCTAAAGGATGACTTGAGGGTTCATGGGCCTCAGGCACATTGACTGAGTGATCTAGATTGGATCATTTATTTCCTGGTCTGTCAAATGGCTCCATCTCACTGGCCTCTGTAGTCCCTTCTAGCTCTGAACCTATAACTCTATGAGGACTTTGAATCCTCCAAGACTTCATTGTGAAGCCTATAACAGCATAAGGGCTTATTTTCACACAAGAAATTTTCAAAGTCTTTGCTTGTCACCAAGGGATGTTGAGCATCTAGGTTGGACAAGGGGATGCTGCCTCAAGAATCTTTGAAATGTGACTGGAAGCTTCCCTGATACATTAGGCTCAAGTCACATGATGAATGCAGTCTAAGAAGGTGATCCCTGAGCCTCTCCCAGTAGTCCTAGGTCACCCTGAAAGTGGAATGATTCAGTCTGAATTTGGAGGGGGGGGTCTTCGAAGCTATTTCATTAGCCATCTCTCCAAAGTGAATATGCTAACCCAAACTCTAAGTCGTAGCTTGAGACCACCAATTCTGATTATGTCTTCATGGACAGGGTGAATGTGCTTAAGGCACTGAGACACATTAGGAAGAAAGAAAATCCTACCATGAAGTCTTCATCTTGCAAACTCTCCAATCTCTGCTGACCTGGATGGGTTAAAAAAAAAAGTTGGCAAAACTGGCAATGATGGTCTCATTCTGCCTAAAATGGGCATCTCTAAGGTAAAAAAAAATGATGTGTTTGTGTCGTGGAGAAAAGGGGGCATTGTCTTATTTTAAAATAGAATTCCCTCCTATTAAATAAAGAAGGAAGGCTATAAAGAGAAATCTGGATAATTTTGAAAACAAAGGAGATTAATAAAGAAATCTTTTTTTCAAATATTATATTTTAGAAAACTCTCCAGTGTGATTTTCCAGAGAAATGGAATAATTCCAGACTTGGCATTCTTCCCCTACATTGTCATCTGTTCTCAAGTGACTGTTAGCCTCCAACATCATTCTTCCATTGGTATCTGTGTTTCCAATCTGGACAGGAAGCTTAGTCCGGCTGGCGACATCAAGCTTCCCTTTTTTGATTGGGATAAGATGGAATATCCCAGCATGCCCCAGGTCCTAACTCGGCCAGCTCTCAGGCTGGGATGCCAAGGCTGGCAGAGTTGTTCAGATATGCATTCTCACGAGGGGAAGGTAAAACACAATGGCCAGCCATAACAAAGATGAGCTTTGGCCAGAAGGTTCTCATTTTCCCCTCTGACTTTTAGGCCCCCACCATTTCCACTATTTTCATGGAAATACATTACGAGAGTGTTGTTTTTTTTTTTTAGGGCTGGACATGAATTGTTTCTTTTATATTTTTATTTTTACAGTACAGAAGGATCTGGTGTTAACTCATTATGGTAACAATGGCTAGAGTAGCCAAGGGCATTCCAAGCATCTTTTGTTGGAGTTAGGAATTTCTTGGTGGCATGACAAGTACCTCTGTATTATACTCTGTGGGGCAGAAAACCTGATCAATGCCTTACTCCAATATCTCAATGAATCTATGACCCCATCAGTTAATCCATCAAGAAGTATTTACTAAACTTGACTATATGCCAGGCACTGGACTGGGGTGTTCCATTCAAGTCAACAAACATTTATCAAACTCCAACTGGGTTCCAAGCACTGGGAATAAAAATACAAGCAAAAAGAAAAAATAGTCCCTGTCCTGAAGAAGCTTATATTCCAATGGGAGAAAACACATACAAGGAAGCTGAAAAGCAGGAGTTTGCGGAGGAGGAAAAGGGAGATACCTGCGGCATCAAAGCCCAGAAAATCAAAAGCATAGCCTGGAGGGGAATGAAGCCTGGCCATCCTGGGCCCATTCCCACCATGGAGGCCCTAGAAGGAGCTCATCAACCAGAGAATGGAGCCCAGGGACATGCAATGTCCAGGATGAAAAGCCCACAGGAGATGAGGAACAGCCAGGGTGAAAAAACAATGCAGCTGAGGCTTGATGGCAGAATCTAGAGTCAGAAGCAGAGCCACGAAAGAACTGAAAGAAGAAATCATCTCATGGCGTAATGGATAAAGCCTTGGATCCAACTGGAGTCAGGAAGGCTTGGGTTTGAATGTTGCCTCAGATAGTTGCTAGCTGCATGACCCTGGATGAGTCAATTAACCTCTTTTAGCCTCAGTTTCCCCACATAAAATGGGGCTAACATCACACCTAGCTCATAGGGATGTTGTGAGAATATGACATAACATGATGAGTACTCACAGATCTTAAAGCCTTATATACATACTAACTACTATTGGTATTTTGGGGGTTACAATCCAATCATGGCTTCTCACCTTGGGACGCTTTTATCCATATCCTCCATTCAGTGTTCCACAGAGAGTACATCCACATGCTAAGTGACTTTCTCCAAATCCTCTGACAGTGTGTGGAGACCATAGGACATGGGCCATTCATCAGTTACCCCTCACCCTCACTGTATGTCTGGACCACCTCCCTTTTCAGCTACACTTCTCTTCAATAATGTCCTTTATAACCTTTCTCCTGAGCAATTCTCACTGACAATACAGTGCAGCTAACTTATACAGGTTGTGTGCCTCTTCGCTGCCCTCTGGGTGACCTACAACTTTGATTCTGCAGAAACTGTGGGATTCCATGACTCATGCTATTCCATGACTCAAGGCCACACAGGATTACCAGAAAAGTATTAATGTTTTTTAAAAATGGGCCTTGTATATCCTTCCCCCACTGTTCTGGAGAAGTGAGAGTCTAGGCATGTGGGACATTGTATGTTATGTCAAACTTTTTCAATGTGTTGCTTCACTTTGCTGATCCTTTCCCCCCTTAAAAACATTCTTTGTTATAAAGAATGGACTTCTGATGGGAGGAGGGGCGGAGAAGGGATGCATTGGAAATGTAGATGATTTAAAAAATAAAAGATATCAGTCATTTCTTTTTTCAATTTCAAGGAGAAGTTTAAGGTCATTGAAACTACTGTGCGATTTTTCCCAAAAACAATCTAACCTACTCCTTGGACCAGAACGTGAGTTGTTTATCCAACAGCAGGTCCTTATCTGGGCAAAAGCATAGTTCATCCACTCTGTTGATCCTACATGCATAGTTAGTCTGAATTCTTTCACTGGATTATGGATCTCTTGGCCCCAGGGATGGCTGAAGGCTCTCATCCTCAGCAGGGAATCCCTCTTGAATATATGCTCTGAGTTGGATGTTAAACATTTTGGGGAACATCTTTCTCTATCTTTTACTCTTTGCTTGGTAACAATCAGAGGGTCATTGAAAAACATCCTTTTAGTGTTCCATTTCATTCTAGCTGCTGAGTCCATACACGGTCATAGTTATTTCTTCCTACATTAGTGTTTCTTACCATGAATCTTCTAAGTGACTATCTCCCTTTCTTCTTCTCCTTCCCCATTCCCTAGCGGTCTCATCATCTGTCCTGCAGTTATATCGCAATTCTTCTGTAACCTCATTTTTAACATCTTCATTTTGGCCTCAGCTAAAGGCTAGCTTTCACAATCACCCATCTTCAATCCACAGCACTTTAATTAATCTCATGGTTGACTCAACATATTTGGTGATAAATCAAAGATTGTTAGACCAGCAAGGGACCTTAGAGATCAACTGGTCAAATCCCCTCATTTCACAGATGAGAAAATAAATCAACAGTGACTCATTTCCCAATTGAATGGCTTAGAAATACCAAATTTGTTCATATCTTTTATCTGGAATTACAATGAATGAGATTAATAATATAACACTCTATAATAACATTGCTTAATATTTACAGAGGACATTTCCCTATGAAAATCTTTTTTTAGTAAGATTTATTGATGCCTTTTGTTTAAACATCACAGCCATTTCTGGAAATTTGCCTCTCTCTCTGTCTTTCTCAACTCAAAATTGATTCCTCTTTTGTAACAACAACAACAAACGCAAACAGTTAAGCAAAAACACTCAATACACTTGCTAAGTTTGATGTATACAGCATTTTGTCTCTGTAATCCTCCACTCTTGGGTGAGAGAAAGAAGATGTACTTCATTCTATATTTTCTAGAATTATTTTTGGGTTTTGGTGGTGTTGTTGTTGGTGGTGGTGAGGTGTGTGTGTGTGTGTGTGTGTGTGTGTGTGTGTGTGTGTGTGTGTGTGTGTGTGTGTGAGTGTGTGTGTGTGGGTATTTGCTTTCCAGTTCTTTTTCACCTGAGAAATTTTCTGGCTTCATGCTCTGATTTGTCCTCTTGCTTACCAAAGAAGCTAAGACACTTGCCAGAGAGAAGCAAGGTGAGAAAAGCATGCTTTCTTCAGGGAATTTTCCATATCAAAGAATTTCAGAGGCCTTAGAAGTCACCTAGACCAACCCACACATGAACAGGCATTCCCTCACAAGGGGTTATCCAGCCTCAGCTTGAAGACCTGCAAGGTCACCACCTCCCATAGCAAGCCATTACACTTTGGGATAGATCTAATTGTTCCAAAGTTTTCACCTTAATTAAGCCTAAAACTGTCTGAAACTTCCACTAATTGTTCCTAGTGAGTATGATTTGGCAAAAATCTTGTTTTTGCTAAAGGTGGGGACTTTCCTTTAAAAATTGGTAGCCACAAGACCAACATGTTAGTCCAATCTCTGTCACCAGACTGCAAAATGAGAACATGTAAAATTTGGGAAAATTTTAAAGCTATTTATTGCAACTTAGGGGGTCAAGAGTGGAAATATATTCAATTTCATAGCACATCTCAAAACAAAAAGACAAAGTTATTTTGCTATTTTCGGAAAACAAAATATCACGTGCATATATGTATATATAAAACTTTATTTACCTATGAAAGCTTTGTTTTGCTTTTGTCTGGACTTATAATTTAATTGGTATATGGAACTCTAAATGAGGAATTTCCCTGTACCAATCAGCAGATTGCAACTTGTGATTTTAGGGAGTTGTCTGGGGTCACTGAGTACCTAAAGTCACAGAACTTGTATGTGTCAGAGGCTGGAGTTATGGGCCAGTTTGCTAGCCACTGCACCATATTGCTTTTCATCATGTTTGAGCCATTAAATTTAAATAAAATAAAAATGACAGTTCTACCAAAGATTGTTTATAGATTTCCTGCAATACTAATCAAACTACCGAAGGGATACTTTGAAGAGCTAGGCAAAATAATAACAAAATTCATTTGGAGAGGAAAACATCTGGAATATCAAGGGAAATATTTTTTCAAAGGTTAGGAATGAAGGGAGAATTGTCCTTACAGACCTCAAACTATATTAAAAGGGAACAACAATCAAAACCATTTTGCAATGATTAAAAAATGGAAATAAAAGGATGAAGTATCTGCCTCCTCCTGTGGACACAGTCAGCCAATGCAAGTGGGACTAAGGGAATTAGCCCTGGAGGAGGTGCTACTCATGAAATTGAAAGGATTTTACATGAAAAAAAAATAATGCAACTAGGATAAGAAAGGAAGCAGTCAATTGGGAAAAAAAAGTCTTTGTATCAAAGATCTCTGATAAGGGTCTGATATCCATGATATATGGGCAGCTAACTGTAACAATATAGTAACAATAAATAGTAGACTGAAAGCTATTTCCCAATATGTAAGTGGTCAAAGGATATGAATGATGTTTCTCAAAGAATTGCAGATGATGAACAACAATATGAAAGAATGCTACAAATCTGCATTCAGAGTTTACCAGTTCTCTCTGTGGAGGTGGATAACATTTTCCATTCTAGGTCCTTTGGAGCTGTCTTGGATCTTTGTCTTGATCAGAGTAGGTAAACATTTCACAGTTGGTCATCCTTACCACTTTGCTGTTTACTGTGTACAGTGTTCTGTTCTACTTCCCTTTGCATAAGTTGATATAAATCTTCCCAGGTTTCTCTGAAACCATCCTCTTAATGATTTCTTAGGGCATAATGGTATTCAATCACAATTACATACCACAACTTGTTCTGCCTTCCTCAGCTGATGAACATACCCTCATTTTCTAATTCTTTGCCACCACAAAAGGTTTGCTGTGTTTACAAGTGTTTTCCTACCATTTCATATGTTGGTTTTTGTCTTGATTTGTTGTCTTTCCAATCAATGACATTAATTGGAAAAATCTAAAGCAGGAGAAAAAAACAAGGGAACCTGAAGGCTGAGTCATAGAAAGGCCCACCTGCCATGTTTAATGAACAATTCAATTCAACATGCATTAATCAAACACTACTACATGCAAGGCATTGGGATTACAAAGAAAAAAAAATTTTTTTTTAAATCACCTGCCTTCAAGAAGCTTGCTATTTCAGGAAAGAGGGGTTTGGTGAAATCCTGGACTACAGTCTAAGACCAGCCATCCTTCTAAAGCTAGTGTTTGGCTGGCATGGCCTTGGAGTGCCTAATGTCATATAATAGAGTTGGTATCTCAGTAGCCTTTCAGTTCTACCCTGATCCAAACTAGGCATCTAGGTGTCACAGTAGATAGATCACTGGGCCTGGAGTGAGGAAAAATTGAGTTCAAACCCAATCTCAGATATTTACTAGCTGTGTACCCATGAGCAAGTCATTTAACCTCTGCCTCAGTTTCCTCAACTGTAAAATGAAAATAATAATAGCAACTACCTTACATTTTGAACCTTATAAGGTTCAAATGAGATATTTGTAAGGTACATTGCACAGTGTCTGGTACATAGTAGGCCCTTAATAAATGCTTATTCCCTCCCTCTTCCCAAACTGTGAATCTTCTCTATAATATGCCTAATGACTAGTCATCTAGTTTCTGATGAAAGGTTTCCAATGACTAGGAATTCACCTTCCCATTAATCACCCCATTCCACTTTGGACTAGTTCTCATTATATGAAAGATTCCCTTCACGCTAATGAGAAATATGCTTAGAAAGGATGTTATGATAATTCCCTAAAGCTGGCATCTTCTTTGGTCTTCTTATTAACTCAAGCCATTAGAAAGAGCATGAACTCTGAAGACGGGGGATCTGGATTCAAATCCCACCTACAAAAACCACCTGGTGCCTCAGTTTCCTCATCTGTAAAATAAAAGGGTTGCACTGTATGGCTTCTCTAGTCCTTTGCAGCTCTGTCTCTATGATCCCATGTCTCTGTGATGCCTCTTTCAACTTTCTCTGTTCCCCTGTTGTTTCACTGTTCTCCATGTTCTGTCTCTTAACATGTATATGTATTTTCTCCCCCTCCCCATAACTCCATCCTGCCACCTTTAGTAATGAGGCAGATACTGGCTGAGAACCCACCATTTCTACTTTAGGTGGTGACAGCTTTGCAGATAATCCTTAGCTTTTTAAATAAATCTGTGTATTCCATACTTGAATCTCATGGGCAACTCAGAGATCTTAACAAATTTCACATGATTTGAACTAGCCCAGGATGGAATAAAGACCTGGGTCACTTTCAGAGAGGCCAGCTTCAGCTAAAGGAAAGAAGGATGCCCTGATGAATGAGGTGACAAGTATCCTAGATAATGTTCCCCTTTGAGGACACAGAAATTAATTTGAAATGGATTGGGACATACAACCCTGTCAGAACATTCCAGTGGAGTCTAAACATCAGAGAAATATGTAGCTATTCAAAGAGATCTCTTTGTCCTGCCAGGGTAGAGAGGGAAACAGACACCTCTCATTCAGCAGACCAGCTGCCTTGCTTCAGACATGGCTCTCCTTTTAGAGAAGCATGGAGCCTTACACTTGTATTCAGAACAATAATGTATAATATCTATGCCATGCTTTATAGTTGGCAAAGTACTTAACAAACATCATCTCATTTGAACCTCATAACAAGACAAGACAGGTGGATCCTGTAAGTGTTCCCATTTCACAGATGAGGAAACTGAGTCTCAGAAAAGTTAAGTAACTTGGATAAATTCACACAGGTAGTAAGAGACAGAGCTTATATTTATTCATCCATCCATTCATTCATTCAATATTTAATAATTGTCTAGCATAAGCAAAGCATTGGGGTGGTACATGATACATATGACGGTTCAGAGAGGTATGAGTTATCATAGTCACATAAGTTAGGCTAGCTTTACCTTAAAAGGCATTGAAACCATCCTTGAGACAATTAATTCAGGGAGCTAAGGCTTGAACCATTGACCATTTCTTCATGAGATCCAAGCAGAGTAACTAACATATGAGGAGATAGGAGATCCTCCTTCAGGCTTCTGACAAGGAGACCAGTCTAGCCAACACAGAGGCAGAGACTTAACTGTACCTAAATGAACCAATGCTATATCTTTGCTGGACATCCCTTCCCTGCTCTGGCTAAGTAAGTCTCCTTTTATTAACTGCTGTGTCATACATGGGTCTCTCATTGCATTCCATTCTCAAACATGACCTATTGAACTGGCCTGACTCAGCCCTGGCCTAAAATAATTACAATACACATTATTACGTGAAGATTGCTTTGGATCACATTCATAAATGCTTTGTGATGGACAGATTGGTTGTTTGGAGAAATATAGGACAAAGTATTCCGTGAGGGACTAAGGAATAAGGTCATTACTGACTATGGGATTCAGGAAGGCCTTCATATAGCAGATGTCATTTGAATCTAATTTTAAAAGTATTTAGGAATTCAAAAGGGTACTGAGGTGAGCAGCACAAGTGAAAGAATGTTGTCCCTGAGCTCTGAAGACCTGGGTTCAAATCCTGCATCTTGGACTCATCTTATGACTCCCTGGGCCTCAGTTGCCTCATCTATAAAGTGAGGGGATGACTCAGAGTTTCCTTCCAGCTTAAGAGCTGAAAGGTATCTCTGAAATTATTGAGCCTAAAGACTTTATTTTACAGGTTTGGAAACTAATACCTAGGGAAATAAAGTGACTTGTCTAAGGTCACACAGAAGTGAGATTTGGATCCAGGTCCTCTGACCCAAAGCCAATGACCTTTCACTGAACCATGTGACTTTATTTTTAGCCTTCATGGTCCTTCCCTCTTGAAACTACTTTGCGTTTTAAATATGCCTTGTATTTAATGCACTTTGTATTTATGATATATTTTAATATACTTTGTATTAATGTACTTTGAATTTGTGTTTGTGATATACTTTAATATAATTTGTATTCAATGTACTTTGTATTTGTATTTATGATACACTTTAATATACTTTGTACAGTAGAGTATAAGCTCCCTGAGGGCAACGACTTGTTTATTTTACCTATATATCCCCAACAAATAACACAGACCTTGAGATAGATAGATACACACATATATACATATACACACATATGTATTTAGATACATCGATAGATATAGTAGGCTTCCAGTAATTGCTTATTGGATTGACTCACGTTACACATGGTGGGGTGGAGGGAAGAAAACCAAGTTTCTGTAACCACTCAATTAAATTCTTCACTTTTCCACACACAGTAGAAGCTACAGTTTGCTGCATGCTTGCAGTTGGATTCTTTCTCTCCCTTTGCTCATTATAATTTATCAATGATACCAACTGGACTAGAGCCTTCCCTTGACTTAAGACAGAGTCAGGCAGTAGAGATGACCCCTGAGTTATTTTTCAAATTCTTTGTGACCCCATTTTATTAGCAGAGATACTAGAATGGTTTGCCATTTTCTTATCCAGCTCATTTTACAGATAAGGAAACTGAGATAAATAGGGTTAAGTGACTTGCCTAGGGTCACATAGATAGTGTCTAAGGTTGGATTTGAACTCCTGAAGATGAATCTTCCTGGCTCTATCCACTTTGGCACCTAGCTGCCCTTATAAACACATTACATATTAACAAAATTACAACTGTTATTTGAATTGTTCATAGACCCTAAACATTTATTAGGCACCTACCATGTGCCAGGCACTGTGCTAACCTAAATGTAGATCAGTAACTTGTCAGTTAGGAACTTACTATGCTTAAGAGAGTTAAACTGGGGCACTGATTGATTTAGGTGACTCCCAAGGTCATATAGCCATATGTGTCTGAGGGAGGATTGGAACCCAGATCTTTTTACCCTGGAGCAGAAGTTCTAAAAATGTGGTCTGAAGAACTCTTAGGAACTCTGATGTCCTTTCATGGGGTTTGGAAGATCAAAATTATTTTCATAATACTAAGATATTTTAATTTCTAATATTACAAATATTGGTAGATATCCATATAAGCAAAAAATTCTCGGGGAGAGTGTTCAGTGATTTTTAAGAATGTCATGGGATCATTAGACCAAAAAGTTGGAGGACAACTGCTCTAAAGCTATTTCTCTTCCCACTGTTACCCCCAGTCATGTTGATGTTGTTTGTTTGTTGAGTCTGTCCTTTCTTGCTGCTACTGTTCAGGAGCACTCTTTTCTTCTTTCAATTTTTCTTAGAGTCCGGAACCACTGAGCTGGGGTCATTTCTCAGTTATCTAAGATCATTGACCAAGATCAAGAGTCCCCAAGAAAGCCTAGCCAAATCAAACAAACAAACAACTGTAACCAAGGTTTCTAACCAGTTACACAAATTGCATCCATCACAACACCTACAACAACGTAAACAAAGTTAAAACTCAAAGATAGCAAAGCCAGAGTCCACTTCCAAGGGTCAATGCTGGTACCACTGTTTCCAAGTTAAAGCATGCACTTCTTGTCTGTTGAAAATTAACAAACGACCACAGTGGAAACTGACAGATGTGTTCAGTCACAATCACCTTCTTGACTGGCTTATTTTGTTTCTGGAAAATGTGTTTTGTGTGTATATGGAAGGGGAGGGTTGAGATTTTTTTAAGAGTTTGTTGAGAAGCATCTGCTATGTTGAAACAAAGCATGTCAGCATTTAAAAAAAATTTAAATTGTGATTCAATTCCAATAACTTTCCTGAATATCCAAGTGTATGCCTTTGGTATCTTTCTGAGTAGACCCTGTGTTCCCTGTCTCAGAACACACATCGGTCTTCACTCCTTTATGCATTGCAATCAATCAACAAGCATTTGTCAAGGGCCTACTATGTGCCAGGAACTGTTCTAGGTGCATGGAAATACAAAGACTAAAAGGAAAAAGTCCTTGCCTTCAAGGAGTTTACTTCCTATCAAGGAGACATTTTGTCTAAGTCTTCCTTAACATGCTCCTCTGCATACACACCCTCTTTACCACTGGACAATTGGTTCCTTGAGAGCAAGTGACCATAGCTTGCTTTCCTTTGTGCCCACAATGGTGTCTTACCCACAGACAACACATAAGGGCTGTCTGAACTGAATGGAAGATAGTAGATTATCCGAGGTAGAAAGCATCACGTGAGCAAAGCGTCACCAGCAGAGCACCAACAAGTGATGTCTGTGCCCAGGGTGAGCAGCATAAAATGTATGCGGGACAAGTGGCAGAGCAGAGCCCTTCAATGAAGTTTTAGACAAATTCAGTTGTTAGGAGACCACAGGACCTTCTGGTGGAGAAAGACAGAGATTCTATTAAGGGGAGTTCCCTTGAGCTGGGGAAGCACTCCTCAAGGATTCAGGGGTCAGGGAAGTTGTGTACTATCAGGTAGTTTTCATCCTAATTAAGTATTCTTGCTAACAAGCTACTATGCTCAGTGGTTTTTTTATGCTGTCAATCATAAGATTTAGAGAAGGAAAGATTATTAGAATACAAAATGTCTGAGCTAAGAGGAAGCTTTGTATATCAGAATTCAAAATGGTAGGGAGGAACCTTAGAACAGAGAATGTGAGAACTGGGAGGGACCTTAGAATAGAGGATGTGAGAACTGGGAGGAACCTTAGAACACAGAATGTCAGAGCTGGGAGGTCATTAGAACATGGAATGTGAAAGGTGAGAGGGATCTCAGAACACTGAATAAAAGAGCGAGGAGGGCCCTTAGAATTTTTTTTAAAGGGTAGTTATTTATTAAGTTACTGAAGACAAAAGGAAAGTGACAATGCTAAACACCAACTTCCTGTACTCACAAGAGATTTTTTTTAAAAAGTCAAAAACAACCTATAACATAATTGGTTTTGCAATACAAAAGAAAGATAATTTAAAAATAGAATTTAACATAAAAGGATTTAACAAAATAAAGCTATAAATAGCATGATTTTACCTTAATACCAAACAAAAATGACTCCCACAAATTTTCAAAGTTCTATTGTCTCAAATATTCACTTTTTTAAAGTGTTAAAAATATCACTTCATAGAATTTGAGCCCTTGGTCCAAAAGGATCTTATAACAGAGAATGTCAGGAGTGAGGAAGGATGTGAGAATATGGACTCTTGTAGCAGGAAGGGTCCTTAAAATCAGCTTATCTACCTCTTAATTTTACAGTCAAAGAAACTGATGTCAAGACTGGTGAAGTCACAAAGCAATCCTGGTTAAATCTCTTCCATTCTCTAAGCCTTCATTTTCTCAACTGTAAAATGAAAAGATTGGACCCAATTATTGCTAAGATCTCTTCCATGTCAATGACCTTCAGAAGCCATGTCCCCAAGGATGGCCAATAAGTTAGTGGCAAATTAGGAAGGGGAGGAGGGAATCTTGTGTTTCCCATCTGTGTACCCTGAGGGCTTCCTTCCTCTAGTTTGAAGCTACAACCGCAACCTCAGCTATACATGCAGGCCACAGCAGTGGCGTGAACTGAGGGACAAATTGTGTCAGCTTGCCTCCAAATATCTCCCTCCCAACCAAGCAGGATGTCTGAAATTCCCATCTTTGGATCCTCCCTTGAAGCTAAGGCTCCCTGTCTCCAACAGGTCCCTAGTAGAAGGTAAATATGGCATATGAATGTCATGGAACACTTCTGCACAATAAGAAATGCTGAAAAGGATGGTTCCAGAGAAACCTGGGAATACATACAAGAACATATGTAAAGTGAGTGAATGGAACCAGGAGAACAGCAACATACAGACAAGCAAAAACAGTCAATGCAATGGCCAACCATGATTCCAGAGGACTAATGATCGAGAAAGCTACTTACCTCCTCTCAGAGGGCTGGTGCACTCAGGGTGCAGAATGAGACATATTTTTTTGGACACGGTCAGTGAAGGAATTTGCTTTACTTGTATGCTGCATATTTGCTATAAGGGTTTTTGTTTTTGTTTTGTTTTGTTTTTTCATTTTTTTCCTTGTTTGAGTCAGGAGGGAAGGGAAAAGGAAAAAAATTATTAATTGAAAAAATTAAATTAAATTTTTTAAATTGTATCACCCAATGGTAAAAATGGCAAATAATGGAGAATTTATAATAACAAGGCTCACACTTGTTATGTAATCCTTTACATATTATTTTATTTTATTATATTTATATCCAATATTTATATGTTATTTATATATCACAAAGCCATTGATGTATATTTTATCCCTTCTCTCTTAAGAAAATTGAGTCTTAGACCCCATTTCTTCAAAGTCCTTTTCTTTTGAATCATACTGTTGGAATATTTATGTAACATGTTATGTTTGCTAGGCACTCTTTCATCCATTAACTCTCTTGATTTTCCAAATAGCCAACCCTACCATATAGGCAGCGAGGGTGTCATTATCTCTATTTAACCGTTTCCTCATTGGTAAAGCCCCTATCAGCTCTAATGCCTACAATATTTGCTAACTTCTCCATCTGCAGTGGCTAGCTAGCGCTGTCCTCCGTCCTGCCTTCCCAGCCACCCAGGTCCCACACACAGCTCTCCCGCCCACTCAGCCTAGGACCCTGACATCTTTTTCCTTCCTTTCTGCTTCTCAGCACTCTATTGCCAAGTACTCCTCCACACCCCAAGGGGAAGACAAACCCAAACTCGACCCCTTCCTCCTCCATCTGCCAAACACACCCGCATTCTGATCTGACCATGGGGAGCCCCAGATGCTTCTAGACCTACTCATCCAGCTGCACTTGCTTGGTCTCCATTCATGCATCACCAAGGGCAGGAAGGAACCGAAGATGTCAGAGACAGCAAGGGAAAAGTGCAGCTGAAACACAGAATGAGGCCCTTGGAAGAAAAGCAAATGAACTAACTGATTTTGGAGAACAGTAGACAATCTTTAACAGGAAGTGCCTTAATGTTCTGTGACCAGAAGTTTGGAGAATTTAGACACTGCCAACTGCTTAAGGGCATCCAGCAGATTGCAGTTCAAGAGGAATGTCTCTGTGAAACAAAAATCCCTGCCCCATAAAATGTTGCCTGCCAAGCAGATTTGTCTAGCTTCATCGAATGAGCGAAAAGCAATCTTAGAGAACATCTAGTCCAACACAGTCTCTCACAAATGAGGAAACTGAGGACAGAAGAGAGAAAACAACCCACAAAAGGTCACATAGCAAGTTAGTTGGAAATAATCCTCAAACCAATAATCCTTAGATACGCTAGGCTATACCCCACCCTGCCTCTGTTTCCCCAAGTGAGTCAAAGAGAATTAGAATCTCAGTGTCCTCATAAAATGGAGATGATAATAACTCCTACCTCACAGGGTTGTTAGGCTCGAATGAGGTAAAAGGTAGAAGCATTTGGCAAATCTGAAAGCACTACATAAATACTACCATAATAATTTTATTACTAATTTCATTATTGATACAATTGTTTTATCATTAAGGATAGATCTAGTTCTGTAATAATGATATTGTGTTTATTAATAATAATAGTACATAGTGATTTCCATGGGTTGTCATGCTTATGTCCACCATTGGGCATTCTTCCATACTAATGGAAGACTGAGCTCAGTTGTGAGAGGTCAAACAAGCAACTCTAAGGTTGACTGTGAAGGATGTGGATTCTTTCTTTGCTCTCAGACTCAATGTTCTAGCTTTCCAGTAGAACAGAAACAGTAGTCCTACCCATGCCTCATATAAGACCCAGAGAAGCTTGGACAAGAGAAGCTTGGACAATGTCCATGCTTCCGTCCTCCCAAGAGGCCTGGGCTTCCTACAACTACATTGGGGAAGAAAGAAGAGGAAAATCCTTAATTACCACAGCCAAGCCCCTACAAATTTCTTGAAGACTTGTCATCTTCTTGCTGTCTGCTTCCTCATTCTCATGTGCCACCCTGTAACTCACACAAGGATTGGACCATACAACTGTGATACATGAGCACTGAAAGTAATTCAAAGTTGATGTGTGGAGACGTGGATGGATGAATGGATGTATTAACAGATAGGCAACCAGGTGGAAGGACAAATGGATGGATGGACAGATGGACAGATGGATGGATTAATTAACTCACAAAAAAGAATGCAGCACATTATGTTCCTCATTAGTCCAGTTGCCTAAATTCTCACTTTCTGGCACATAGGACCAAACTTATCTTTATGATCCACCAAGAGTAGTGTATTTGGAATCAAAATACTTGGGCTTGAATTCTTGTTCTACTGCTTACTAGCTGTGTAAACTTGAGCATTTAGTCACTTTCCTTCTGTAAGCCTGTTTCTTCATCTATACAATGAGGAATTTGGACTAGATAAATTTCATTACAAGGATTATCTAGTTCCTGCCTCTGGAGCAGGAGTTCTTAAACTGGGATCCATGGTCTCTCCTAAGGGCATCTAGAGATGGATTTCAGGGGGTTGCTGAATTAGATGGGGAAAACTACATCTTCGTTTTAATATAACCAATTTCCTTTGCAATCCTATATATTTTGTTCAATGAATTTAAGCATATTATTCTGAGAAGGGCTTCTCCAGACTGAAACAGGGATTCATGACACTAGAGGAAAGACAAGTTAGGACAAAATTATAAAATATGCAAGGGCAGCTAGGTGGCACAGCATAGTGTGCTGGGTCTGGAGTCAGGAAGACATCTTCTTGAGTTCAAATCTGGTCTCAGACACTTCCCAGTTGTGTGATCCCATTTGGGGTTTTCTTAGCAAAGACACGGGAATGGTTTGCCATTTCTTTCTCCAGCTCATTTTACAGATGAGGAAACTGAGGCAAACAAGGTTAAGTGACTTGCCCAGGGTCACGCAGCTAGTAAGTGTCTAAGGCCAGTTTTGAATTTAGGTCTTTCTGACTCCAGGCCTAGCACTCTATCCATTGCATCACCCAGCTGCCATAATCAGCAGAGGAAGGTTCAAACTCTAATAATGCTAAATCCTGGCTATGTGACCCTGGGGAAGTCATTTAACTTGTCAACATCCCAACCAGCTCTCTAGGACTATAAGCAGCAGGGCAGGTGCCAACAAGCAAAGGGAGTTATTCACTAGCAGCTCCTAACACTGATAAAATCACAGGTCCAGTTAGCTCAAAAAAAAAAAATGTTGGTGGTATCTACTTCAGAAGGTTGTTTTAAGACTCAGTCACAGAGTGTCTATAAACTTCTTTGGAAATTCTGCAGTACTGTATAAATATTATGAGCAAAAACATAATTGGGAAGTCATAGTGCTACATGGTACAGTGGACAGAGCACTGGACTTGTAGTCAGAGCGACCTGAATTCAAATCCTACCTCAAACGCTGACTAACAGGGTGATGCAGTCACGTCACTTAGCCTCTGCTTGCCTTAATTCCCTCATCTGTTGAAGTCAAATGAACTCTCAGCTCTAACATTATAACCCTCTGTGCTTCATTAGGCACTAGGCATGAAGTAATCTTCTCTCACCATTTCTGCCTTGGGTCAACCATCCCTACAGATTCTTATCCGATCCATGATTCAATAAGGAACAAAAATGGTCACACTCCTCATCTTCAAGCTGGTTGGTCATGAGAGCTTCTCTGTCAAGTTATCCCTTCTTAGAAAGCAGAGTAATCAGCAATCACCTGGGTTCGTGCTCCTTTCCAAGGCCAGAATGAGAGGAGAGGCCCAGGGACTTGACTTTTCTGACTTCCAATAATGGGCCAAATACATGGGGGGGCTGGAACAGGGAGCCCCTGATCTCTGCCAGTTGGGAGGAAGCCAGAGTTGGCAAGGCTCACAGATAACATTCTGGACATATTTCCCTGTATTGTTCTACCTGTGGTAACTGTTCCCAGATGGGACATTCAACGGCTCAAGATAAGTGATGGGAAATAAATATAGGGCCTCTGGGGCCACTCCCACCCTTTAAAACACATTACACACACACACACACACACACACACACACACACACACACACACAACCTCCCAGAAACTTAAAATGTGAATAGCCTCACTTCACCTTCTCCCCTAGCTCATTTCTTTACAGGACAAAGCCCCTGAAATATGGTTCCTAACTTAGGATCCATGATTTTTTTTTAGTATTTTGATTACTATTTTAATATAATTTGTTTCTATTGTAAACCTATGTGTGTTATGCATTTAAAACACTATTGTGAGAAAGGGTTATTAATAATAGTAATTAGCATTTATAGAATGATTTAATGTTTGGAAAGTACTCTATGTTATCTCATTTGAGCTTCATAACAACCCTGTGAGGTAGGTGCCATTATTATCCCCTTTAACAGATGAGGAAACCAAGGATGAGAGAGGTTAGGTGACTTGGCCAGGGTCACACAGCTAGAAAGTGTCTAAGTCAGAAACTGAATTCAAGTTTTCCCAACTTCAAATCCAGGGCTCCTACCCACTGTACCACCTAGCTGCCTATAGGCCTTTCTGAACTGCTAAAGGGGCCCATTAATACACTAGATAAGGTGAAGAACGCCTGCCTCGAAGGATAAGATGTTATCTTTGAATCCTTTGAGCATCCCCTGGAACATTTCCCTACTACATGTGATCAGTGTGAGACTTTAGTGCCTTAGTTCACTAAAGGAGACTAGGTGAGAAGGGAAGGAAAGGAAGGAAGGAAGGAAGGAAGGAAGGAAGGAAGGAAGGAAGGAAGGAAGGAAGGAAGGAAGGAAGGAAGGAAGGAAGGAAGGATGGAAGGAAGGAAGGAGACAGGGAGAGAAGGTATAAACAGGCAGCCATACAGGACTATAGTCATGCAGGACCATAGGATAAGACATATGTACTTCTCATAGCCCAGCCCCATTTTCTTCTTCTGCCCTCCCTGTTTCCTTCAGCCTACCTCCCTGCCCCCGCTATCATCTCTTTATTCCACACACACACACACAAATCTGATGCCAAGATGTCAGAAGTCCAAAATCTTCAAGTTGAAGGGATCTTGGAGATCATTTAGTCCAACCGCTATCTGCCCAAGAATGCCCTCTATGAAAGTCCCAGTGAGTACTCAACAAGTCATGAAGATGTCTAGCATAGGGATGCAGCTAGTTGGCTCAGTGGATGGAGCTCTGTACCTAGAGTCAGGAAAACCTAAACTCAAATTGGCCTCAGACACTTCCTAGCTGTGTAACCATGGGTAAGTTATTTAACCTCTGCCTGCCTCTACTTCCTTATCCATACAATGAGGGTAATGCTAGCACCAACCTTCCAGGGTTGTTGTGAGGATCAAATAAAATCCTTGTAATATGTTTTGCAAAACTTAAAGTGGCATACACATACATACTATTATTATGGCTCACTGACTCCCCAGGCAACATATGCTTTTTTGAGACAGTTTTAATAATATTTAGGCTTTAGCCAAATTCTGCCCCACCAATTCTACCGCAGTCTCTTCTCCACTGGAGAGCTAGCTTCCCTCCTGGCCTTGGGTGCTCAGTTCCTTCACTCCTCCTGCTGAACAGTCTCTACTCCCCCTCATTACCCAGGTAACCCTTTTCTGGAAGCTTTTCCTTTTGTCAGCATTATTCTTAAAATATGGAGCCCATAGAAGGAAACACAGCCAACAGGGCAGCTTCCAAAGTTACACAGAGAATTCAGGATATCCTTAGAAAATCAAGCTATACTCTACATAACAGATATGTGGTTTCATGTACAGCCCTCTGGGTCTGCTCTATTGGGCTATTGGGTGCTCACTTTATTTAGTATTTCAGAAATAAATAACTAATAATAATGATGATAACAAAAATCCTACCAACTCCAAAAATCCAAAATGTGATCCTCAGAACTAAACATAATCCTCTGAATATAGTCTGACCAGACTGCGCAAAACAGAACTATCTCACCCTTTGCCCTGGATACTCTAATCAAAAACTCAAACTTGTCTTCAGCCTTGAGATCTCATCCTTGTCTCTCCCATGATGGAGTTCGCACCCCATCCACGCCTGTCCACCCTGAGCTACTCTCATTTATGACCTCCCAGAGGAGCCAAACAATGAACGAATCAATGAAGGAAACCTTTATGAAGCATTTACTGCATGCCTAGCATGGTGCTAAGCATTGCGAACATCTGAAGACAAGTCAGACAGTCCCTGCTCTCAAGGGGGAGCATATATTAAGGTTTCAGCTGTTAGTCAGAGGGGAAAGTCTCATGGTCCTGAGGGCACAGCAGCCAAGTAGGTGGCAATGCATCATTTTTAATGTCACTATTTAATGCTGCTACTCCTAGGACTGTTGGGTCAGTCTCCATCAGGGTCTGAGGGGGCATGGTGGCCATGGTGGAGGTTTGCCCTACCTGACACATACTGCCCTCACTCTCTCTCCCAGGGGGTTCCAGCTAGGCTGGCTTTCCTGCCCCATGGGCTGGATACTCTGCCTTCCCAAATTCAGCCTTTGACCTCATTAGTTTCCTTGGCTGACATGTTGCTAAAAGAGAACACATCAGTCAATCATCAAGTTAGCAGGTATATATTAATTACTTACTTAATAGGAATTTTATTAAGAACTGAGCGTTGTTTTTAAGTGTTAGAAAAGTCCCTATCCACAATGAACTCACATTCTAATGAGAGAAACATACTAAAAAATAAAAAACCGGTACATAGAAAATATATACAGTGTTAATGGGCAAACAAGGCATTATCAGTGGGGAAGGGGCAAGAAACAAACTACATTGAAGAAAACCACTTTTGGTTGGCCTTAACAAAGGAGGGAGAATAAAGGATCACACTCGCTGAATTTAAATTTAAAATCTTTGGTCTCTCACTGCTACAAGCTTGGAACTATACAGAAATACATGTTCTCACAAAGTCATAATAAGGATGAGCCAACTAAAGCTTTGCCCCACAGTGCCACGTTAGAAACTTGATTCAGAAGGTACTGGCAGTCCACTACACCCTGGGCATTCTACCAGTGACCAGTCACCATAAAAATTGGCCTGGTTTGCTTTTCAGAAGGTGCCCGATCTAGAATCATAAAATCAGCATAGAAACTGTAGCATTATTAGCAAAAACAGTTCAAACAAACGAGACAGAAACCAAGAGAAACCCTTCACCATGAAAACTCGGTAGATATCGCCAGCAGAAGGGAGGGCCCATCCCCCCCCCACTCCACTCTTCTCTCCCCTAACTCCCAGCAGGCTACCTAGCAGCAACCTTCAGAGCCCCAGGGGCTCTGCCCAACCTTAGTGCCTTTCCTCCTGGATCCACACCTTAACTGACATACTTAGGAAGATGATATCCCAAGCACAAAGATTCCTAGTTAAGGCTCTATTGACCTGTAACAATTTTCTCCGCCTACCCTAATTCTTTGTATGGATTTCCTGAGGACAGAAGGCAACATTGAATGGGAAGACGCCTTTAAAAGGGTGAATGGGCAGCATCAGTTAGCAGTGCCCAGATGCCTTTGACCAGTGCCCAGAATGCTTAGCTTGTAGATGATACCCTGACCACTGCACATTTATCTGGAGTAAAGGCTGGGTCTGTGTTTTCCTGGATAGCATATCACAGAATGAGTTGATATAGTGGCTCCTGACTTCCTTGCTGGTATTTTCTAATGTACTGGAAGATTCTGCCCACACAGCAGGAGCCCCAGCTAATGTTTCCCAGAAGAGACATATTGGCAGCACCAAGCTTACAGATGGAGGTGGTGGGTGGACCTGGATGTTCCCACAGAAGAGGTTCTTTTACCAGGCAGTGTCCCCTCCTTCCTCTACCACCCATTCAAGTGGGGAGCCTTGAAGTCTCAGGGTGGGCAGGGATGCCTCTCTTGTTGGAAGTCAGTACACATGACAACTTGTCACAAATTGTGACTTTTTCTTTAACTGTGTGAACCTGAGCAAGGCACTTAGTCTCTGCTTGCCTCTGTTTCCTTGTCTGTAAAATGGAAATAACTTATAGCACCTACCTACCAGGTGTATTGTGAGGCTCAAACGAGATATTTGTAAGCACTCTGCAAACTTTTAAGCCTTATAGAAATGCTAGCTGGTTGTTTCTGGTAAGAGTTGGATTGGATAGTCTCTGAGATACTCTCTAACTGAAATTCTGGAATTACACAGAAACATGGTGTAACATAAAGCACATGAGGTCTAGAATCAAGACACCTGGGTTCCAATTCTGATTTTGAGACTTATTAGCTAATATTAGATTATAATCATATAAATTACCTTCCCTCTCTGTGCCTCACTTTCTTCATCCATAAAATGGGACAAATAAGACATTCTTTAACCATTTTTCCTGGTTGTTGTGAAGAAAACACTTTGTAATTCTTGAAGATCTATAGGAGATGTTATTGTGTGTGTGTGTTTGTCCTTCGTTGCCAAAGAAGACCATACCATCAGAGAAATTATGACATGACTTGCACTTGACTTTGTTTTGAGTGAGGGAAGGCTGTGCAGGTCACCAGTCTCACTTCTCCTCCAGAGCCATCTGAATCCAGTGACCAGATATTCATCAGGATGATTGGAGATGACTCAGGATGAGGCAATTGGGGTTAAGTGACTTGCCCAAGGTCACACAGCTAGTGAATGTCAAGCGTCAGAGGTGACATTTGAACTCAGGCCCTCCTGATTCCTGAACTGGTGCTGTATCTACTGCACCACCTAGCTGCCCCAAGGGATGTTGTTACAATTAGAGTCAGTGTGGTATAATGAGAGATACTCAATTACTCTAAAGGGATGAGCCACAATCTACACAGTAAATAAGGAACAATCCACATGGGAAAAACAAAATCTGTTTTCCAGAAGGTGACATATAACTATATATATATTATGATGCATATACCATTATAACAATTATAATTAGTCAAACAGGGTGTTTATCTAGAGTCACAGCTGGGCAAATTCAACTCTATTCAATAGACATTTACTACATGGATACTATGTGCCAGGCACTGTGCTAAACACTGGAGATACAAAAAGAGGCAAAAGACAGCTTCGGCCCTCAAGAAGCATTGGGACTAAACTTCAACAGAGGGAAGAGTATGGGTTGGAGAGAACATCAGAGACTAAGCAGGGATCTAACTGTCCCATCTAAAGAGCAATGAAGACAAGAATGGAAATGATGTGAGGAATACCACCAAGGTATGATTGTACTTTGATCAGAAAAGGAGATGAATTAACAAGAGTGACGGATAACAGTCATCCACCATCATGCTACCCCAGCACTCATGAAATGTAAAATGACAGGCAAATTCTCAGTGGAGAAGATGGAACCAAATCACATCAGATCAGAAAGCAAAGAGGAGCTAGCACTTGCATCGATGGTGTCAATACCCACTTGATGAGATCAAAGATCTAAGAAAATACTGTAGCTTTGAAGAAATAGGGTCAAGACTTAAGTCATCAAACTAAGACTGAAGGACTCATATATTTAGAAGTAGGTGGGACCTTAGTGGCCATCTAGTCTGATGCCTTCATTTTATAGATAAGGAAACTGAGGCCCAGAGAGATGAAATCACTTGCTCAATGTCATCCAGTTAATAAATGGCAGAGACAAGATTTGAACCTGGGTTCTCTGACACCAAATCCAAACACCCTTTCTAGATTCAAGTTCTGGTATTTTCATAACCTCAAGCAGGTCATTTTACCTTTTCAGGACTCAGTTTCCTCATCTATAAAATGAAGGGTTTGGACTATATTCTTTTATATGTTGAGAAACGTGTTGTTCCTCCCAATAGAGTGTAAGTACCTTGAGGTCAGGGACAGTTTCTTGTCTTGGTTTCCCTAGGACTTAGTGCAGAGCTAGTGTTTAATATGTACTTGTTCACAGATTGATTCACCATGAAAATCTTTCCCAGTTCTAGCATTCTCTGATTTAACAGAAAAGGAAAATGAGGTACTAAAATAAAGTGACTTGTCCAAGGTTATACAATTAATGAAAGACCCAGAACTAGAATCCAAGACTCCTGACTTACAGTACTATCTATGTTGTTCCACTCTGTGGGGTTCTTAATATTCATAAATTTGTTTTGTTTTTTAATACTTAAATAATTTATTTCAACATAATTGGTTTCCTTGTGTATTTTATTTTATACATTTTTTAAAAAGATTCTGAGAAGGTATCCATGGGTTTCCCCAGGGTTCTACAACACCAAAAAAAGATTCAGAACTCAAAATAAAAACCAACCAATGTGAATAGCCAACTGAAGTCACTCACCAGGAAAACAAAGACCATGCTGAGTCTGAATCACCCAGTTTACTATGCCTATGGCCAGGCTTTCCTGTAAAGATATGGACAGATTCAAACTATGTTTCTGTGCAGAAAATGGAAAGCAGGAATTTTCATGGTTCATGGTCCTGGGCCAAGAGAGGGATCAATGATTTTTTGTCCTCTTCAATTTACAATAAAACAAAAATATTCAGTGAATTTTCCTGACTGGCATTTGGGGAATTCAACAGTTGAAGGGCCCATTTCAAAATAATCTTGGATTCCACTGAAAACATTGTCAGAGAAGACCTTGCAAATAAACCACTGGTCTTTGAAATGGAAGCCAAAAATGTCTCCTTCTTTCCCCTAACCCCAAAGGATGCTCTGAGCTGCCAGCTGTCCTGGCTTTCAATGCAAATATTCTCCCCAATTCTCAGTACTCCAGAGGGTTGGGCAACCTCAGTGAGCCACCAGGCAGTCCCTGCTCTCAGCCAAAGTCTACTTGTGTGTGAAATGATCCAGGTGGCTGGATTAGAGAATTATAGGATCATAGATGTAAAGCTGGAATGAACCTGAGGCATCAAGTCGAGAGAGAGAGAGAGAGAGAGAGAGAGAAGAAAGAGAGAGAGAGATGGATGGCTTGCTGGCTAGCTGAATGGATGGTTAGATGGATGTTTAGATGGATAAATGATAGACAGATAGAGAGATAGATAAAGGGAAACTGAGGCCCAGAAGGCTTATGTGACTTAGGATCAGAGATTAAAATTGAAAGAGATCTTATAGGTCAAGTCCAACCTACGCCTTTTACATATGAGGAAACTGAGGACCAGAGGGCATAAGTGATTTAGGATTATAGTGTCATATATTTAGAGCTGGAGGAGGGAGACCTTAGAAGACATCGAGCTGCTGAGTGAAGTGAGCAGAATCAGGAGAAGATTGTACACAGTAACAGCAACGTTGTATGATGATCAACTACCACAGACAGCTCTTCTCAGCAATCCAATGATCCAAGACAATTTCAAAAGACTCAGGATGGAAAACGCTATCCACATCCAGAGAAAGAGCTATGGAATCTGAGTACAGATTGAAGCATGGTATTTTAATTTTTTTGTTGTTTCTTGGTTTCTCTTTTTTGTGGTTTTTTTCCTTTTTGTTCTGAGTCTTCTTTCACAACATAACTAATGTGGAAATATATTTAATATGATTGTACATATATAACTTATATCAGATTGCTTGCTGTCTTTGGGAGGGGGGATGAGAAGGAAGGAGAAAAATTTGGAAATCAAAATCTTATAAAAACTAATGATGCAAACTATCTTTAAATGTAATTGGGGAAAAAAATTAAAATACTTTTAAGTAGAAAAAAAAAGAAACCATCTAGTGAAATCCTCTCATTTTACATTTGAGGAAACCCAGGCCCAAATTTGCTAAGGTGCCTTCTATTTCTAATCTACTGAGAGTTATTTTTCACATAGTAACTTCTTGAGTAATTTGTATTTTTTATTTATTTTTAAAAAGCAGGGGAAATGAAACTATCCCTAGGCATTCTACCTGGTGAAAATGTTCCCAGTCTACTTTTTTCAGATGATACCCAACCTAGAAGCCTAGAACCAGTGTTTGGTTCTGTGCCACTCTACATTTTTATCATAAACTTCGGTAAAAGAACAAATAACCTGCTCATTTCATCTAAGCTGTAGATAACACCAATCTAAGAGGGATAGATGACCCACTAGAAGTCAAGCCAAGTCAAGATCCAAAAGTACCTTGGTAGGTTGGGGCTGAACATAACAAGGTAAAATTCAGTAGGGATAAATGTGAAGTCTTACATTTAGGTACAAAACTTGAGCTTCACAAGAATAACATGGGGGAAGCATGGATGAGTCAGCAGTTATTCTGAGAAAGATCTAGGCGTCTGAGTGAACTGCAAGCAATGGAATATGGCAGCCAAAAAGTAGGCAATGTGATCTAGAAATGGATTAAGAGGGGCATGGCTTCAAGGGGTAGAGAGGTGATTATCTCACTGTTTTCTGTCTCCACAGGAGCTAATGTTAAGAATTGTGTTCAGTTCTGGGCACCAGGATTCTAAGGAGGCTGATAAATGGGAGAGTGTCCAGAGAAGGGTAGTCAGAATGGTAAAGGGCCTTGTGTCCATATCACATGGGGATTGATGGAAGGAACTAAAGATGGTTAGCCTGCAGAAGGGAAGACTCAGAGTGAGCAGTGGGACATAACAGCCATCTTCAGCCATTTGAAGGACTGTCATATGGAAGGGGGATTCAATTTGGTTCTATTTGGTTCCAGAGAATAGAACTAGGAGCACTGGGTAGAAGTCGAGAAAAGGCTTTGATGCTGGGATTGACTTCCTGATAATGGGAGCTGTCCAAGGCAGGATGCCGGGAGGTGGGGTGATTTCCCTCTCCTTGGAGGGCTTCTCCCCAGGCTGAATGATCACTCAACAGGTGTTGAGTAAAGCAATGTGGGGATTCGTTTCCCGGATGGGTTGGACTACACAGACACTGAAGTCTCTTCCAACTTTCAAATTCCGTGAATCATAAAGAATCAGAGTTGGAAAGGCCCTTGGAGACCATAGCACAGCACATATCAAACTGAATATGGAATCAAGAGACCAGGGTTTGAATTCCCCCCTCAACATTTCATGGCCTCGTGACCCTGAGCAAACCTTTCAAAACCTCTGTTCCCTCTGCTAAATGAGGGAAATGACTTTTGGTTCAAACTTCACAGGACAGACTATGGAGGAAAGTACTTTTAAAATCTTAAGGTATTATAGAAACATGAACTTTTCTATTAATCCAACCTCTTCATTTTACCAATGAAGAATCTGAAGTTCTGACTGATGGGCCAATCCATCGATTACTTTGTGTACATTCATGTTGACTTATCTGGAAGCATGCCATCTCCCCAAATAAACCCCTTGAGAGCAGGTAGTTTTTCTTTCTTTGTTTTTTCTATGAATTCTCAATGCCTAATATAGTACCCTGAACCTAATAGGCACCAAATAAATGCTTGTGGAATTGAATTCAATCTGGAAAATGGATGAGTTGGCCTAGGTGACCTCCATGGGCTCTTCCTGTTCTAACTATGACAAGCAGTGCAAGTATCAGTCACCTTTTGCTCCAAGGGCACCTTCAGGATATCAAAGACAAATGAAGGAAGCTCCCCAGTATGTTAGGGAGATATCTTGTGGAGAACCTGGGGGAGGGTCTGGCCAGGAGTTACATGAGTGGGGCAGCTAGCCATGCCTGGGCTGCAATCTGTATCACTGCAGGGAACTTTCACGTAGATGAGACTCCCAGCTTGACTCTCTGTACAGATTTCTTTACCTCCTTGCCAGTATCTTACCATCCTGGAGAAACCTCTGTCCAGAAACATCTTGACTGGTGACTCCCTAGCCTGGACCACAATCTGGTGAGACACTGAAGTCATGTTCACTTTACTGCCAACTTGACACTCTTTCCAAACTTTTCTACCTCTTCGCCTAGGGACTTCATCCCATTACTAGTTGTCTTTGCCTGTTAGGATGGAAGCTGCTTGAGTGCAAGGATCATCTTCTTTGCTTGTATTTGTATGCCAAGTTCTTAGCATAGAGCTTGGCACATAGTAAGCACTTTATCAAATGATAACTGTGTGTCTGTTTTTATTTCTCCTCTCTTCTCTCTTCTTTCCTCTAGTCTCTCTTCCCTTGTCTCTCTCTTTCTCTCTGTCTATCTCTCTCTCTTTCTCCTTCCTTTCTTTCATCCCTCTCTATCTCATCACAGATTCACTGTAAAAGTAGTTACCAATAAAGAAACTGCAGACTAAAGAGGTAACATAATTTAGCCAAGGTCACATTCTAAGTTGGTGTCAAAGCCAGGGCTTATCCCCACGCTCACCCTATAACACAATGCTTTGTCCCAGTTCTCGCTGAATGGGGCACAGGCACCCAATTTTTCCAGTTGTTAGTCCAGTACGCTTTCCGCTACTCCCATGCTACATCCAACAAAATGGGGCCAGAAACAAATGGACCCCATCTCAGCAGAATGACAGTTTCAAGCCCCCATGTTCCAGATGTGCCAGCTGCTGGTCATCTGAAAACCTCTTACTGTAAATGATAAATGGGGTAGTTCAAATCCCCAGGATTCTTGGGTTCCCAGTTCAAGGGAAGGGAGACCATCAAGGTGTGGGGAGACTACAATTGGCCAAAGCAACAAAGAAGGCACTGGTCCCCAGCTCTAAAACATGCTTGCTTGGGAATGGGATTGGAGTTTGGGGGGTGGGATGTGGGAGAAGTAGCATTTGCTTGGAAAACAACCATTATTCTCTTCCTCAGGGGGCATGAGGGAGAGACTGAAAATGTGAAAGCCAAAGTAGTTGTTTCTGCAGTATGCCTGGCTGAGACCCAAGGTACAAAGTTGTCTACAAACTCTCAAATCAGTGTGAGACTTAAAAGACAGAAGTATGTACTGGCAATGGGGCAGGCTGGCCGCTGTTGCCAGGGCTGAATTGAAACCATACTTCTACCTCATATAGATCTCACCCACTGGTCTCTGGCTGGGGGAAGGATGCTCTTATGAATCCCCATGGCTGAGGCCAGATCATCTCCTCTCTCTGCATCTCTCTCCCAAAGCCAAAGGCACTTATTGATCCAGAAGATACACAGTTTTCTGGGACTTGCCAGGGTCCAAAGCAGCAGGAAAAGAGAATAAAAAACAGAGGGAGGAAGGACAGAGTCACTCCAAAAGGAGCTGATTACATGCCAGGAGATCCAGGGTATAGACTGGACCAATCTCGAGTGAGCCAATGATGGCTCTGCTTCAGGGTTTCTGGCTATTTCTTGGTATTGATGGAAGGAGAAGACCCCTCCTCTAATTGGCCCCAATGACTCTTTCCCTGGCTACTTGTCACACTGACTGGCAAAAAGAGACCAGTCTAATTTCAGTCAATCAGCAAGCATTTTATTAAGCACTTACTATATGCTAAGCACTAGAAATATAAAAAAGAGGCAAAAGACAGTCCTCAGTCTCCACCAGTTGATTGTCTGATGGGGGAGACAACTTACAAATCACTATGTACATGTCCATATGTAAATGAAAGGTAAAAACTGACTTCCATCTTGTCTTAACTTTGGGTCTATGAACTTGAGAAGTGGAAGGACATGGCCATCCCTGTGCCCAGCATCTGAATGTGGCAGAATGTAGAAGGGGGATTGAAGTTGGAAGCCAGGACAACAATCGGGGGACATGGGCTGTGGTCTAAAAAAAAATCTAAAAAGGTATGAAATAGAGTCTGGTCTTTAAAGGTAGAGAAAGGTTCTTAGCATACTGCCTTGCATACAGTAGGCATTTAATAAATGCTTATTGGTGCTTCATTTATTGAGAAAAGAAGTATATTTAGCATCCTAAAATGAGAGGGTTGGACTTGACTTCTAAATTCCCTTTGACCTGCCATTGTTAGGTCAATGTCTCTGTCTTTCTGTTAGCTAGGTGGCAATGTGGATATAACCTTAGACCTGGAATCATGAAGACCTGCGTACAAATGTAACCTGGGACACTTACTACTGTGTATCCCTGGGCAAGTCATTTAACCTTCATCAGTCTCCGTTTCATCTGTAAAGTGGACATAATAAGAGCACCTACCTCACAGTGTTACTGTTAGGATCAAAGGAGATAATGCTTTACATATTAAAAAAGCTCTATATAAATGCTAGTTATCAGTACAATTCTTATTATTTTCTTACTATATAAATAGTATTTGGGGTCAGAAGAAGAATCATCTATTCTTCACCATTTTACTTTCTCGCCTCATCTACAGGAATGTATTTCAGGAAAAATCCAGGCTGCTGGTAATAAAAAGGACTCTGGCTGAATTGAGAAAAACAGATCTCACTAGTATCTGACAAAAGGCAACAATGTAGAGAAGGTGAATTTTGACACAGGAAATGACCCATTCAACAGAAGGGACTTAGGTTAGCAAATACGGAAAGAAGGTTCATTTTAAGTATTTAAATCCTTTTACTTTCCTCTAAAAAATAGCTCTTGTCCATAGGGGGCAGAGAGGTGGTGCAGTGGAGAGAGCACCAGTGCAGGAGTCAGGAGGACCTGAGTTCAATCTCACCTCAGACACTTGACTCTCACTAGCTGTGTGACCTTGGGCAAGTCACTTAACCCCAATTGCCTCATCCTGAGTCATTTCCAGTCATCCTGAGGAATATCAGGTCACTGGATTCAGATGGCTCTGGAGGAGAAGTGAGGCTGGTGACCTGCACAACCCTCCCTCCCTCAAAACAAAGTCATATGCAAGTCATGTCATCATTTCTCTGATGGCATGGTCTTCTTCAGCAACAAAGGAAAAACACATTATTGGCCTCTTGTCCTAATGAACGCATTTTCTGCTGTGCTGTGTGCTTTCCTATGGTTGGGTTATATTTGCTGTCCTTTTTATGCTATCTAACTTGACTATGAATATAATTTTTTAACAGTTTTTTTTTGCAAGGCAATTGGGGTTAAGTGACTTGTCCAGGGTCACGCAGATAGTAAGTGTCAAGTGTCTGAAGCTGGATTTGAACTCAGGCTCTCCTGACTCCAAGGCCTGACTATGAAAATAACTATGAATCAACTAATTTGAATATGCAATATACAATAGCCTGGAAAGAAAGATTTTTCCTGAAACAACATTAATTCACATTATCAGAGCCTTTCAGTGTTAGAGAGCTCCTTTCCCTATAACAACTCTATGAGATTCACTCAAGGACTATTATTCCCATTTTACAGGTGAGGAAGCTGAGGCTTAAGAGAGTTTATGTTACTAAACATAACGTATGCAGGCATACATATGCAGGTAACTCAGGCATGCTACCTGTCAAGTGTTAGAATATGATTAGAACTCAAGTCTCCTGACTCCAAGTCCATAACTCTGACCACTCAACTACACTACTCCTGAGGTGACACTGGTTATCATTCTGGTTGAAACTCTTGTTCACTTCACTTGGAGGTATGTTTCCTTGACTGATGAAGTAACAGATTTGTTTTAAGTTATATTAGTCTGAAATGTAATAATTTCATCTGGGAGCTATTTTATTTTTCTATTTGAATTGCCTGTCAAGAATTTTTTTAAAGAAAAAATAGATCAACTGAACATTTATATGCAATGGTTAAATTCTAAATACTGTCTAATGTCAGTGTTGACCAGAAACTTCTGGTGAATGCTCAAGCTTGGAAAGTCTAAAAGAAAAGTGGGACATTATCTCTAAATTAGGTCCATTCAGAATAGCTGGCATTTGGAGAGGATATTTACATAAATTACTTCATTGTGATCTGCAAGATAACCCTGTAACATCAGCACCACAAGTAATAATTCAACGAGCATTACACTTACATTAATATAGCTATTCTACAGATAATCAAGACTCGGAGCAGAGAAGCCATCCATTCACACCATAAGGAAATGGTGGAAGTAGGATTCAGACCCAGATATCTCCTGACTAGAAGGTCAGGGCACTCTTCACTACAGCACTCTGCCTCAAAAGGATTCATAGAGTAATGAGAACAAGAACAACTTCATGGAGCTTGTTAAAGTTTTCAAAGTGTTCCAAAAATAGTATATAATTTAATCCTTACAACAACCCAGGGAGGTAGGTGCTATTATTATTCCCATGTTATGGAGAAGGAAACTGAGACAGAGATGGGTTAAGTGACTTGCTCAGGACGTTCAAGTATTTGCATGTCATTGCTCTGGGTAGTGGGGCATTGTGGATAGAAAGTTAGCCTTGGAATAAAGAAGTACTCAGTTTAAATCCCACCCTCAATTAATTACTTAGTTGTGGGCAGGCCACTTAACCTCAGTTTTCCCATATGTAAAATGGAGTTAACAATACCCCTATTCCCTACTTCCCAGGGTTATTATGAGACTCAAATGAGATAATGGAAAGCATTTTGCAAACTTTAAATTTTTTTAACTGCCAGATCTCATTAGTATTGGGTTCCACAAATAAGCTGATCCTCTCCACTAAGAGATACAGGATGATGCAGTGGTTAGATCACTGGGCTGAGAGGTTAGGAAGTCCTGAGTTTCAAATCCCATCTGAGACACTAACTGTGTTCCAGGAAAATTCACTTCCCAGGCGGCTTCAGTTTCCCCATTTGTAAAATGGGGGTATTTGGTCAGATGGCCTCTGAGCTTCCTCCTGGCTCCAGGTCAGTGGTCTTGTGAGCTTACATGTATGACAAAAGATGTATGCCTCTCTGGTCTTCTGATGACTTTTCAATAAAATGAGGGAGCTGGATCACAAAGATTCCTTCCAGCTCTAAACCTATGATTGTATGATTCTTTGTAATATTTAGTGCCTTAGCCACTCCAGCTAATGTTCACATTATCCAGGGTTAACTTTACCAAACAAGCTTCAGACATGAGCTTACTCCTTACTAGTCTACTTGTCACCTCTTTAAAGTGGATTCTGGAACACCGACCTATGGACACCCATCAAATTTGATCTGGTATTGCCAGACAATCCCAAACAATTACCTGATGATGGATTTTCTCATGAGCCAGACAGCAACAAACTGACACAGCACCAATGAACAGGACAGCTCATCTTATCTCAGTACCCAGTGGACACTCAAGAAATGCTGTTGCCTGATGGATTGTCTAAGTGCTTTGAAGCCAAGGGGGCCCAGGTAAGTACATGCCAATGTTCATCCTCCCAGCACAAGCCTATGCTGTCCAATGTGGGAAAGTAATGACCCTGCTCTAGACACTGGCAGAAAGTGGCAAGACCTCATTCAAGAGAAGCCAGCCTCCTGAAACCCCCAAAGTGACAGTGTCAGGGTTCAGAGGGCACACCAATTAGAGAGTTATACTAATATCTGTAAATCTTCCAGGAGCTTGCATGGTTAAGTTAATTGGGTCTAAATTTCAAACTCCATTGGAGACCAATTCACATTTTACTAGAGTTAGAATACACACAGCTACCCTGTTTCCATTGTAACACCAAATTAGTCCCCATTAATTAGGCCCTGTTAATACTGGCTCCCTTGATGCTGTGAGCACATTTTTGCCAGCAATTTAGTCAAGGAGAAGTTTATCAGGCCTAATTGTGGAGCCTGTCTTTCAAAAAGCAGCCTTTGTTGCAGGAGAGCTTTTCATTAGATGCAAAAGCAGCTTAAAAACACAGCTTTGGAAATGTTGGGGCTGCATTCAAATGTATGTGACATACATATGTAGTATATACATATATGACTATACATAAAGAGGGAGTGGGGTGGAGCAGAAAGAGGGCAGACACACTAAGCTTCTGCTGATGGAGCTGTGCATTTATCCAGCTGTTTGGAAAATACTTTGGAATTGGGTGAGTGGTTATTACATTGCGCATAATCTTTGACCCACTGGTCCCACTACAATGCATTTTCCCCCAAAGAAGTAGAAGAAGGAGAGGAAAGGACAGAGGACAAGAGAAAAAAGGGGAGAGGAGAAAGAGGAGGGAGGTCCCATATGGAATACTCTCTTTACAAAAGTAGAAAGCAAAGTGGGTACCTGTTGGCTGGGAAAAAGCTGAACCAACTATGGCAAGTTAATGTAGTATAATATCACTGTGCACAAGAAATTCTGGATGTGAGGGATTTAGAGAAACAGAGCAAGATTTATAACATCTGAGGTTAAGAAAAACAACCTGGGGGCAGAGTCAAGATGGCAGAGTAGAAGGGCGGACCTGCTCTAGCTCTCCCCCCACAGCCCATAAAGTACCTGTAAAAAATGACTAAACCACAAAACCACAGAGTGAAAGAGATTTCCAGACCAAGGCAGCCTGGAAGGCTGACAGGAAAGGTCTATCACACTGGGATCAGGGCAGAGCACAGCCCAGGGAGAACAGCCCAGCCTTGGCTGCATGGCATGGCAGGGACAGGATCAGAGAAGGCTTCAGGGCACAGAGTCACAGGGACCAACTGTTGTTTCCAGATTACTCAACCCACAAATGCCAAAAACAGCTTCAAAGTGAGAAAGCTCTTTCACTGGGGTGAGAAGGGAGCAGGGTCCTGCCCTACCCTGGCCCCAGGTACCCCAAGCAGCAGCAACACCCATTTTTGGAGCCCCCTGCCTAAAGACCCTGGGGGAATTGAGCCACTGATCTGGATCTCAGCCCTGAGTGGTAACCCTGGAGTGAGGAGGAGCACTGGCTGGTGGAGCTGGTGGAGGCCCTGGAAAGGCAATCCTACTCACAGATCCTGGGCAGAAAAGAGTGCTTGTGGTTGCTCACAGACCAGACTGCAGGATAGACTCTTCTCCCTTGATTGTGCCACTGGAGGGACTGAGAACTTACAAGTCCCCAGAGTATACCCTCCACTTGACAAAGGACTCAAAAGTCAAGTAACTGGCTGGGAAAATGCCCAAAAAAGCCCAATAAAAAAACCATAAGACTATAAAAGGTTACTTTCTTGGTGAACAGGTATTTTCTTCCATGCTTTCAGATGAGGAATAATAATGCATAACATCAGAGGAAGACCCAAAAGTCAAGACTTCTGCATTGAAAACCTACAAAATAATTATGCAATGGTCTCAGGCCATGGAAGAACTCAAAAAGGATTTTGAAAATCAAGTAAGAGAAGTGGAGGAAAAATTGGGAAGAGAAATGAGAGTGATGCAAGAAAATCATGTAAAGCAAGTCAACAGCTTGCTAAAGGAGACCAAAAAAAAAAAATGCTGAAGAAAATAACACTTTTAAAAATAGACTAATTCAAATGGCAAAAGAGGTCCAAAAAACCAATGAGGAGAAGAATGCTTTAAAAAGCAGAATTAACCAAATGGAAAAGGAGGTTCAAAAGCTCACTGAAGAAAATAGTTCTTTAAAAATTAGAATGGAGCCCATGGAAGCTAATGACTGTGAGAAACCAAGAAATTACAAAACAAAACCAAAAGAATGAAGAAATAGAAGACATGAAATATCTCATTGGAAAAACAACTAACCTGGAAAATAGATCCAGGAGAGACAATTTAAAAATTATGGGACTACTTGAAAGCCATCATCAAAAAAAAGAGCCTAGATATTATCTTTCATGAAATTATCAAGGAAAATGGCCCTGATATTCTAGAACTAGAGGGCAAAATAAATATTGAAAGAATTCACCAATCACCTCCTGAAAGAGAAAAAAAGAAATTCCTAGGAACATTGCAGCCAAATTCCAGAGTTCCCAGGTCAAGGAGAAAATATTGCAAGCAGCCAGAAAGAACCAATTTGAGTGTTGTGGAAATCCAATCAGGATAACACAAGATCTAGCAGCTTCTACATTAAGGGATCAAAGGGCCTGGAATATGATATTCCAGAAGTCAAAGGAACAAAAATTAAAACCAAGAATCACCTACCCAGCAAAACTGAGTATAATACTTCAGGGGGGAAAATGGTCATTCAATGAAATAGAGGACTTTCAAGCATTGTTGATGAAAAGACCAGAGTTGAATAGAAAATTTGACTTTCAAACACAAGAATCAAGAGAAGCATGAAAAGGTAAACAGGAAAGAGAAATCATAAGGGACTTACTAAAGCTGAACTGTTTACATTCCCACATGGAAAGATACTATTTGTAACTCTTGAAACTGTTCTCAGTATTTGGATAGTTGGAGGGATTATATACATATATATAGGCAGAGGGCACAGGGTTAGTTGAATAGGAAGGGATGATACCTAAAAAAAAGTAAAATTAAGGGGTAAGAGAGGATTATATTGGGAGGAGAAAGGGAGAAATGGAATGGAGCAAATTACTTCTCATAAAAGAGGCAAGAAAAAGCTTTTTCAATGGAGGGGAAAAGGGGGAGGTGAGAGAAAAAAAGTCAGGCTTACTCTCATCACATTTGGCTTAAAGAGGGAATAACATGCACATTCAATTTGGTATGGAAATCTATCTTACACCACAGGAAAGAAGGGGAAAAGTGCATAAGTGGGGTGTGGTGGAGATGATCAAAGGGAGGGCAAATGAGAGGAGGGAATAATTAGAAGTAAACACTTTAGGGAAGGGACAAGTTCAAAAGAGAGAATAGAATAAAGAGGGGGCAGCATAGGATAAAGGGAAATATAGTTAGTCTTTCACAACATGACTATTATGGAAGTCTTTTGCAAAACTACATATATATAGCCTATATTGAATTGCTTGCCTTCTCAGTAGGGATGGGGTGGGGAGGGAGGAAGGGAGAGAAGTTGGAACTCAAAGTTTTAGGAATGAATGTTGAGAATTGTTTTTACATGCAACTGGGAAATAAGAAATACAAGTAATGGGGTATAGAAATCTATTTTGCCTTACAAGAAAAGAGAGAAGATGGGGATAAGGAAAGGGAGGGGTGTAATAGAAGGGAGGGCAGATTGGGGAAAGGGGTAATAAGAATGCATGATGTTTTGGGGTGGGAGTGGGGGGGAGAAAATTTGGAACTCAAAATCTTGTGGAAATGAATGTTAAAAACTAAAAATAAATTAATTAACTCAAGTAAAAAAAAAAAGAGAGAAGCAACCTGGAGTTAGGAAGACGTGTTCAAATCCAGTCTCAGACATTCTCTAGCTGTGTGACCCTGGGCAAATCACTTAACCTCTGTTTGCCTCAGTTTCTTCACCAGTAAAATGAGATTAATAATAGGACCTACCTCCCATGATTGTTGTAAGGATCAAATGAAATATTTGCAAAGTGTTTGGTAAATCCTAAAACACTACATAAATGTTAGCTGGTATTATTAGCTATCATTTTAACATATTGAGAATATATTTAATATATTGAGAATATTAAGATTATCACATTATTATTATTTTTATTATAAAACATCATTACACACTATTAATATTATTGGTGGACTCCTAAGCTAATCAGAAGAACAATATAGACAAAAAAAATTAAATAAAAACCATGCAAAAAGGCAGTTGAATTTAGATATACTGTTGTTGAACAGTCTTGAGGAGGTCACATCCATCCATCCTTGGGTGAAGGGAGGGATTGTGGGTATGTGATCATCACTGTTATTTGGATGCTTTGTAATAAGTTAGTTTTGCTTTGCTGTTTTTTTTCTTTGATATAAGGGAGGGTTAAGGATAAGAGAAGCAGGAAATATATCAGAAAAGACTATAAAAATGCACCAAAGGCATAATAAAAATAAGTAACTAAATAAACAAATTGTACTGTATTGGGACTCAAGAGAGACCTGGGTTAAAATCCCACCCCAGAGCAGAGAAAGAAGGCAGGGGAAATTTCTGGGAGGGTGACCCTTACCCACCATGCCAGAGGCAGCCTGCAACCAATGAATCTCAAAGAAGCTGGCAGGCTTCAGATCCTTTGGGCTATCACAGTACGACAATAGAAATCCTCCAGTTAGGACAGCCCAGTAGTGAACCAAATTTTCTTGCATTTCCCCACTTAACTGGGGGCAAAGCTTTCTGCCTTCAGCAACCAACTAGCCCAGGAACCATGAAGAATGGGAATGGTTGTTCTTTCACCCCATCCCCATTTCACACATGATCAACTCTGATGACCTCTTCGTAAAAAAGACAAGGTCCTCCGTGGGATTTGGGATTTCAAAGACAACAGCCTGGTTTTCTCAACAAGAAAGATCGTTCTAAAACCTAGACACTGGCCAAGGAATTTTCAAAAGCCAAACTCTGATTGTGTGGGGTTATTGAAATTCTGGGTGGTCTCCCCTTCTCCACCCTGCTCCTGGCTTTCTGGCCCAAAGCTGTCTTTACTTAAGATATCTTGAAGATCACCAGAAAACCCCCTTGCTGTAGATCATGCATGGACTCTTATCTTTCTCCTGTTCCGCTGTTCTTTTCAAGGTCACCTATCTGCAACTATCAAGCAGTTTAGCAGCATTAATGACGCCTAGGCAGAAATACAGTAGCTCACGGTAGTGCCACTTCAGCGGAGGCAGAGATCATGTTTCCTTCATAAATCAAAGCTTCCCCACCTCCCAGCCTGAAGACCTGAGCTCTGTTTCTGAGTTATAACTAGGCTGGTAGGGTGTGGGGGCAAGAGGATTCAGGTGAAAATAAAAAGGAATTCAAACTTTTTCACATTTCCAAAGATAAGCTTTTTTGTTATTCTTGTTCAGTCATGTCTAACACTTCATGACCCCATTTGGGGTTTTCTTGGCAAAGATACTGGAATGGTTTGCTATTTCCTTCTCCAGCTCATTTAACAGATGAGGAAACTGAGGCAAACATGGTTAAGTGACTTGCCCAGGGTCACACAGCCAGCAAGCATCTGAGACTAAGACTCAGGTCTTCCTGACTCTAGGCCCTGGAGCTCTATCCACTACACCACCTAGCTGCCCTGAAAAGATATGCTTAGTTTCTTTCAAAATTCGCTTTCATTCTGTACCCTCCTACCATGCTCCCCTCATCCTTGAATTTTAAAGTATCTGTGTTTGTTTCAAATGAAGGATAGGGCATATGATTTCATTGATATAGGAAGTCCCAGAAGAGGACACTCCTAAAAATGCAAGTTGGCATCACATCTAAAACTTAGAGATAATAATGATGATGGTAATTAGAATTTATATATCACTTCAATGTTTCAAAGCATTTTATTTACTGGACCCACACAATTTCCCTGTGATATAAGGGCTAGTATCATCCCCATGTTGGAGATGCAGAAACTGAAGCTGAGAGCAGTTAGGTTACTTCCTCAGGCTCACACAGCCCCTAAGAGTGTGTCTCCAGTATCAAACTCAAACCTTCCTGACTCCAGGGTCAGTGCTTCATCCACTAATGCCACCTGGTGCTGAGTGCGGAGGGACAGAAGAGGTGACAAATAAGTAAATAAATACTAGAATTCTTAAAAATAAAGCTTGTTGAGATTTATTTCAGCTGATATAGGAGGAAAACACTAGTCCTGAATCTCCAAGGGATCTGGATTGGAATTTGAGCCCCAGAACTTACTGAATGTGGCTAAATGTGAATAAGCGAGGCTCTTTGTAGCTCAGTTTCCTCAGTTTCAATCCAACAAACGTGGTTTATTGCCCACTATGTGCCACCTCCTAGATATACAAACACAAAGCAAGCCATGCTCTCAATGGACACAGAGTCTGTTCAGTTTCTTCATTGTACAGACCACCTAACCAAATCCCCTCACCTTGCAGAGGAAGAAAACGCTGCCCAAAGAGGTTGTAAGTGACCTGCCCAAGGGTACATAGCAAGTAAGTGTCAGATGGGAAATGACCCAAGGTCTTCTACTCCAAAGCCAGTATTTCTGCCAATGTGCCACACAGCATCTATAAAATGAGAGATCGTACTATATATATGACCCCTGAGGTCCCTTTCACAGTTAAACATATAATCCTAGGCACCATGATTCTACGCACATGTGCACAGATAAGTAGCACTCCAATCCACCCTTTTGGAAACACCATTATCCACATTACTCCCTGATCACAAACCATCAGTGACTATAGGATATAGTCTACGATCCTTATCCTGGCGTTCAAGGCCCTCCACATCCATTCCCCTGCTTACATACTTCTCCAAGTATATGTCCCACTATTCCCCTACATGAACTCTCTTCTTCAAGCAAACTGACTCACACAGCAACCTCTCAACGTATCAAAGTATTCTCCCTTCTATGTCTTTCCTCAGACTGTAGATGAATCAATTATAGGCAATTATTAAGCACCTTCTATATACGAGGCACTATATTAAACACCAGGAATACAAAGTCCAAAATTAAACAATTTGCCCTCAAGGGGGCATTGGATTTAACCAATCAATAAGCATTTATTAAGCATCTACAGTGTGCCAGGAATGTGCTAGCACTGAAAACAGAAAGACAAAAGTGAACTAATGTTTGCCCTCAGGGTGTTTGCCTTCTATCAAGTTCCCTCCCTCCTTTCTTCTCCAAATCTGAGTCCAACTTTATTTTCAAATTCTAGCTCAAAGCCAACCTCAGGAAACTACCCCAACCCTCAGCAATCACTTTTCCATCTGAATTTCTAGAGCCCTCATTGTCTCCACTTCCCACTTGGCTCTCAACACAACCTAACAGTGTTATCTGTCATATGGACACTGCTAGAAGGTTTACAAAGTGCCTTTCTCATGCAGCATCCTTCACAATAGCTCAGGGAGGTAAATATTCTAGGTATTAGCATCCCCATTTATCAACAAGGACTCTGAAGCCTGGAAAAGTGATGTGACCTGTTCATGGGAAGATAGAGAAGTGTCCACAGTGAGTCAAACTCAGACCTTATTCACCTTCAGCTATCAACCTCAACAGCATGGCTATCTACCATGCTGTTCTGCCTCATTGGTCTGTCTTGTCTCTTTATGTGGGTGTCCTATCTCCCTAAATAGATTATACATTTGGAAAACATTTTCAAAAAATAAAAAAAAAAATCTTGATAAAGTGGGCCAGAAGGGACTTCATGGTCCTTCACTTTTGGTGATAAAGTCTGGCAAACAGTGGATGAAGATCATGGCATCTCTCTTTTGAGCAGAACTCCAAGTAACAGTTATGGTAGTTAAAAACAAATAATCCTGTATCTTGGGGCTAGCCATCAGAATGCCTCCCCAAGATGAGTCAATATTTAAAGAAAAATTAATCTGAAACAACGGAAAATTTGGGGAGATTCTTCCAACCTTATGCTTAATATCTATGTGACTTTGGAAAAGTCACTTAACTGCCCTCCTCCAGCCTCTTTTCTCATGTATAAAATCAGGGAGCTGGATTAGATCAGGGATTCTTAACCTTTTTTGTATCCTGGACCCCTTAGACAATATGGTAAAGACCATATGAATTATGTTTCTAAATACACAAAATAAAATACATAGGATTACAAAGGAAACAAATGAAATTGAAATGCAGTTATTAGAATTTTTTTTTTAACATTGACCCCAGGTTAAGAACCCTGGATTAGATGGCCTCTGAAATCTCTTCCAGCTCTAGATTTATGAGCCAATGAACTTAGGAATACAAGTCTATGAAGCACAAGGCTCTACGAGGAAAGACACCCTAGGATACTTTGAGGCTGTTACTGAGAAGGCCTCCAATGGGAAAGGAGAATTATGGGGTCATAGGAGAGAACAAAAGGAAGAACCATCTGATTGCTTCCTCTTTTTTCACTTATTCTTGCTAATTAGTTGCAGGCTGACTTTATTTCTATCCATTGACAAGAGTACATCCTCTAAATTTCATCACCCTGAGACAAAGTTACAGTCACCCAACCCTAGTTATGGCTCCACTTTTTCAGTCATGCCTTTCCAAGATATATATATATATATACATGTATGTATGTAGGTATACCCTATATTGTCAGGGTCTACAACCATGTGGCTTACTCCAATTGATATCTCTTCTGTGTACATGCAGAAAATGACATAAAAAATGACTGATCAAGTTCAAATGATCAACACCAAATCAATTACTAATTTGATGTTATCAAAATATGGATTCATTAAAGGAATTGACCAGGTGAGTTTTAAGACAGTTGGCACTTGAAGATGCAATCTATCCTTTCTATAACAAGTGTGAAATGTACATGGTGATTTCTGGCTTGACTAGTACCACTTGCCCAAGCCAAGAGGATAATTTTAGGAGTGATGCCTCCAACCCAGTCACAAACCAGAAGTATTACAGGCACACAGCTCACTTGAGAGTTAGACATCCATCCCAAACATGTGGCTTTACAAGATCATAAAACTGTGCTGGAGAAAGCTCTACATCCTACACAATACTTCAGTCCTGGAACTCACAAACTATCTCAGAAGTGCCGTCTGCCCCTGGGGCCCCTCTTAAACTCTCCAAAGGAGGATGCTTCAAATCAAACACGTCTTCATTCCCTGCTAGGCTGCACCCCTCAGACTCCTAACCATGCCCCTGCCAGACTACCTTCTTCCTCTGTTTTCCTCTCCATTTTTCAGCTTCTTGTACGCATAACCCTTTTTGTATCCCCAGCACTTAGCAAAGTGCCTGGTACACAGGGGGCACTTAATAAATGCTTATTTATTGATTGTGGTTTTCTGCACTAGAACACAAGCTCCTTCTGACTTGCATTTTAAATTCTCAGGATTGAGCAGTGCCAAGTACATAGCTGTTGATCGGTATTGCTGTTGTCTTACCCTGGAATGGAAGCTTCTTTTGGTTCTGTATTTTACATTCTCATTGCTTAGCACAGTGTTTGGCATGCAGTAAGCACTTAATAAAGAAAGCACTTGTTGATTGTTGTTGACTAAGATCACAGGTTTAGGACTAGAAGGAACATTTGTGGTGACCTGGTCTGAACTCTTCCTTTTAAAACTGAGGAAACTGAGGCTGAAAGCAGTAAAAGGACTTGCCCAATGTTACACAGGAAGTGACAGGGCTGGAATTCTGAGTCTGGTCCCCAGATCAAGGTTCCAGTATCTTCCCAATTAGGATAATAGGATGAGAGGTCTGTTGTCATACTATGGATAGACTACTGTACCTGGCATCAATTCAACTCTTGCCTCAGATTCTTAGTAACTGTGCCTCAGTTTCTCCATCTGTAAAATGAAAATAACAATAGTACCTACCTCATAGAGTTGCTGTGAAGCTCCAGTGGTATAATATATGTAAAATACTTTTAATTCTGAAGTGTTACTCAAATGTTAGCTATCATTATTACCATCCAGAGCTGTAAGGGACCTCATGGGTCACCTAGTCCAACTCCTTTGTTTGACAGATAGGGAAACCGAGGCCATCGATTGTCAATGACTTACCCAAGGTCAAACAGGTAGTAAACGACAGAACTGGGATTTGAACCCAGGCCCTCTTACTCCAAATACAAGGATCTTTTCACTGGGCCACAATCAGTTACTGCCAATACTCAGTTATACTAATTGGGAGAGAGGGAGAAAGTTCTTGGGAAGGAGACCAAGGTTATAAGAATAGTCCCCCAAATCCTTTACATTTGGGTTTTGAAAGAGATTGAAGGGCTTCTCCCTTATTTTAAAGGTTTCATTCCATCTTTTTTTCTTAGGCCCATATTAAAATCATTTCACTTTCCCATGGTATATACTGGTTAACGAGCTAGGAAAGGTGAAAAAAGAGTCTGCTGGGTGGATACAAATGAGGATTTAAAATTGGCCTAAATTAAGCTACAAAAAAGAGTCTGTCCATGAATATTTAAGTTTATTCATTAGATGAATACCTTTAGGATTCTTTCCCCCACGTCTTTGCAGAGGCGGGGGACTATGGGTGTGGAACACCTTGTACATGTCAGATACGTTAGTTATTTTTGCTGAACGGTTGTTTGCCTACATTTTTAATCTATTGGAAAGAATGGTTCTCTAGGAAGAGCTGTGGGGGTTGGGGATCTAGGTGATATACAAACAAAAGATATCAATAAAAATGTGCTTTTTAAAAAGGAATAACTCTTGTTTGCCTATAAGATCACTCAGCATCAGAGACTCGGAGGCAGAAGGGACTTTCCAGACTGTCTGGTCCAGCCCTTACCTAAGCAGGAGGTAGGATTGTAGCATTCCTAAAAAAAAGAAGGATGCAGAATTTGCCTGAAGAATTCCCCCAGCAGGTCACTCACTATCCCTCAGAGGGATCCCACTCCACTTTCAGACTATTCGAATTGATAGGAGGTTTTTCTTTATGTTGAGCCCAAATCAGCCTCCCTGTTGGGCCTACAGTCCAACACCTCATGAGGCTGCCAATAGCATGAGTGGATTATTTATACCTGTGCACTCATCCATGACTTCAGACAAAGTAGACTTGAGTAGTCCCACAGGGAAGGCCACCATCATGACCTCAGGGAAACTCACAATGGTAGAACAGGAATGATTTCTCTGGGCCAAGACCTCCACCTCCCAGGTACAGCCCACTTTGGGGTCAATGGAAGGTGAGGAGGAAACAGGCGGACAATCTCACCGTGAGGCCACGGAAGGCAGGACTGAGAGAAGGCAGATAAAATTACATATTCCCAAGCTTGTAGGATTGAAGGTGCTAGAGAAGGGAATACCATCATGCAACGTGATACTGCACAGGTGTGAAAGTAACCTTTCTGCAGGGGCTAGGAGCCCACCCTAAATCAATAACAATGATGCTGAAAAGGAGAAATAATGTGAATTGGGAAATGGAGCAAAACAGGTGGAGGAGGATGGCAAACACAGGCAGCCACACCTCCAAACACAAACAGAGGTACACTGAAGTCTGGATCTTTTGCCAAACATGCAGCCAGTTACACCCAAACAATATTTAGAACTAGTAGGAAATTACTTAGAATTGTAAAATCATAGATCTGGAGTTGGCAGGGACCTTAGGAGTATTATAGTCCAAACACCTTACTTTACCGAGAAGGAAACTGAGACCCAGAAAAGGGGAAGGGACTTGTTCAACAGCACACAGCTAGAAGACAGTCAGGATTTGAACCTAGCTTCTCTAACTCCAAACGCCAAGTTCCTTCCACTCTGCTATGAGTTTAAAAACTTTTAAACTCTGTAAGGACAGGGCCCCACTCTGACTAATCTTTTGCTCCTTGAACCCCTCTTTCTAACACAAAATATAGTAGACATTCAATAAAGCTGATGAAAACATTAGTTAATTGATTAAAGATATAAATGATTATATTGAAATAAAAATTTAAAACTATATTTCTAGAAAAATGGAAAGGATTATATTAAAAACCAAATGGGATTTGCATTTGAACATGTTAAATTTTATTAGTACTAAAGAGATTGGGGACCTTGTTGGCCTACCATCCCCATACATAAAGGGGCCTTTCTTGTGTGTATTTCTTATGCCCCTCTCTAGACTGTCAGCTCCTTGAAGGCAGGACCTTGCAACAACACAGTACCTTGCAAAACAATATTTAAAAGTGCCCACTATAGACTACTATTTCATGAGGCATTTAAGCCAAATTTTCATTTTACTCCTGAGTCCACTCCTCATCTCGCCAGACTTTTCCATCCAGTCAGCAGCCTTTCCCCTGTGCAGATATCCTTCCTCACCCTTTATATGTGGCCTTCCTCCATTAGAATGGAAGATCCTTGAGGGTAGGACATTGATTTTTTTTTTTTTTTTTTTTGGTTTATATTTTTATCCTCAGAACTTAGCACAATGTCTGGTTCTGAATAAATGTTTTCTCAAAATTAGAAATGGGTACTATGTACAGGAGGAGGCCCCAATTTGAGTCATTAGAAATTATAATAAGAGGCATTAGGAGATGAATAGGTGAAGATCAAAGCAGGAGAAGCTGGGAACTAATGCTCCTTAGAAGAGAAACATTGTTTTGCTGAGAGCTGATTGGGTATAGTCAGTATTGCTCTCTAGCACCATCTACAGCCCAAGAGGGGAAACATCTCGATGGTTTTCTTATATTACCCTTTACTGCCACCAGTGGTTGGAGAGAGAAAAACAGGAAGAAAGATAAACTATCTAATTAGCTGTGCGCTGTGCTGATTGGAGACTTGTGGCTTGAAAATATCAGATTGGAGAAAATAGAATTCCCTTCTAGGAACAGGCTTCATGGTCCTATCATTATGTATAGATTCAGAGAGAAAAACTCCAAACCTATCTCTGAGCAAATCTGAAGAGTTTGCTAGAAGGGAACCATAGCAAGGTGGTCCAATGAACAGAGTGCCAGGACTTGAGTTCAAATCTGGTCTCAGATACTTACTAGTTGTGTGAATTTGAGCAAGTCATTTAACCTCTGTTCCAGTTTCCTCATCTGTAAAATGGGGTTAATATTAGCACCTACTCCCAGGGTGGTGTGAGGACCAAGTGAAATAGTAATTGTAAAGCACTTAGCACAGTACCTGGCACAAAGTAAGTGCTTTATAAATGTCAACTTTTGTATCTATTATTACCACCCTTTCTCTGCACCCTAGCAAGGGTGATTGTGTGCTAAAAGAGCTCAGTGCTACTTCAATGGCATGAGAGTAGTTAAAAGAAAAAAAGGTAGCTCAGGAGAAGTCTGAGGACCACAAGGGGAAGAGACAACAGAAGCAGTGTTTGTCCAACAAGTGACATGTAATGATGACTTTTTTCTTAAGAAAATAAGGCCCTCAAATCCTGCCATCTACTTGTCCCCAGCATGTGAATTTTCATAAGCATGTGTCTCTCTGCTAGATTTCTGTGTGTGCCCACTCTCCTCTAGGAACATTGTTGTGAGCACTGATGGGAAAGTTATCCCCCCAAAAAGGTGGGGGTAGGGGGATTCTATGTGAGGTTTTTTAAAATTAATTTAATTTCTTGACCTAAGATTCTTGCTGTGTTACCCAGACCAGGGTACAGAGCACCATTCCAAGATAAGCTTCTTTGCTGAAGTGCTATGTTCTCAATCAATCAACAAGCATTTATTAAGTACCTGGTGTATCCTCAGTATCTATGCTAGATACTGGGGATATAAATTAAGTCAACAATCCTTTATTAAATGTCTAATATATATGCCAAGCACAAAGACAGAGGAAGAGGGAGAAGAAGAGAGGAACAGGAGGAACAGGAGGAGGAGGAGGAGGAGGAGGAGAAGAAAAAGAAGAAGAAGAAGAAGAAGAAGAAGAAGAAGAAGAAGAAGAAGAAGAGAAGCAGGAGAAAGAAAGAAGGAAAGAAAGGAAGAAAAAGGGTGAGTGGAAAAAAGAAAGAAGGTAGAGAGAGAGAAAAAGAGAAATAAAAAAGAAAAGAAGCAATCTCTGCCCTCAAGGAGCTGGCATTCTATAGAATGACAGATCCGTAGATCTAGTCATGGTATTCAATACACAAAGAAGAGCTGTCATTTAAAAAACAAAAAACTTTTGCAAAAGCGCCATAGAATTGTGAGTTATAATTTTTATTTCAGCTTTGCTAAACTACCTTTCATCTGGATTCCTTGATGTCTTTCACTTTCCCTTCTCTCCTTTCTTTCTTTGTCTTTCTAACTTTCTCCCTTTCTGCCCCATCCCCTCTAGTTTACAAAATTAAAACTAGTCACAGGATAGAAACAATAGGAAAAAGTCATCAGCTTCTGTGATAAAATTTTCCATTTCTGTCATACACCACTAATGGTGGTATTGACTGGTCATATCCTGAAGTTCCTAACCCCCTAACAATCTATCAATATACCTACTAATTTACAAGGAACTTTCTTGGTTCTCTTCATGACAACCCCCCTCCCAACCTTGTCTGTAATCTCTCCCTGTTGAAATTACTTTTCATTTACTTTGCTTAAACTTTGTATTTATACAGTTGTATTTTCTGCTACAGTAAAAGAAATCGTGCCCTTTGAGAGCAAGAATTATTTATTTATTCATTTTTTGCCTCTATATTCTAACCCAAGCTCTAGCATGCAATAGGTACTTAATCAATGCTTGATGATTAATCAATTGGAAGCTGTGATGGCAATCAAAATAGGATCTTTTGCTATTTTTTTGTTTTAGTATAATCAAGTGCCTCTGATTGAATCCTGCCTTTATCAATCAAGAGTCTTTACAAGGAATAAAGTACAGAAACAAGAGTTTCTTTAACTAGAAATATGTACGTATTTGTATTTCTAATTATTTTAATGTGATTAAAGATCTTTCCCACCCATTGATGGGCTGGTGATTGTGGTAAGCTTCATTGTAGGAGAGTCCCAAGTATCTTTTGTTTTTTTCTATGGAGGTACTGCAGCAAAGGGTTGTGATGCCCTCTGGCTCTAAAAAAGGTATAAATACTCTAGAGAGTGAGGTTTTACTTTGGAGCTTAGTTTTTGGTAAGAAGGTTTGAGGGCCAGATGAGGACCTTGAGAAATGCTAAAGAGCCCACCCCTCCCCCTCCCCACCCCTCAACTTTGAGAACCCAGATGTCATGCTTCCCTCTCTGGTAACTATGGTCAGACAGTTGGGGTCCAACTGTCTATTAAATTCAGGCAGAGGAAGCCATGTCTGTTGATCTTTTGATTTCTCTGTATTTTCTTTGAAATTCAGGGTGCTGATTCCATGAATTAACTGAATGATATGTGTACTTGGTTAAAGGAATGATACATGTGCTTGATTAAGGTGATTGTTAACCCCTCTAAAGTTGCCTTTCCTTTTATGAATGCAGATCTGAGAACCTGTGATAGCAAGTTCCCCTGTGTATGTTGAGGTGCTTACTGAGAGAGAAACACAGAAATAGAAGAGTGCAAACTCATGGAGGGCAGGGAATATTTCATTTGGTTTTTGTATCCCCAGGACTTGGGGCAGCTCCGTGGGGCAGCTGGGTGGTAGAGTGATAGAGTACCTGACCCGGAGTCAAGAGTTCAAATCTGGCCTCAGACAAATACTAGCTGTGTGATCCTGGGTAAGTCACTTAACCCTGTTTGCCTCAGTTCCTCATCTGTCCTAGAGAAGAAAATGGAAAACCACTCCAGTATCTTTGCCCCCCCCTAAAAAAAAAATTCCAAAACACACACACACACACACACACACACACACACACACACACACACACACACACACACGGATCACAAAGAGTCAGACTTAACTAAAATGACTGAACAACAAAATATCCCCAGTCCTTAGTATAAAGCCTAGCACATAGTAAGTATTTAATAAATGACACTTGGATTGGATTAAACTGAATTGAATTAGGTCACTTTGCCTGAAAAATCTCAGTTTTCTCACCTGTAGAATGAGAGTCGGATTAGACATAATTTCTATAACATCTCTTCTAGTTCTAATAGTCTATAATTATAGTGCCTGATTTATTTCTTTCCTCACACTAGAAATACAGATTTCTATCAACCCCAAGGCCTGCAGTGAGAGGTCTCAAGCACTACTGGAGCAATGCTGCTCTCTGCTGGCCACTTGAAAGCATACTTCTCTGAAACAATTTCAGAAGTTAAGGCAAATTCAGCAAACATTCATAAGGTGTTGGTCTTTGAGAGGGTTCATAGATCTATTGCTGGAAGGGACTTTTGAGGCCATCTAGGCCAATCCTACTCCTCACTTTACAGATGAGGAAACTGAGGCTCAGAAAGGGATAGCTACTTGCTCAGAGTCTCATAGCTAGCAAGCATAAGAGGTGGTAATCAAACCCAGGTCCTTCTGCCTCAAAGTCTAGTGCTCTGTCTGCTACCTAATGGAAAGAGAGCTGAAAATGAAGGCACAGAGTCTTAGATTTAGTACTAGAACATATTTTAGAGGCCAACTTGTTGAACTCCCTAATTTATCTATCAGTGAAATGAGGTCCTGAGAGGATAGGGGACTTATCTCCCCCAAGGCCTGGTAGACCTTAGAACACTGGATCAGTCCTTGTTGTAAAGCCAGCTTGTAATATGCCAGGGTGTCTACTCATCCATCTATCCATCTACCTACTAATCTATCTTTCCATCATCTATTATTCATTTCCTTCTATCTACCTACCTATCCATTTATCCATCCATCCATCCATCTATCTATCTTACCTATCTATTTCACTCTACCCAGGGAAGCCCAGGGAAGTTTTGGCATTGCATTGGAATTGGGTCTTAGTTCTCTGGGATTTGGACCTACATATATGCAGTGAACATGAGTTTTAAGGTCCCTGACCATGAAGAACAAAGATGAAACTCCTCTGATCTGCCATGATCCCACAAATCTAGTCAGAGAGACTAGGCCAGCTCTTTCTTAGCATGGAGATCTTTTGAAGGTTTTTGGAAAGGAGGCTACAAGAAAAAAAGAGGAAAAAAATAACTGAAGAATAACATCTCATTCTTCCAAGGTTCACCCACAATGAAGATTTTTCCTCCTCCCTATGATGCCAGACTTGAGAACTGAAGTAACAACACTTCCCAGCATGAATCTTGTCCCCAGACCTGGCTTCCTGTCTGCGGAGACAGTTTTATGTGCAAAAGGAACAGTAGTGGCAGATTCCTATATTATTTTTTAGGCAGCTAGGTGGCACAGTGAATAGAACACTGAACTTGGAATCAAGAAGACTCAGGTGTGAATCCTACCTAAGACACTTCGTGTGTGATCCAAGCAGTTACCTTGCTTTTTCTAGATTCAGCTTCCTCACTTGTAAAATGAAGAGGATAGCAGTGTCTACCCTCCAGGATTTATGAGGATGAAATGAATTAGGGCTTTGGAAACTAAAGTATCAGATGTTACTGCTCATTATTATAAATGCTAGATATTTATCATTATAAATGTGAGATATTATGGCTTATTATTATTTCTGAACACTCATTGATCCACAAAGGAGAAAGCATAGGAACTCAGAAATTTAAGAGTCTTATCTCTCATGACCAAGGGCAAGTAATTAACCCACCATGTTCCACTCTCCTGGAATCAGGGCCTAGTCAAGGAGCCAGGACTAGGCTAGACTTATAACTTTCCATCCCTAAATTTTTTAAGGGGGTGTGGAGGGTTTAGTTTAAGCCACAGGCACTAAGAGGGTTTGCTGCTAATGGATTTTCCTGCTTTCTACCCTGCTTTTCTATTTTAAGTAAATTATTTATTTTCACCACTACCATATGGCATTGTGTAATTAATAACAAAATGACTTGGTTTTTAGAAAGAAATTCAGAGGGACCAAGGGCTTGTGAGCACTAATTTGAAAAGAATGAACCCAAACTGAGTCTTAGAAGGTTGCAAGTAGCTAGGGGATGCTCCATACATAGTGACTTCTCCGGTCAGTAGCTTTGGCTTTCTGAAAGAACTTGATTGCTTCTCAGTAAAGAGAAGAGTGTTCCAAAGTCAAACATCCTATTTGAAGGAGACCCAATGGATGGCAGCTAATTCTCCCATCTAGCCAAAGTTTCTCATTAGAAATAAACATCCCACCAAAATTATTTTCCTGGGACTAGATGACTTATTCACATTTCTAGAATAATATGGCAGACAAGGAAAGGGGATTAGGCAATGGAAAATGGGTTAACCATTTGTTTGGGAGTTCCTTCTGAGCAACCAATGTTCATTTTGAAGGTAGAAGGAAGATAATTAGATTTGGACTCAGAGGACCATGATGTTAATGTAAGGTTAATGGTGGGTGGGGGTAAGAGTTAAAGATCTTCCCTGCCCATTAATAGGCCTCAAACATCTTTTGTTAATTTCTAATGAGGCACTGGGTCACAAGGGTCTTGCCCTTCAGCCCTGAAAAGAGTACATATACTGTGAGGTGAAGTTTTGCTTTGGGGTTATTTTTTGGAAGAAGGTTCCTGTGCCAGATGAGACTCTGGGCAGCCATTTTAAGAAGCCCCTGGCTTTGAGAACCTGGATATTGGTGTTCTCTCTCTGGTAATGATGTATGTATTGTCTGTGGTCAGACAGTTGGAAGCCCTGTCTGTTGGTTTTTCTGTTTGTAATTTATGTTTCTAATTTTTGTCTTTTTTCTGAAATTCGGGGTACTGACCTTTTCCTCTGAGCTAGGTGAATGAGTGATGTAAGTATTTGATTAAAGTGATTGTTGACCACTCAAAAGTTGCTTTCCTTTTAGAGGAGCAGATCTAAGAACCTGTACAGCAGGCCTTTCCTGTGCATGCCAGGGTCCTTGCTGTTATAAGGACTCAAGTTTGTCTCCTACCTCTACTATTTATTAACTATGTGACCCTGGTCAGGTCAATTCCCTTCTCTAAGGCACCTAGATGGTACAGTGGATAGAGCGCTGGACCTAGAATCAAGAAGACCTGATGTCAAATCTGGCCTCAGACACTTCTTAGCTGGGTGACCCTAGGCAAGTCACTTAGCTCAGTTTGCCTCAGTTTCCTCATCTGTCAAATGAGCTAGAAAAGGAAATGGCCAACCACTCCAGGATCTTGGCCAAGAAATCCTCAAATGGGGTCACAAAGAGTCAGACACGACTGGAAAACAACTAAGTAACAACAACAACAACAGGTCTTAGTTTCCTCATCTGGAAAATAAAACAGTAGGACTCAAATTCCTTCCAGCTCCAAACTCTGGAAAACTGGATTTCTCCTGCTGGATCCAACAAGGGATAAGGAACAGAAATCAAAGTAATTTCTGTTTTGTCAGCTAACTACAAGCCATTAACCACCATCCCCAAACTCCTCAACCCCTGGTGTTACATAGAAATAATACTGTGGTGCAGAAGAAAAACGCACCGGAATCCAAAGACCTGGGTTTAATTTCTAGACCAAGCATTGAGGGAGGGAGGGAGGGAGGGAAGGAAGGAAGCAAGGAAAGAAGGAAGGAAGGAAGGAAGGAAGGAAGGAAGGAAGGAAGGAAGGAAGGAAGGAAATAAGCATGTATTAAGTGCTTCCTAGACACCAGGCACTGTGCTAAGTGCTAGGGATACAAATACAAGTAAAAAGAAAGACAGTCCTTTCCATCCACAAAGACAATGCACCAAAGGGAACCAAAAAGCTGGGAGATGGTAACCTTCTCAGGAGCAAGAAGATCCAGGCACTACAGGAAGTTGCAGGATGAACCAACAGCAGAAAGGACATTGTTTTGAAGTCCAGAGAAAGTCAAGAACAGGGCCCCAAGTGGGGTGCAGGCAGATTGGCCTGGGCCCCTCCACAAAACCAAGTAACTCATTAATGGTCATGCAGAAGGATAAACCAGGATGAGTAGGTATCAAGTATGGCAGGCTATTTCAAGGGAGGAGTTCCCAGGCACAGAGGAAGGTCCAGGAAGAACATGGTAGAGGAGGCAATGGTATTGAAGTCCTGTGAAAGTCAAGAGCAGGGCCAGAAAAAAAGTCACTTCTGAGCCTTCGTTTCCTCATTTGTAAGATGAGTATAATAACATCTGCCCAATCCACCTGAGAAAGTGAGCGGATGAAGGCAATAATTGGTGAAATGGATATAAAATCACAGAATTATCCATTTAGAGCTGGGAGGATGTTGTTGTTCAGTCATTTCAGTTGTGTCTGCCTCTCCAAGACCCAATCTGGGATTTTCTTGACAGAAACACTGTAGTGGTTTGCCATTTCCTTCTCCAGCTCATTTTACAAATGAGGAAACTGAGACAAACAGAGTTAAGTGACTTGTCCAGGGTCACACAGTTAGTAAGTGTCTGAAGCCAGATTTGAACTCAGAAAGATGAGTCCTCCTGATTCTAGGCCCAGTGATCTATCTACTAAACCACCACAGAGGTCCAACCATTTCATTTTACAGGTGTGGAAACTGAGGCCCAGAGACATGATGTGACTTACCCTAGATCATATGAGTAGAAACTTAGATGTTAAGCTGGAAGAGACCCTAGAGACCATCTTGTCCAAATACCACACTTTACAGAGGAAGAAACTGAGGTCAAGAAGGGATGAGGTAACTTGCCCAAGGTCACTCAGGTATTTTCAGAGCTATGATTTGAACCTAGAGCCTCTGACTCTTTTAAATATCTCATTGTCTCCCAAAGGATTATGGTCACTATCTCCCATAATTAAGAAGAATGTAACATCAGTTACTATGAGCCATGACCATGACTATAAAGAGTAAAACTATTCAAGCAGTGACTGATTTGGGGTGTTTTAGATAGATACGTAGATAGATAGATAGATAGATAGATAGATAGATAGATAGATAGATAGATAGATAGATAGATAGATAGAAAGAAAGATAGATAGATAGATAGATAGATAGATAGATAGATAGATAGATAGATAGATAGATAGATAGATAGATAGTTGGATAGATAGATAGATAGGCAGGCAGGCGGCCAGGCAGGACAGATGTCTAGACACACAGACAGACAGGTAGGTAGGTAGGTAGATACTTAGGACAGATCAATTCTAACATCATTTTAGAAAATCTCTTTATAAAGTGCAATATCTACACCCAAAGTTTCTTTAGTGTAGCTAACTCGGTAATACCAAAATTATTTAGGATTACAAAGGGTGAGGGAATTAAGTCTCATTTTTCTTCTCAGAAATAGCTTTTTTTTTAACCTAACTGGCTGAAAGTTTAACAGGAAACCTGATACTGAAGGTAAAGTAAACTGCATTCATTTCAACAAATATAGAAGAGTTTTGCACTATTCAATGGTTTTTAGCTCATGTATTAGGAGGTTTTAGAATTGTATAAAGAGCTGGTTTAGTAACCCAGCACTTCCAGGGAAAAGATAAACTGAGACTGCTGGACTTAGTTTCCTATCTTTCTGAATTACAAAGTGAGTTCTTGTAGAGCTTTCTGTGTGACAGAAAGAGAAGGTGGGCTGGTCTTGGGTCCATTGGTCCCTGACACTCGATAGGGAGATAGAGGGTTGACCAGCTTACCACCCTATTGCTCAGCTGGCTTATGATGACAGAGAAGAGAGAGAGAGAGAGAGAGAGAGAGAGAGAGAGAGAGAGAGAGAGAGAGAGAGAGAGAGAAGAGAGAAGAGAGAGAGAGAGAGAGAATAAGAGAAGGGAAGACCTCTAGCTCAATGAGTAAACTCCTCAAGAGAATTTGTGGCAGCACCTGGACAAGAATCCCACATGATGGGTGGGCAAGGACAGGTCGTAATGTATCATTGGAGGAAATTCTCAAAATGATGAGTTCATGGATCTAGTTGAACCCAAAGAAGCCTCTCTAGGGTATGAAGATGGTTCTCCAAGACCATGGTTGCAGAGCAAGGGCTAATTTGCATTTGTAGAAGAACTGTCCTTAGCTAGCGTTCTCTATCCTGATGAAATCAAGGATCGGTTCCCAAAAAAGTGAGGGGGTGGGACAGGGAATCAGATCCAGCCTTTCCCTTAAAACAAAGTGTAGGAACACTGGCAAACACTATAGAAGACCCACCTTCCTAGGCCTCAGTTTCCCCATCTTTAAAATGAGGTGATTAGCCTTGATGAGCTCCCAGGTCCCTTCCAGCTCTGGATCAGGCCTGCTCTCCTCATTAACCTAGGACAGTCACACTTGCCCTCTCAAGGCCTCACAGCCCTATTGGGGAAGGCCTCCATTCCCAAGGGCATTTCTCCTTCCTAGACAATTCTACTAAAGTGCCCTCAGATTCTGCCCTACAGAATTCATAGAACCTTAGCCCATGGTTTCCACTCCTCTGTACGACAGATGAAGATAAGCAATGCCAGGCAAAAGCCAAAGGAGATGTGCTGCAAACTTGTGTTTGATTGTCTCTGTCCTCCCCCAAAAGCCTTCAGCCTATGTTTCCTCTTCAGGGGTCTCCTTGCCCCAGATGATTCAGACCTCTAATTCTAACCATCTTGTTCCCTAATCTCTTCTCCATAAGAAGAGAGGAAAGAGCCTTTTCAGTTCTAACACCACATTTTAGGAAGGACATTGAAAAATCAGAACCATCAGAGAGGGCAAGCACGACAACGAGAGCAGTGTTGAAGAACCTCAGGATAGTTAGACAGGAGGAAAGAAGACTGGGGGAAAGGGGCAATAGCTCCATGGCTACTGGAAGAAGGTGGTTAGTGGAGAGCCAGAGTCAAGAAGACTTAAGTTTCTCTAAGGTACCACCTCACATCTGTCACGTTGACTAATATGACAGAAAAGGAAAATGACAAATGTTGAAGGGAATATGGGAAAATTGGAATGCTAATGCACTGTTGGTGGAATTGTGAACTGATCCAACCATTCAGGAGAGCAATTCGGAACTATGCCCAAAGGGGTATCAAACTGTGCATACTCTTTGACCTAGCAATATGACTGGTAGGCCTATACCCCAAAAAGATTAAAGAAAAGGGAAAAGGACCTATTTGTACAAAAATATTTATAGCAGCTCTTTTTGTCGTGGAAAAGAATTGGAAATTCAGGGGATTCCCATCAACTGGGGAACGGCTGAACAAGCTGTGATATATGAACATAATGAAATATTGTTGTGCTATAAGAAATGATGAGCAGGCAGATTTCAGAAAAACCTGGGAAGACTTACATGAACTGACTCAAAGTGAAGTAAGCAGAAGAACGTTGTATCCCGTAACAGCAATATTGTACGATGAACAAGTGTGAGAACAACTGTGAATGACTTAGTTATTCTCAGAAATACAGTGATCCAAGATGGTCCCAAAGGAATAATGTTAAAGTATATGATCCACCTCCAGAGAAAGAACTGAAGAAGTCTGAATGCAAACCAAAGCATGCTTTTTTTCTCTCAAAGGAGGGAAGTTAAAGATATTGCCTTGATTTTGTGATTTTGAAGTCTTCGTTGACCCTTTGACTGAAACTCATGAGGCCAATGTGTCACTTCTTCTGCATGTTTAAATGTTTAAATAGCCAAAGTAAAGTAGAAGGACTCCAGGATTCCAAGATTTTAGTTCAAATTTCAATTCTCACACAGCTTCTTAGCTGCATGATCCTAATGCATATTATTACTGTTATCAATATTATTATTATTACCATTACCCCATTATAAAGTTTTCCTTCCTCCTGAAATTTTCACGTATATCATTCTCATATATCATAGTTTCCATGTTAGATGATTTCAGTAGAATTTAAGCTTCTTAGAGGGAAGAAACTGGAGTTTATTTTGTTTTTCCTTTTTCTTTCTAATGCTTAGCACAGTACCTAACACACAATGGGCACTTAACAGAGTATTAAATGCCAAACAGAGCTCTGAGTGGCATTTCTACAGCACTTTATGATTTGTAAAGCTTTTACAGAAAAGCTTCCTACAGAAAGTGACATGTGAGCTGAGCCTTGAAAGAAGCTACAAATTCCAAGAAGCAGAGGGTAGTAGGGACACCATTTCAGGTATGGGGGACAGCTTATGCAAAGTCAAGAAAAGTAGAAAACAAAATGTTGACTTTGGGGAATCAATAAATTGTCCAGTTTGGTCAGAATATAAAGTATATTCAAGGGAATCATACACTAAATGACCAGTCTTAAAGGGGCCAGACTCAGAAATTGTCTTGCCTCCCCCTCATCACTAGCTCTCATTTTGACCTGAGCACATCACACACTGCTCTCTCACTCCCTAGTCCCGCCCCCCCCGCCTTGTATGTAACCTTCCATGTTGTATTACAGTCACACAAAAAACAGAGGCTCACCTACAGGCAGGGTTGTCATCAGGCTCTGTTCACAATACATCAGGCCCACCTTGTCACTGTGCCCTCCACTCAGACTTCCACTTTCACTCTTGTCTTCTTGTGTTTGCTTAGAAAGAATTCTGTCACTGGTCTCTTTTCTCCCATTCTGTTTTTGCCTTTGGTTGCTGCATTTCTTGACTCCTGTACTTCTGTCATCTGGAGTGTTCAAGATGCAAATAATCTCTTCAGTTGTGGTTTTCTTTCTAAACATGTGTTAAATGCCTCTTTATTATTGAACATCCATCTTTTTTCATTTATGGTTGAGCTCAGATATTTGTAGAGTAGGTTACTTGAGGCTGGATATTGATGTCCATTCCTCTTCTGAGCACATCGTTCTACTCCCTCCCGCATTTTCTGGTGGGTGCAGAACAGTCTTATGTTATCCTCATTTCTTTTCCTTTGCATTTAAAAGTCTTTTTCCTGATCCCTTGCAAATTTTGTTGTTTCTGAAATGAATTGTTAAATTCAACCACCATGCTGTCCCTGGAATTTGCAGCTTTGGTTTTGTTAGCTTGTTTTCTGGAGTCTACTTATGAAATCTTCAATCGATATTTCATTTCTTTAATCTGAGGGCAAAAACAATCCTTTTGATTGCAGACAAATCATACACAGAAATCCACACCGTTGAATTGGGACAAACTAATTCATGGATTCATCTTCAAGAGCAATTTCAGGTCGAGGAGTTTTGGGTTTTTTTTTAAAGCCTCTGTGTTATGAGCACCTATGTGACCTTGGGAAGCCACTTTGCCTTCTTCTGAGTCAACTTCCCCATCTATAAAAATAAGTCAGACTAGGTGGCTTCTGGGTCTCTTTCAGGCATATACATATACATATATGTGTATGTATTTACTATTTTACAGTTTGACTCCAGGGAAATTACATTCTGTATCTCATATTCCTCCTTTGTAGAATGAGAGGCTTAGACCTGATGGTTTCTGAGGTCCCTTCAAGACCTAGATCACAGATCATATGGCCGCCTCTCTGAACCTCAGGTTCCCTATCTGTAGAATGAGGGACTTGGACTCAATGGCTTCTGAGGGTCCCTTCCAGCCTGAAGTCTGTGATCTGTGATACCCAGATCTGTATGTTCAGCGAGGCTGCTTAGACATCTTCCAGCCTGATGGGGATAATTATGGTTTCTAATTTTGTTAGAATCTAGGGCTTAATTACTATTTCAAGGAACCACCCTATGTACTTTGGGAACCACAACTCTCATGCAGGAGAAGGCACATAGTAATCACCCCCAAAAACTAAATCTGATGTCAAAGCCCAAATGTCTCTTGTCACATATCTAAGTGTTTCTTCGTCCTGATACTTGCCAGGGCTGCTTTCTGACTCTCTGTTAGGCTTCAATTACCACCACAGATGAGGTGGACCAGGGTAGTATGGAGGGGAGAAGGAAGGGAGCGAATGAGAGGAAGCAAAGATCATAGGTCTAGACCTGAAGAGACCACAGAGGCCACTTAGCCCAGTCGTCTTCTTTTCTGGCTAGGGAAACTAAGACCCATGGAGGTAAGATCTTGCCTGAGGTCATACAGACAGGCACCAACAGAACCAGGGTTAAAATTAGATCATAGGATCATAAATTTAGAGACAGTAGAGACTTCAGATGTCATTTAGTCCAAACTCTTAATTTAACAGATGAATAAACTGAGGTCCAAAAAAGGTTATGTGTCTAAGGTCACACAGGGAGTAAGCATCACAGGTAGGGATCTGAACCCAGATCCTCAGATTCCAAAGTCAAAGTTCTCTACTTGGGACTCTGGATATTCCTGCCTAAATAATTAATGCTAAGGATTAGAATCAGGGCATCCTCTCCCACATGATAGTGTTGAAGGAAGGCTGACAGACTCTGACTCTCCCTTTTGTTACTCAAGTCACTCCCATAGGAGGAGAGAAGATAGGGAAGGAAGAGAGATAGGGAGAGACAGAGGGAGGAGAGAGACAGAGAGAGAGGGAAGAGAAACACAGATAGAGGAGGGGAGAGAGAAAAACAGAGACAGAAAGCAAAGAGACTTATTTTAGGAATTGGTCATGTTTCCTCCCACCTGATCTCACTTGGCAAGACTGATGATCAAAATTAAGAAATATTTAATTACCTCCTGCCTCCTCTTATTGTGTGTTAGCCAGCTTCCAGTGCCTCTATGTCTACTCCCAGTTGACTGGTGCCATTGTGCATCATTCTGGGTATCCTGCCCTCCTCCCCTCTCCCATAGTCAGACCTGATGCTCCAGACTTAGATCTTCCTTCTTTCCCCTATCAAAATTTATCTGTACCTTGTATTCTTCCATCAGAACCTTCTTTAGATGAATGTCTTACTAACCTATCAGAAACACCAGAAGGGGCTCCCTATAAGCGAGTTATTCAACTGAAATCAATAAACATTTATTAAGCACCTACTGTTTGCTAGGTGCTGGGGATACAGTCACAAAACCAAAAGAGTTATGATAAACTAATTTTAGTTCCTTTGAGGCTAAAGCCACCAGCCTGGTTGATCAGAGCCTCAAAAACTGAAATGGATGTCTCCTAATAGCTGTGTTGATAAGATGGAGAAATATGAGGTCAATGATAGACAAAAGTGGAGCCATTCTACAGCTGCAGTGGTTCTCAATGAGTCTGCCCTGGCCCAGTAATAATTAACAACAACAATAATAATGAACACATTAATTATATGAATATATCATGTGTATGATATAATATAAATATACTATAATAATATATTGTAATAATTTTTAAAGCATTGATATAGTGCTTTAAGATTTGCAAAGCTATGTGCATATGCATACATATTATATTATTTGATCCTCAGAGCAATCTTGAGAGATAGGTACAATTATTATCCCTATTTTACAGGTCAGGATGTTGAGGCAGCCAGAAGTTAAGAGACTTGACAGGATCATCCAGCGAAGTAACTGTCTAAGGGAGAATTAAACTAAGGTTTTCTGTCTCCAAGTCCAGAACTGTTACCCACTTTACCACCTGTTTGCCTCTTGTAGGCACCTTCTTTTACTAAGCATACCACAAAATTTGTGGTAGATTAAAGAAAATGTGTAAGCTATTTTTTAAAATATAAATTTTAGTTGCCTAAGATACAAATGATAGTATGTATAGTATTAACAAAATAAATACAACTTGTCTATTACATTACATACTTCTCTAATTTGTAAATAATACAAAATCATGGGTCAGCTAGGCGGCGCAGTGGATAGTGCAGGAGTCAGGAGGACCTGAGTTCAAATCTCACCTCAGACACTTGACACTCACTAGCTGTGTGAGCGTGGACAAGTCACTTAACCCCAATTGCCTCATCCTGAGTCATCTCCAGTCATCCTGATAAATACCTGGTCACTGGATTCAGATGACTCTGGAGGAGAAGGGAGGCTGGTGACCTGCACAGCCCTCCCGCACTCACAACAAAGTCAAGTGCAAGTGATGCCATCAGAGAAATGATCTCTGATGGCATGGTCTTCTTCGGCAATGAAAGATGAACACACAGATACAAAATCAAGAGGAATATAACAGTTTGGATGGTGGAAATGTGCAATTATGCAAATAAAATGGAAAAAATGCTTATACCTTTTGCCCCAGAGATTACATTTGTAGGCATATACCCCCAGGCAAATGATTGATTAAATTGAAAGTTCTCATATACACCACAGCCCTTTTTTATGGTGGCAAAGAATTGGAAACAAAGTAAATGCTCTTATGGAGAAATATGAGAAGACTTACAGAAACTGATGCAGAATGATATGTGAGGCCAAAAAAAACCATATATAATGACTTACAACAATGTGAATGAAAAGAATAACCATGGGGGTGGGGGGGCGGAATCAAGATGGCAGGTAGAAAGATACACATACACTAGCTCTTCCCCCACAGCCCATAAAATACCTGTAAAGAAGGACTCTCAACAAATTCTAGAGCAGCAGAAGCCACAGAACAATGGAGTGGAGGAGATTTCCAGCCCAGGGTGACCTGAAAGGCCAACGGGAAAGGTCTGTCACACTGGACAGATGCAGAGCAGAGTCCAGCCCAGCCTTGACCAGATGGCACAGCTCTATGAGGGGGACATGAGCAGGCCTTGGGGGCAGAATCCCCAGTGGCAGTAGTGGTGGTTTGCAGATCCCTCAACCCACAGGTGTCAAAGGTCAGTGAGAGGGTTTTTTCAGCTAGTTGAGAAGGGAGCAGGGTATTCCCTTAGCTCCAGCCTTAGGTGGCCAGCAGCGGCAGAGGCCACATTGGGCAACAGCAGCTCCCACAGCAGCCTGCATCCATTGTTGGATCGTAAAACCTCTGGGAGCACTGAGCAGCTGATCCTTACCTCAGCCTTGTGTGGAGGCCCCGCCCCCACCTAATGCTCCTGGAGGAATTGAGCAACTTATCTGAATCTCAGCCTCTAGTGCTGGCTTTGTGGAACTGGAGGCCAGGTGGTTGTAGAGAGGAAACTCACAGATTCTGGTTGCTCCCAGACCAGCATACACACTTGATTGTGCCATCTTGGAGAAACTGAGATCTTACAGATCCCCAGAGTATACCCTCCTCTTGACAAAGGACCCAAAAGTCCAGTAAGGTTGAGAAAATGCCTTAGAAAGGGAAAAAAATAAGATCATAGAAGGTTACTTTCTTGGTGAACAGATATCTTCTCCCATCCTTTCAGATGAGGAAGAACAATGCTTACCATCAGGGAAAGATATAAAAGTCAAGGCTTCTGTATCCCAAACATCCAAAATAAATATTCAATGGTCTTAGGCTATGGAAGAGCTCTAAACGGATTTTGAAAATCAAATAAGAGAGGTGGAGGGAAAATTGGGAAGAGAAATGAGAGAGATGCAAGAAAATCATGAAAAGCGGGTCAACAACTTGCTAAAGGAAACCCAAAAATGCTGAAGAAAATAGCATCTTTAAAAATAGGTTAACTCAGTTGGCAAAAGAGGTTTAAAAAGCCAATGAGGAGAAGAATGCTTTAAAAAGCAGAATTAGCCAAATGGAAAAGGAGGTCCAAAAGCTCACTGAAGAAAATAGTTCTTTTAAAATTAGAATGGAACAGATGGAGGCTAATGACTTTATGAGAAACCAAGAAATCACAAAACAAAACCAAAAGAATGAAAAAATGGAAGATAAGGTGAAATATCTCATTGGAAAAACAACTGACCTGGAGAATAGATCCGGGAGAGACAATTTAAAAACTATGGGACTACCTGAAAGCCATGACCAAAAAAAGGGCCTAGACATCATCTTCCTTGAAATTATCAAGGAAAACTGTCCTGATATTCTAGAACCAGAGGCCAAAATAAATATTGAAAGAATCCACTGATCACCTCCTGAAAGAGATCCAAAAAGAAAATCTCCTAGGAACATTGTGGCCAAATTCCAGAGTTCCCAGGTCAAGGAGAAAATATTGCAAGCAGCTAGAAAGAAACAATTTGAGTATTGTGGAAGTATAATCAGGATAACACAAGATTTAGCAGTTTCTTCATTAAGAGATCAAAGAGTATGGAATATGATATTCCAGAAGTCAAAGGAACTAGGACTAAAACCAAGAATCACCTACCCAGCAAAACTGAGTATAATACTTCAGGAGAAAAATGGTCTTTCAATGAAATAGAGGACTTTCAAGCATTCTTGATGAAAAGACCAGAGCTGAAAAGAAAATTTGACTTTCAAACACAAGAATCAAGAGAAGCATGAAAAGGTAAACAGGAAAGAGAAACCATAAGGGACTTACTAAAGTTGATTTGCTTATATTCCTACATGGAAAGACAATATTTGTAACTGTTGAAACTTTTTTCAGTATCTGGATAGTTGGAGGGATTATACACAGAGAGAGAGAGAGAGAGAGAGAGAGAGAGAGAGAGAGAGAGAGAGAGCACACAGGGTGAGTTGAATAGAAAGGGATCTAAAAAATGAAATTAAGGGATGAGAGAGGAATATATTGGGAAGAGAAAGGGAGAAATGGAATGGGGCAAATTATCTCTCATAAAAGAGGCAAGAAAAAGACTTTTCAATGGCGGGGAAAAGGGGGAGGTAAGAAGGAAAATGTGAAGCTTACTCTCATCACATTTGACTCAAGGAAGGAATAAAATGCACACTCATTTTGTTATGAAAACCTATCTTACAATACAGGAAAGTGGGGGAGAAGGGGATAAGCAGGATGGGGGGGATGATGGAAGGGAGGGTAATGGGAGGAGAGAGCAATTAGAAGTCAACACTCTTGGGCAGGGACAAGGTCAAAAGAGAGAATAGAAGAAATGGAGGGTAAGATAGGTTGGAGGAAAATATAGTTAGTCTTACATAACAAGACTATTATGGAAATCATTTGCAAAACTACACATATATAGCCTATATTGAATTGCTTGCCTTCCCAGTGGACATAGGTGGGGAGGGAGGAAGGAGGAGAAGTTGGAACTCAAAGTTCTAGGAGCAACCGTTGAGTATTGTACTTGCATACAAATGGGAAACAAGAAATACAGGTAATGGGGTATCGAAATTTATCTTGTCCTACAGGACAAAAGAGAAGATGAGGATAGGGGAATTAGAATGCTTGGCACTTTGGAGTGGGGAGAGGGGAGAGATGGGGAGAAAATTTGTAACTCAAAATTTTGCGGAAATGAATGTTGAAAACTTAAAATAAATAAATTTTTTAAAAAATAAAAAAAGAATAACTACAGACCAATTTAAAATGCAAGTTGCAAAACTGCAAACACCAAGCTTGACCCCAAAGAAGATCTATTGAATTATTCTTCCCCTTCCCTCCCCTGTTCTTTTGCATAGATAGGAGGCCCACCTGCACATAATATCAGATTGTTTTGGCATATTCATTAGTTTTACTGATTTGTTTTCTATGATTTTTTTTAGTTTAGTATTTAATTTTCTTCCCCAATTATTTGTCTTTTTTTAAAAATTCTTTGTTGTAAGGGATGGTCCTGGGAGGAGGGAGGAACAGAAGCATGGGAAAACGTAGGCAACATAAAAACAAAATATATAAATAAAAATGTATTTTAAAAAAATATGTTGATTTCTATCATAGAAGTATAGAAGCATAGAACATTAGGGCTGGAAAAGATGCCTAAAGATTTATTTCAACTCCCTTATTTCATAGACAAGGAAACTGAGATGAAGGGAAGGGAGGTGACTTTATAGAGATCATAAAGGTTGTAAGCTTCAGGGTCAGGGATACAAAAACATATTTTTTAAGCCCATATTCAGAGCTCATATTCAGTGCTCTTCTCAGGAAAGCAAGACTGCTAATCACTGGAGTCTTGGCAGGGAGGCCTCGGGAGAATCTGCTCGCTCTTACTGACACCGGAGATGAATAAACAGCTATCAGAGGGTCCCTCTGCTCCTCCTGACCTGGGTCTGAACTAACAGTCTGTGATTTACAAAGGATAATCAGTGCAGGCCAAGAGGTGTACCATCTTGCCCTTTTCTTATCATTATGGTTGTTAAGACTGGAGCCACTGGACCTAATTGTTTGTCTCAGAGGAAGAAGGAACCCAGGGGTTACCTGCCCAATTCCTAGGCGTGTCCTTATATCAAATGTATTTTCCATGAATGGAAACAGCCCCTTTCTCATGTCAGGAGAGGCAGAGTTTTATATGAATGTGTGATGACTGGCCTCAGTCCAAGAATAAGAGTAGGAAATGGAACTCCAGCAAGATAATGGCTCCTGAAACCCTGAGTGGAGGAGTTTGTATAAACAGAAGAATTTCAATTTTGCAAGGCATTAGAGACTTTGTTGGATTAGGGATGGTCCTTTGGGAAAGCTGGGAATATGAGGAAAAAGAGGAGGCTTCCCTGGCAAGCGGCACAGACCCAGCCCTGGTAGAGCAATTAGTGATTGGAGAAAATGGGTAGGAAACCACATGAAAAACCATAGCCAGAGACAGGCATTAAAAATGTGCACACAAGAAAAAAAAGCAAACCCAAGCAAAATGGTGTCATACTTTGCCACGGAAAAGATCAGAAATAACATTTTGCAGCACATCGCATATGGGATCCAATATGGTAGCTGTTATTCAACTGCAGCCTCTAGACTAGAACTGTCCCAGTGGGATAGGGGGGAGTGGAGATTCAGAATATAAAACTGCAGGAACAAATGAAGAAAGAGCCAAAATTCAAAGAGAACAGCAAGATTTATTAATATTAGAAAATATGAAGATGATCCGGAAAATTCGTTACTGCCAGACACATTCAAAAGTGATGGGAATTGTCTCTCCCCTCTCTTCTCCCTGCCCCTCCGCCCCCAAATCCACGTATACCTACCAAACACCTTCCATGTTTCAGATGAAATTTCTCTTTCTTTTTGGTCTTCTCCACTGACCGTAATCAGTACACTTTAATGCCAAGTATTATCTTACAAACATAGGACTGGTCACTGGATAATGTTGGCAGTTTATTCCCTTGTGTTGGACTTACTTTCCCTGCTTCTGGGATAAACCTCCTGGAAGCCCCATCAAATCCCCAAATGTCTTCCAGGATCTCACAGATGGTCCCAGTGGTAACAGTCTATAAATACCAATCTACTGTCTAAGTAAATCTCCACAGGAGTTACTGTGACCTTGAGTGGGTATTTTGTAGCTTTTTCTCTTCCTTTTTTTTTTTTTGCATTCCCTTGTCTATGTATGTGCCATTTATACCCAGTAGAATGTAAGCACCTTGAGGACCTAGATTGCTTCATTTTTAATCTTTGTATCCAAATTATTAAGCACAGTGTTTGCACACAGCAGGCACTTAATAAGTGCTCACTAAGTTGAATTTTTATTTTTCATAGGCTCATAGACCTTCAGAGGTGGGCCTTCAGAGGTCATTTACAACAGTGGTATCAAACTCAAATAGAAACAGATCCCTGCAGGCTACATGTTGACTTGAAAAAACAAATAAATATTATCTATGCTGTATTTTTACTTATTTTGTTAAACATTTCCCAATTATACTTTTATCTAGTTAGGGCACACTGGACACCTCTATTAGTTAAACCCCTTTATTTACAGAGAAGAAAACTGAGGCCCAAGGGGCTAATAGAATCATAGGATCATAGACTTAGAACTGAAAGGGTCCTTACAGACCATCTAGTCCAATATTCTCACTTACAGAAGAGAAAAATGAGGTCCACAGAGGTTAAGTGACTTGCCCAAGGTCACAGTAACATGAAGTATCAAGTTTGAACCCCAGAGCTGGGACTCCAACATAAACCTTTTGATTCCAAATCCCAGATCTTCCACTGTCCCACCACAGGGCTTTCCTTGGTTTTTCATTTGTTTGTTTGCTTTTCAACTTAACACACAGCTCCTATTCCAATCATGAATGGGGTTTTCAAGACCTTCAATGCTCCTTGATCAGTTTTACTCACATAACAACCGGGTCCACAGCTCTCTTTGGGATAATTACAGTCAAAGAAAGTCCTGCATTTCTTCCCTTACTGTTAACTGGACTTTCTCTTCAGAGCTTGTGTTTATATAAGGTGTCCTGAAAGTCTTAGTGGAGTTTTAAGTTATTCTATTTTTTCAGCCATTAAAACATAAAGCTAAAACTTGACTTGAGACTTTGGGGACACCCTAAATAGTTATAAATGGATTTCCTGTCCAGTGCCCCATTTCAGCCTCCCAGCTCCATGCATAAGTTATTATTATCCTCATTCTCCACAAGTTCAAGACTAAAGAGGCTTAATGAATCACCCAGGAGCTCATTCTGGTCTTCTGACTCCAAGCCTAGGTTTCTTTCCACTGCCTATAATATATGAGAATCTCTGGCCTTTGAACTCCATGGCTGTCCTCCATGCTCTGAATGACCTCCTTTCTTCCTACCTTCCCTTAAATTTCCTAACTTCTTTCAAGTCTCACCTCATTTTCCTTCAGCATGAAGCCTTTACTGATGACCTAGTGCCTCCCCATCACATGCACAAATCACCTTGTCTTTATTGCGTATCTGCTTTTGTATAGCTATACATGGATGGCTCCCCAAATAGAACATAGCCTCCTAGAGGTCAGCATCTGTTTTACCTTTGTTTTTATGCTGATAAAAACCAATTTCTAGCAAAATGCCTGGCATATAGTAGGCACTTAATACATGCCCATTGGTTAATTGACTTCTGTCTTTGTACTCTCCAGAACGTAGTAATGTACCTGTCAAATAGTTTGTTCAGTCGTTTCAGTTATGTCTGGCTCTTCATTGGCCCCATGTGGGGTGTTCTTGGCAAAGATACTAGAGTTGTTTGCCATTTCCTTCTCCAGCTCATTTTACAGATGAGGACACTAAGGCAAACAGGGCCAAGTGACTTGCCCAGGGTCACCCAGCTAGCAAGTATCTGGGGTCAGATTTGAATTCAGGTCTTCTTAACTCCAAGTTCAGCATTCTACTGTGCCATCTTAGCTACTCACATGAAATATACGTAAATACAAAATATACACAAAATATGCTCGAAGTGCACTATGGCACCACCTAGCCACCCCTTCAGTCAAATAGTAGGTTTTTATTAGATACTTGTTGATTGACTACCTATAAGCAAGCTTGCATTTCATAGGCCTTAAGGATTTCAGAGCTGGAAAGGAGCTTTGATATCATCTAATTTAATCTTTTTACTTTATTGATGAAGATGCAGTGAGGAAAAATGACTTGTCCAAAGTCATCCAGTTAGTCAGTGCAAAGACTCAAACTCAGGTTCTCTAATCTCTTCAAAAAAAAAAAATCCATCACCCTTCTCACTATGTCACACAAAGGATTCCTACTTTTCCCCACTCTAAGATAAAGAACAGACCTGGAATAGGGCAGAGCACCTAGTTTTTCCTCAGGATGCAGAAGATCACTGACATTGGGGGAGGAGCATGCTTGGTGGCCATCTTGCCATGTGGTTTTTCATCACCTGTACAGTGAGAGGCAGAATCACTGATACAGTTATGACCACCCTATAGTACCTTTCTCCCAGAACCTGCCATCACCCCCATTGCCATGGGAGGTGAATCATCCTTTGTCTCAATATGTGTCCACAATCAAGGTATACTGACTCTCCCACCATTAAATTCACCCTGGGCACCAGAATTTCTCATAGTATCTTGTTCTTTCACCTGTTGGTCTCTTAAATTCTCCATCAGACAAATGCACAACTAAAAAGATTAGATATCCTCCAGTCATACAGGTAATGACATTAGAGGAATCACAAAAAATGAGGCTATAATGGAACTTTTTAAGTTTTTATTTATTTTTTGTTATATTTTGAGTTCCAAGCTATTTCTCTCCCTTTCTCCTTTCCTCCCTCCCAACTCCACACTAGAGAAGGCCAACATTTAACAATACATATGGGTAACCATACTTCCATATACCAGTTCTTTCTCTGAAGGTGACCTTCATAGGTCATTTGTAGCTGATTTGAATATTCATCTTGCTCAGAATAGCTTAGTCATTCACATGCTTCAAACATTGCTGTTACTGTATACAATGTTCTCCTGGTTCTGCTTGTTTCACTCTTCATTATTTCATGCAAGTTTTTCCATGCTTTTCCAAAATCAACCTACTCATTATTTCTAATAGTGCAGTAGTATTCCATCACAATCATACCACAATTTGTTTTGGTTTTCCCCAACTGATGGGCATCCCCTCAGTTTCCAGTTCTTTGCCACCATTAAGAGAACTGCTATAAATATTTTAGAACATGTAGGTTCTTTTTCTTTCTTTTTAGGGAAACAGACCTAATAGTAGTATTGCTGGGTCAAAGCATATACATAATTTTATAACTCATTGGGCATAATTTCAAATTGCTCTCCAAAAGGGTTGGATCAGTTCACAGCTCCACCAATAGTGTATCAGCATCCCATCTTTTCCACATCCCTTGCAAAATTTGTCATTTTCCCCTCCTATCATCTTAACCAGTCTGATAGGTGTAAAAATTGTTTTAATTAGCATTTCTTATCAATAATGATTTAGAGCATTTTCTCATATAGCCATATATATCTTTGATGTCTTCCTCCAAAAACTCCTGTTCATATCCTTTGCCTATCATATCCTTTGTATTCTTTATCAATTGGGGAATGACTCACATCCTTATAGATTTGACAAAGTTCTCTATATATTTCTCTATATAGTAGAGATATGAGGCCTTTTTCTGAGAAACTGTCTATAAAAATGACTTCCCAATTTTCTACTTTCCTTCTAATCTTATATACAGTTACAAAAACCTTTTAATTTAATGTAATCGAAAATTATCCATTTTATATCTCATAATGCTGTCTGTGTCTTATTTATTCACAAATTCTTCTCCTAATCATAAATCTGATAGGTAATAAGTTCCATGTTCTTCTCATTTACTTATATCTCCCTTTATGTCTAGGTCAGGTATCCATTTTTACCTTATTTTGGTAAATAGTGTAAGATATTGGTTTATAATTAGTCCCTGCCAGGCTGTTTTCCAGGTTTCCCAACAATTTTTACCAAATAGTGAATATTTATCCCAAAAGCTTAAATCTTTACATTGATCAAACACAAGGTTACTATAATCATTTGCTACTGTGTATTGATCTACCCTATTGTGCTGATTATCCCTCTATTTCTTATCCAGTATCAGATAGTTTTGACAATTAGCACCTTATAATGCAGTTTAAAATTTAGTGCTACTAGACCTTTATTTATTTTTTGTTAATTCCTTTGATGTTCTTGACCTTTTGTTCTTCTAGATGAAATCTGTTATTATTTTTTCTAGCTCTATAAAATAATTTTTGGTAATTCTATTGGGATGGCCCTGAATAAGTAGATTAGTTTAGTTTTTCATAGTTTATTTTCATAGTTTATTTTATCTATATAGCTTTACTTACAGATATTGATATGATATTTAAAGTCTTTATTTTATCACATTGAATAATTAATATTTCTCCAATTATTTAAATCTAACTTCAGTTGAATAAGAAAGCATTTTATCATTATATTCATGTAGTTCTCATGTTTGTCTTAACAGGTATACTGCCTATGGTTATTTTAAATGAAATATTTCTTACTATCTCTTTTTACAGGGCTTTGTTGGTGCTGATGATCTGTGCGGGTTTGTTTTATATTCTATTTTGCTAAAATTATTAATTGTTCCAATTTAGCTTTTTAGTTGAATCTCTAGGATTTTCCAAGCATACCATCATATCATCTGTTAATTTCATTATCTCATTGCCCATTTGATTTCATTTTTTCTCTTATTGCTATTGCTAGCCTTTTTAGTACAAATATTGAATAGTACTGGTGATAATGGGCATCCTTGTTTCACTTTTGATCTTACTGGTAAGGCTTCTAGTTCATCCCTGATACAGATAATGGTAGCTGATGGTTTTAGGTAGATGACCATTTTAAGGAAACATCCATTTATACCTATGTTTTCAAGTGTTTTTCATAGGGATGAGTGTTACATTATGTCAAAAAGCTTTTTCTGAATCTATTGATATAATCACATTTTTGCTACTTTTGTTATTGATAAAATCAATTATGTTAATAGTTTTCCTTATATTGAACCAACTTTGCATTTCTAACATAAATCCCTTTTGTTTGTTGTTCAGTCTCGTCCAACTCTCTGTGACCCTATGCGCCACTGCACACAAATACTACCATCGGATTTTCTTGGTAAAGAAACTGGAGTGGTTGCCATTTCCTTCTCCAGTGGATTAAGGCAAACTGAAATTAAGAAGGTTGCCCAGGGTCACATAGCTATTAAGTGTTTGTGAGTAAATTTGAACTTAGGTCTTCCTACCTCCAGGACTAGCACTCTATCAACTACACCACCTAATTTCCTTTGGCATAAACTATAGTCATTGTGAGCTATTGTAATCTCCTAGCTAATATTTTATTTAGGATTTTTGCATCAATATTCATTAGGGAAATTGGTCTGTAATTTTCTTTCTCTGTTTTTGCTCTTCCTAGTTTAAGTATCAGCACCATATTTGTTTCATAAAAAAAATTTGGTAGGACTCCTTTGCCTATAATTGATTTAATATTGGAATTAATTTATCTTTAAATGTTTGGTAGAATTCACTTGTAAATCCATATGATCCTTATGTTTTTCTCTTAGGAAGCTCATTTATGTCCTGTTCAATTTATTTTTCTAAAATAGGTTTATTTAGACATTCTATTTCCTCTTTTGTTAATATGGGTAGTTTTTATTTTTGTAGGTATTCTTCCATTTTGCTTAAAATATTAAATTTGATGTCAAATAATTGGTCAAAATAACTCCTAATAATTGCTTTAATTTCTTCATTAGTGGTATATTCACCCTTTTCATTTTTGATACTAATGATTTGGTTTTCTTCTCTTTTTAAGAAAAGTCATATTAACCAATGGATTATCTATTTCATTAGGTTTTTTTTTCATAAAACCAACTCCTAGTTTTATTTATTATTTCAATAGTTTTCTTACATTTAATTTAATTAATCTCATCTTTAATTTTTAGGATTTTCAATTTGGTGTTTCATTGGGGAAAATTAATTTGTTCTTTTTCTAGTTTTTTAAATTGCATACCCAATTCACTGATCTACTCTTTTTCTATTTCATTGATGTAAGCTTTTAGTGATACAAATTTTCCTGACTATTGCTTTTGCTGCATCTTTTAAGTTTGGGTACGTTGTCTTATTAACATTCCCTTTAATAAAATTATACATTGTTTCTGTGACTTGACCACTAACTCACTCATCCTTTAAGATTAAGTTTAGTCTCCAATTCATTCTCAATCTGTGTCTCTATGGTCCCTTACTAAATGTAATTTTATTGCACTGCAGTCTGAAATGATGCATTTAGTATTTCTGCTTTTAATATAAAGTTTTTGGTACCCTAACAAGTAGTCAATTTTTATAAGGTTCCATGTACTGCAGATTCTTTTCTATTCCCATTCAGTCCTCTCCAGCTGTTTATCATGTCTAGCTTAACTATCTAGTTTTTAGAGGTCAAGTTTGAAGTTGCCCACTATTATAGTTCTATTATCCATTTCCACCTGTAATTCACTTACCTTTTCCTTTTCAAATCTGGATGCTAGAGTATTCAGTGTATATATGTTTAGTATGTATAGTACTTCATTATCTGTGATACGTTTTAACATAATGTAGTTTCCCTGTTTCTTTTAATTAAATATTTTAGCTTTAACTTTGTCTGAGATCATGATTGATACCCTTGCTTTTTTTTTACATCAGCTGAAGTATGATAAATCCTACTTCCCCTCTTTTACTTTCACTCTATGTGTGTCTTTCATTATTAAATGTGTTTCTTAGAAGCAACATATTATTGGATTCTAGTTTTTAATCCATTTCTGTTTTATTGGGTTGTTCAGCCCATTCACATTCTAAGTTGTAATTATTAGTTGTGTATTTCCCTCTATTCTATTTTTTCTGTTTATTCTCCCTCCCTCCCTCCGTCTCTCTGTCTCTCTCTCTCCTCAGAAATAATCCATATACCCTTCTAAAAGTCCCTCCCTTATCCTATTCCCCTTGCCCTCATATTTCTCTGTAAGTGAAGACTTTTACACCTTACTAGACACATGTGTTATTCCCTACTTAACCCAGTTCTGATGAGAATAACTTTCTCATGCTGTCTGCCCTCCACCCCAAAATCCCCTCCACAGTAAAGTTCTTCCATTCATCCCTCTTTTGTATCAGATAATTTGCTCTGCTTTACTTCTCCCAACCCAATTTTATTTTTTAGGATCATCCCATCATAATCAACTGAACCCCAAGCCTCGTATCTATGTATACTCTTTTTAAAATAAATGTATTTTAGTTTTCAACATTCAGTTCCATAACTTATAAATTTTCTCCACCTCCTTTCCCTCCCCTCTTCCTAAAATGGCATGCAAACTGATATAGGCTCTACATTTACATTCTTATTTAACATATTTCCACATTTGTCATGTTATACAGAACATGTTATACATGTTATACATTAATCAGAATGAATGGGAGGAACCATGAGAAAGAAAGAAAACAAAAAAAGAGAGCAAACAGTATGCTCCAATCTGCATTCAGACTTCATATTTCTTTCTCTGGATGTGGATATCATTTTCCATCTCTATGCATACTCTTTCAAACAACCCTAGTAATGATAATATTCTTAAGATAACATTTTCCCATATAAGAAGTAAACAGTTTCACTTTATTAAGTCCTTCATAATTTCATGTTGACCTTTTTATGTTTCTCCTGATTCTTGGAAGTCAGTTTTTCTATTCAGTTCTGGTCTTTTCTTCAAGAACACCTGAAAATCCTATAATTCATTAAATTTCCATTTTTTCCTCGCAGGATTACAATCAGCTTTATCGACTAGATTATTCTTGGATTCAAAACCAGCTTCTTTGCTCTTTAGAATATCATATTCCATGCCCTTTGGTCTTTCTAAATCTTGTGTTATCCTGACTGTAGCTCCACAATATTTAAATTGTTTCCTTCTAGTTGCCTATTTTTCTCCTTTACTTAGGAGCTTTGAAATTTAGGTATAATATTCCTGTGAGTTTTCATTTTTAGATGCTCTTTTGGGCAGTGATGAATCGATATTTTTTTTTTCAATTTCTATTTTGCCCTCTACTTCTAGAACTTCATGGTAATTTTCCTTAATAATTTCTTCAAGCAGGGTGTCTAGAGTCTTTTTTAAAAATCGTCACTTTCAGATAGTCCAACCACTTTTATAATTATCTCTCCTCAATGGAGGTTAGTTGTTCCTTCTGAGATATTTCCTGTTTTCTTTTTTTTTCACACTTTTGAATTTCTTTCATTATTTCTTAATGTCTTACGAAGTCCTTTTCTTTCCATGGTCTGTTAGTTGGCTTAGGTTACAGTCGGGTTCTGCCCCAAGGGGAGGGGATAACGCCTTAAGCTTCAGGCTTTTCATGCTCTGGGGTCTTCGGGGTTTCCAAGGCCAGATGTGGTCACTGCTCCATGGGTGTCTCCAATACTCCCCTCTACTTTTGGCGAGGTCCTGGGCTCCACAACACCATCGCCACCCCAAACTTTCTAGCTTCTGGTGATCCCTCATGCCTCAAATGCAGCTGGCCTCTTTGCCCCGGATGCGAAACCGGGCCTCCATTCGCGGCAGCCAGCAGGGCCCCGCCCCTCTAGGACCGCACTGCCGCGCATGCCCACGGCGCATGCTCACTCCTCCTCACCAGGGCCACAGCCTGGGCCTCTGTGGAGGAGGCGGGAGAAACCCTAGAGGCGGAAGCCTACCCAGCGGCCCCCGGGCAGGTGTTGGTCCATTGGCCAATCCGCCCTCAGGGCCCACCCCTCCCCGCCTCGGCAGGCTTGAGGCCTCTTCACTGGTGTCCGGCCCGGCCTTTAATTACTCCTGCAGCCCCCAGTCCACTTTGAGGTTCGGTTTCAGCTATTTGGGAAAGCCCGGTCTTCCTGCTGTCTTCCATCTGCTTCCCACAATCCCCTCGGGGGCCGCAGGGGTGGAGGCCAGGGTTGGACTCCCCCCAGGAGGCCCACCACGTGGGATTCCAGGGCGGAGAGGGGCGCTCGACGGAAGGTGTGATGACCACCGGCCCAAGGGGAAGAGGGGGCCGTGGCCGCGCTGACCCCGCCTCTGTAAGGGGGGAGCTGGCTAAGATGACCCCTGAAGACCCCCGCCTAGAGCTGGGGTCTGAGCCCCAGCCCCCAAGTGGGCCGCTGTGGGCCAGAGCGCCCCTTCTCTCTGTGCCTCAGTTTCCTCATCCACAAAATGAGAATAACACGTGCACCATGGGTCACTAAAGGCTGCTGTCAACAGAACTTGGTACATATGAAGTTATGGAAGGGACACAGCAGTGGGGGAGAGGACGGAGCTCTGGACTTGGAGAGACCTGGGTTCGAATCTCACCTCCACCTCTTACTACCTGTGTGAACATGAACGGTAAGTGCCTTTACTTAAACCTCAGTTTCTCCATCTGTAAAATTAGAGAGGACTACTAGGCACTCTATGCCTCAGTTTCCTCTTCCGTAAAATTAGGATTCTAAGATCCCTTCCAGTTCTACATTCCGTGAAGTCCCTGGGCCTCAGTTTCTTTCTCTGCAAAAAAGAGAGGGGTGAGATTCAAACCCAGATCTCTCCTGACTCCAAGTTCACTATTATGTTCCATGATTACCCAAAATTGAAACTTAAGGAAGTAGTATAAATCCCATACTTTGGTTCAGAAAGTCACCTTTACCAGTAAAGAGGGAGATGACCGCCACTGACAGAAAGACTGGCAAGCTTGCTGCCAATCAAGAGTGTGATATCGCAAGCCAAATATACCAAAATAAAAAGCTAATGTAATCTTATTTTACAACAATAAAGTACAGTGTCGGGAACAAGCCAGAAGATAGTTTTATTGTACTTTGTCATAATCGGGACAAATTTGGAGTACGATATTCCCTTCCTCATGATATATTGTAGGAAAGACATTAAGAGACTGTAATGTGTTCATAGAAAATGGACTAGAGAGCCCCTGAAGACCCTCCACTTCTATCTCTACGATCCTAAGACTTCTGTAAAATGACCCAGGCATTGTTTTTTCTGCTTTCTTCCCCTTTTTATCATGCCTACTGCCAACTATTTTCCATCCAGATTAAGTGGTAGGTTTGGGATTGGGGACATCTGGGTTCACATCCCACTTCACATAGTTGTTTATTATCACCTAGCCTCGCTGGGCATCGGTTTACTCATTTGTAAAATGAAGATAATCTCTAAATTCCCTTCCAGCTTAGCACCTATGTATGATCCAGTGACCTCTCTGGGTCTCAACTTACTCATCTGTAAAATAAGGTGATAGGTGGAGATATTCTCTAGGGTCCCCTCTACCTTTTCATCTACAATCCCATGACTGGGGCAGCACAGGGGCTACCAATCTGTTACACCATTCTGCAGCTTCCCAGAGTTCTCTCCAGGCTACACAGCTGACTCTCTCAGACTTTCTCTAAAATGCCCCAGAAACCTCTTTACCCTGGCAGCTCACTCCACCCCTCGACTTCTCATACTGGAAGTACACTGGTCCTATGATTTCTCTCTCTGATTCCTCCCATTCTGAGGAGAACGATCCGGCCAACCATGTCTTCATTCCTTCCTCTCCAAGATGCATTTGTGACTCTTCAGACTTTAAAGCCATAGGGAACTCTCATTCTCTTCCTCCCTCTTCAGCCGAATTCCAACTGCCTAAAGAGCACCAACTTCTGTGGACATTTTGGGACATTTCTCAGAAGTCAATGGAAGCATTTTCTGCTGGTCTCCCTAAGAAAAACAAGAAAGTGGGTCATGTCAAGTCAACAAGCAATTATTAAATATCTACTGTTGGCCAGGCTTTGTGCTTAGTGCTAAATGGAAGTTACTGGGGTATGGATAGGGGAGGGAGAGGGAAGAAGGGTGGAGATACTGGCTCCATGTCAGAAAAAGTTTCCTGACACTCCAGGTTGTCCCAGGGTGGGATGGGCCACTTTGGGGAGATAATGGTCATCACTAGAGACCTTCAAGAGGAGATTGGCATTATACCCCCTTGTCATCCTGTTATTAAAGGGAATTCCTGTTCAGGTACAGGGTGGACCTGTTAGGCTCCTGAAATCCTTTTCAGCTCAGAAATTCTATAATTAATGAAAAATGGATGGGAAGGACACAAGTTCTGAACACTAGTGAGTCTGCCAAGAGCCCTTTTATCCAGCAGACTGATCCTGAACCACACTTCCGTAGCCGAACCCACAGTGCTTATAAAGCTATTCGAGAAGGCAGTCGCCAAGAGAGGAAAGTCACTTTCTGTGGATCAGCAAAGAATTATCCACTCCCTTGGTCCAACTCCTTTCCTGCCAGCCCTTCACCAATTAGTGAAAATACACCCTTCAACACAGTGCCAAGAAAAACGATTTCCACCCTCAGCTTGTCTTACCAGATGTTTAATGGAGATGTAGCACCTGGATTCCTCCAGGAATGCCATACCTAGAAAACAGACCTAGCCGCAAGTTTAATGCTGTAAAGGGAACAGGCTGTGCTTAACCTCAGGGAGAGAATAAACAGGCATAGGAGAGGGAAATTTCCAACCTAGAATCTTTTATTGGAAGGCAATGGCAAAGGGAGAGAGAGCTCAATAAATACATGGAAATATGAGGCCAGGAAAGGTTCGGGTCATATTGTTCACTCATAGGGGCTATAAATATAAAATAATGGGAGCCAACTTGAGAATTCAAAGGGAAAAAAATCAGAAAGCAAAACAGAAATGGCCTTTCCCTGAAAGGAAGTCTAATTAATAAACAGTATTTAGTTGCAGAAAAGGTGCCGACCTGCATCAGGAGAGGGAGTTTCCTCCCCTGGTGGTCTCTGTCCCTGTTGTGTTCATATTACTCCTGACTTGCAAATAAGCTTGGGGCAATTACTAATGCATCTTATTCAATGATTATCATTTTTTCAAAATCATTTATTTAATGATTATAGACACTAATGACCACAAGTCATATCTCTTTAGTACTTTCAGAAGACAGTCTGGTCAGAGGAAAGAATAATGAATTTGGAGTCACAAGATATTCATTGAAATTATTCTTTTTATACTTCAACAATGCTCTCACCTCGTAATATAGTTAAGGTCTGATACTGCTGAATCTACTTCCTTTACATCTTTTTTCCTCTGGTTTCTTTGAAATTCCTGACCTTTTGTTCTTCCAAATGAATTTTGCTATCATTTTTCCTAAGTAAACAATGTTTTAGTAATTTAATTGGGATGACAGTGAGTAAATAGATTAGACAAAATTACCATTTTAAAAATTATATTTGTCTTACCTACCCATGAACAATAAATACTACTTCAGTTATTTAGATACGTAAGTTTATTTGTGTCAAAAGGGTTTTATGTTTATGTTCATATAGTTTCTACTGTCTAGATATTTTAAATGATCTAAAACAATATTGAATAATATTGCTGACAGTATAGTTTCTCTATTTTTTACCTCTTTTAACTTTAACTTTGTCTGAGACCGTTACTATCCCTGCTTTTTTCAACATCATAAATTCTACTCTTTCCCTTTATTTTACCTTTATGTGTATCTCTTATTTTTATAATGTTTCCTGAAAGCAACATATTGTTTAATTCAAATTTTTAATCTGCTATCCATTCATCCCATTTACATTCTAATCTACAATTATTTCTATATTTTCCTCCTCCCTATTTTTCCTCACTCTCCTTCTCACCCTATTTATCCTATCCATCCTCACTCCTCTACTTTTCTTCTACCTTCCACCTTGCCCTCCCACTCCTTAAACTACCCACCCTCTAAGAGTCCATCTCCTATCCTCTCCCCTCACTGTATCCCTCTTATTTCTATCTGAATTTAGACTTTTATACATATATAAATATATATACATATATATGTATATTATATATGTTATTCCCTCTTTAACCCATTCCTGATGAGATTAAGATTCCATGGGGGCAGAGCCAAGATGACAAAGTAGAAAGATGGACCTGTAGAAGCTCCCCCCCATAGCCCATAAAATACCTTAAAAAATGACTCTAAACAAATCCTAGAGCAGCAGAAGCCACAAAACGACAGAGTGAAAGAGATTTCCAGCCCAAGACAGCCTAGAAGGCTGACAGGAAAGGTCTATTGCAACCAGCGTGGAGTGGCCTTGGCCTTGGCCTTGGCCGCATGGCATGGCAGGGACAGGTCCGGAGTAGGCCTCAGGGGGTGGAATTCCCAGCAACAGCTGTGGTTCCCAGATTGCTCAACCCACAAATGCCAAATGACAGTTTCAAAGGTCAGTGAGAAAGCTCTCTCACTTGGGTGAGAAGGGAACACAGTCTGGCCTCACCAGCAGCAGCCACTGCAGTGGTAGCATCCATTTTTGGAGCCCTCCTCCTGAAGACCCTAAGGGAATTGAGCAGTTGATCTGGACCTCAGGCCTGAGTGGCAGCCCTGGGGTGAGGAAGAGTGCTAGCTGGTGGAGCTGATGAAGGCTCTGAAGAGGAAATTCTACTTACAGATCCTAGGCAGAAAAGAGTGCTTCTGGTTGCTCCCAGACCAGAGCGTAGGCCAGGAGAGAAGTAAACTCCTTTCCCTTGATTGTGCCACCTTGGAGAAACTGAGAACTTACAGGTTCCTAGAGTATACCCTTCACTTGACAAAGGACTCAAAAGTCAAGTAACTGACTGGGAAAATGCCCACAAAAGGGAAAAAAATAAGACCATATAGAAAGTTACTTTCTTGGTGAACAGGTATTTTCTTCCATCCTTTCAGATGAGGAAGAACAAAGCATACCATCACAGGAAGGCATCAAAGTCAAGGCTTCTGCATCCAAAACTTCCAAAAAATGTGCAGTGGTCTCAGGAAATGAAAGACCTCAAAAAGGATTTTGAAAATCAAGTAAGAGAGGTAGAGGAAAAATTGGGAAGAGAAATGAGAGCGATGCAAGAAAATCATGAAAAGTGAGTCAACAGCTTGCTAAAGGAGACCCAAAAAAATGCTGAAGAAAATAACACCTTTAAAAATAGGCTAACCCAGTTGGCAAAAGGGGTCCAAAAAGCCAATGAGGAGAAGAATATTTTAAAAAGCAGAATTAGCCAAATTTTTCCTTTTATACCTCATTACTCCTTTTTATCTCTCCCTACAGTTTTTTTAGAATCACACCATCATACTCCACTCAGTCCAAGTCTTTCTTTCAAACTACCCAAATAATTATGACAATCACAAGACTACTGTTTATGTATATATGTATATATGTGTGTATATACACGTGTGTGTGTGTATATATATATATATATATATATGGGGAGAGAGAGAGAAAGCGAGAGAGAGATGAGGTTAACAATTTGACTTTTTTGAGTCCCTTATAATTGGTCTTTAATGTTGACCTTATATCTCTCCTGGATGTTATATGTTAAAATTTCCCTTAAGTTCTGGGGGTTTTATCACAAAAATACGCAAGTCTTTCAGTTCATAAAATGTCCATTTTTTTTTCCATTTGGGATTATACTTAACTTTGCTGGGTTACCTGTGGTTGTAAGTCCAATTCTTTTGCTTTATATAATATAGTATTATAAGCTGCAGTCCTTCACTGTAGTAGCTGCTAGATCTTGTGTAATTCTTATTGTAGCTCCATGATATTTAAATTTTTTTTTCTTGTTGCTTCCAATATTTTCTCCTTAACCTCAGAGCTTTGAAACTTGGCTATGATATTCCTGTAAGTTTTCATCCTGAGATCTTTTCAGGTGAAGATCAGTGGATTTTTTCTGTTTACGCTTTACCTTCTTATTCTAGAATTCCAGGGCAATTTTCCTTGTTAATCTCTTGTAACATTGTATCAAAATAATTTTTTAATCATAGTTTTCAGGTAGTCTAATTATTCTTACTTTACTAATCCTTGATTTGTTCCCCATATCAATTGTTTTTCTGATGAGATGTTTCACTTTCTCATCTATTTTTCCATTTTTTTAAAATTTGTTTTATGATTTCATGGTATATTAGAACGTCATTAGCTTCCCCTTGCCCAGTTCTAGTTTTCAAGGAATTATTGTCTCTGAAGTTTTTAATTCTCTATTTCTAGTTGGTTGACTTTTTTTTCCACAATTCTCTTGATTTTTTCGGATTGTTCTTAGGGTTTTTTTTCCTAATTTTTCCTCAATCTCTCTTATTTGATTTTTTAAGTCCTTTTGAAGTTCTTCTAAGAACTCTTTTTTTGTGCTTGGAACCATTTGACATTTCTCATTGAAAAAGAAGTAGCTTTTTTGGCTCCATTATCTTCCTTTGAATATGAATCCAGATCTTCTCTATCCCTGTAGTAACTGTCTATGGTTGGGTTCTCTCTCCTGTGTGTACTCATTTTTATTTAATTTTTTGTTTTATGTTGTTTTTAGCAGCTATTAAGGTAATTGAGTTGTAGTCCTGAGGTATGGGGAATAATGCCCTAAGCCTCAGGTTCTTTTTACTGTTATTTTCTGAGTTCTGTCTCAGGGCCCAAAATTGGCCTCTTCTCTTCAGTCCTAAGCCATGGACTTATCAGCCATATTGTCCTGCAAATGATCTTGCTCCCTCCACTGGCTATAAACTACAGTTGTCCTCTCTTCCCTGGAAATGCAACTAAGGACTCTGTCGTCCTGTAAGCATCCACTGCCAACAGGGTAGAACCCTTTCCAATGAAATTCAGCAAACATGTATTTAGTGCCTACTGTGTGCTAAGCACTGGGGATACAAATACAGAGGAATGGTGTCTGACCTCAAGAGGTTTACATTATTCGAGGGGCAAGCAGCAGCATGTACACAGAGAAACATTGTGTGTGTGTGTGTATACATGTATAATATATACATATAAATTATATATGTTGTCTATGTGTGTACACGTAAATTATAGTCCTATGTGTGAATCGTGTTGTATACATATGCATTTATGTAAATTATGTGTGATGTATAAATATACAATTTTATACATACACATATGTACATACCTATACATATATAATACATTTTTTAAAAATAATAGCAGACTGTTCTGCACCTCGATGCCCCCATCTATAAAACAGGGACCCTAATGTCTGTCTTGATAATAGCCTTCCTGGGGCAGCTAGGTGGCACAGTGGATAGAGCACTAGCCATGGAGTCAAGAGGACCTGAGTTCAAATACAATTGTAGACACTTATTAGCTGCATGATCCTGGACAAGTGACTTAATCCTGATTGCCCCCTGCAAAAAAATAGATAATGAATCATCCTACCCCTTACCTTTCCTGTGAGGAGGTCAAGGCCAGGCTGGGAAGGAACTTACCTAGACATACTAACAGTAGTACCACCACCATCAGTAAATCATTAGATTTATAGTTTGCAGAGCTAAGTTATGCATTAAGTTATGCATTAAGATAAGTTATGTATTAACTTATCTGGGCCTCAAAAGAATCCAGAAAGCTGGACCCCCCCAGGTACTATTATCCTCATTTTATAGGTGGGGGAAAAAACTTATGCAGATGAAGATGCTAAGTGTCTTGCTTATGATTATATACCTCGGAAGTGGGATTTGAAGCCAGATCTTCTTGACTTCAGTTCCTGTGTTCTATCTACTACACCAAGCCTCCTATTGCTATCACTAACAATAAAGCTAGCATTTATATGGCATTGTAAGGTTTGCCAAGTGTTTTATATATGTTATTTCATTTTATCCTCACAACTACCATGGAAGGTAGGTGCTATTTTTGTTCCCATTTTATAGGTGAAGAAACTGAGGCAGACAGAGGGTAAGTTTCTTGCCCAGGGTCACACAGCTAGTACATATTGGAAATCTGATTTGAACTGAGGTCTTCCTGACTCCATGCCCTAACATTCTATCCAAAACCCCAGATCTCTTCCTGGTTTCCATCCTCTATGTAAAAGGGTAGGCTTAAAGTCAGTTTTTTGCCCTAGATGCATGACCTTATTCCAAAACCCCCAAGAGCTATGATCTGTCCATACAGAAGCAGTCCTTTGTGGGCAATCATGAAGTTTTGCTAAAAGCCTGGGATATTTCAGCTACTGAAAAAATAGATACCAGCGTCTGGACTAGATCCAGAGGATTCTGCCTCCCTGCTACCTCCTTCCGTAGCAGAACCAAATGGCAGAAGGGGGAAATACAGTCACTGGACACCCAGCCCTTCAAGGAGTCAGAGGGCTCCTTCATGTAGGGACGGATTCCATGCCTGCTTATTCCTGAAGCTATGTTGGAATTACTGGCATTGATGACAACCGGGCAAACTGTGATCCAGGGCAGATGCCTGGGAACTCATTTCAAGGGAGGCTGTGGTATTTGAGTTCCTAGTTAACTTTTCTTTGTTTTTTTCCTTCTCCCTTCTTCCTCCATGGCTAGACCCACCACATACTGGCCATGTACTCACAGAGGCCTTTGGGCTAGATGAGTTCAGAGGTCCCTCCCAGCTCTGACTGTAAGGAGGGAGCTCCTCTTACCTCATCCTGCCCACTCCTGCCCTCTTCTTCCCCTTGGATTCCTTTCCCTCTCCCTTCTTCAGTTCTCCCCATCTTTCTCTCCTTCCCTTCTATTTCTCCTTCTACCCTTCCCCTTTATCTCCCTTTCTTTTTTCCTTTTCTCACTTCTCCCCTCAGCTTCTTTTTCCTCTTCTCTCTCCTAACCATTCCCTTCCCCTTCTTTCCTTTACAATTTTTTAACCATCTCCTTCAGTTGGAATCTCTGGCTAATCTCCCTCAAAATGTTCATCTGAAATTGCTAAAAACTCAGTGTTTAATCTAAAGTTTTCTGGCACTTAGTAGTTATATTACCCTGGGCAAATCACTTAACCCTGTTTGCCTCAGTTTCTTCATCTGGAAAATGAGCTGGAGAGGGAAATGGCAAATCACTCCAGTATCTTTGCCAAGAAAACCCCAAATGGGGTCATGGAGAGTTGAACACAACTGAACAACAACAACACACACACACACACGCACACATATTAATTTGAGGAAAAGGAAGAGGGCAGTAACAACCAATGGCATTAGAAAGAATTCCCATGAAAGGTGGCACATGCACTGAGCCTGAAAGAAAGCTGAGGATCTTAAGCAGTGGAAGTAAGGAGAAAGTGTCTTCCAGGAGTAGCGGACAGCCTATACAAAGGCAAAGAGGTAGGAGATGACATTCTTAGCATTTTGTTGTCTGCCAGGCCTAGAGGCCTAAGGGCTACCCGAGTCTTACCTTACCTATCGCAGGTCTTCGGCTGGCCAAACCGGATAAACGTATGAGAGAAGAGACTTTCCAGAGTCGAACAAGGGTTAGGCTTTATTCAGGGTCTTGGTTACATGTGCAGGGGGAACTCTTCCTTAGGAGAGAGAGAAATCTCCCAAGGAGGCAAAGATCTTACAGTAAGAGAATGGAAGCAGAAGTGGAAGTGGGAGAGGGGAGAGAGGGGAGAGGAAAGAGGAGACTTCTGTCCTCTAAGGGCCCCTCAGCGCTAAGAGTGCCTTCAGGCTTTTCTGACCCTACTTAAGCTCTCCCGCCGCATAGTTTGCACCTGAATACCGTGCCTGTTAGACAACAATAGGTGTGCTCAGACCCCGGGCCAATCTCGAGGGCAGGGATGCTCTCTCCCAGCACGTTTCTCACGGGAAGAGGCAGAAATGCACGAGATAGCCCGGTCTCACACCTCAATTCCCTGCTGTTCCTTGGGGGGCCTCATGAGAACTCTAAGGTTTAGAAGTCCTCACCTTTACCTGCCCGAGACTGTCTACATGGAACTGAGCTTACACCCCCAACAGTTGTCCAGTCATTTTTCAGTGGCATCCGTTTCTCCATGACTCCATCTGGGGTTTTCTTGGTTACAATATTGGAGTAGCTTGCCATTTCCTTCTTCAGCTCATTTTCTACAGATGAGTGATGAGGAAATCATCTGTGGCACATAAGGTTAAGTGAATTGTCGAGGGTCACATAGCCAGTAAGTGTCTGAGGCAGGATTTGAACTCAGGAAAATGAGTCTTCCTGACTCCAGTCCTAGCATTCTATGCATTATGGCACTCCCAAGCTGCCCCATGTTCCAAGCATAAGGACCAACAAATGGTCCGATTTTGCTAGAACAAAATGTAAGTGAGGAAGAGGACCATATAGATTAAGGCTGAAACTAGACTGTGACCAGCTTTAATGACCAAACCAAGGAGTGCATATTTTATCCTTGAAGCAATAGGGAGTCACTCAAATGTCTTGAGGAAAGGATCAAACACAGTCTGATTTAGTGCTTCAAGATCAGCTGGCAGAGCAGAGAGAGAGAGAGACAGCCAGGAAGACCTGGGTTCGAGTCCTGCTTCTGACATATATTGAGCAAATCATTGCAGTTCCAGCCCACCTTCCAGCCATCTCTCAGATTATAAACTGCAAAATACTTGCCAAGGGTTAGGGACCTCCCTGAGAGTGCCCTGTGCCACTGACATCACAGGAGAGAGACAGAATAGGACAGGGACAGAGAAAGAGAAACAGGAGGAAGGGGAGAGTAGGAGAGAGATAGAAAAGGAGAGAAGGAGAGGAGAGAAAGAAGGAGAGACAGAGGAAAGAGACAGACTCAGGAGAGAGAAACAGTAGGAGAGAGACAGAGAAGGGGATAGAAGAGAGAGGCAGACAGAGAGAGCATAAGAGAGAGAAAGAGAAAGAAGGGGAGAGAAAGTGTGTGTGTGTGTGTGTGTGTGTAGGAGAGAAAGACAGAGACAAAGAATGAAAGAGACAACAAGAGACCAAAGCAGAAAGTACAACCCTTTCATTTTATAGCTCAGGGAACTAAGTTTCCCAGAGAAGGGAAATGAATTACCTAAGGTAGCAAAGCCATGAAGCCACACTACAGATCCTCAGACTACAAATCCAAAACTCTTGCAGTGACACCATGCTGTTGATGAAAATGACTCAGTCTTCTTGGAAACCCCACTCATCATTTCTCAGCTGGACTCACACTCTTCATCAGAAATCAATGACTAGTCCAAATGGCTTTCTCTGTATGGGAGACTGGGTGACAATGGCCCACCATTGCAGCAATGAATCCCTTTCTAACCCTGCTGGGCCACATTCAGGGAATCGACAAGAGAGATACCATTTACTCAAACAGGAAGCACAGGAAGCACTACCAATTTCCCCTGATGCAAGAACTGTCAAAATTAAGTCACCAGTCTTCAATTATCAAGGTTAGTTCTTCAGACGACAAAATCCATTGCCCGTAGATGAAGAACTGTGTCACTTGTACCAAAGGAAAGAGTTCAGATAAAGTACCTAGACTAAAAGGTGTCTCCAGCTCTCTTTTGTGCACTTGAAGGCCTAGCGCTCCCATGGTGGAGAGGCAAGAGAGATTGTTGGGTGCTACGAAGAGAGCTGAAAGTGGTGTCCACAGGACTGGCCTGAAGTTCTGGCTTCTCATTGGTGTGGCTCTCAAGAAATCATCACTCTGAGCTTGACTTTCCTCAAATTTGTGAAGATAAGAATCTACCACACAAGGTTGTGGTGAAGATCAGATACACACACACAGATATGCACACATGCACGCATGAATAAAAATGCCTTATCAAGCACAAGTACCAGATGCCGTGCTAAGCACTTAGGAGACAAATACAGAAAAGAAACCAAGGGGTGTAGTGGAAAAAGATCCAACATTAGAATCAGAAGATGTGTGACCCCTGGGTAAGTCATCAAGAGGTTTCCTCCTGGTGCTGCCCAGACCTCTCTGTAAGATCAAAAGGTACAGATGAGTGGCCAGCCTGCCTCAGTGATTAGTGTTTCCATACTGGGAGTTTCCTATAACTAATGAAACCCTGGTCCAGAGGAAGGTGTGCAGGCCTGGGAATCAAAGAACCCAGGTTCAAATCCTAGCTCTCTGACCCTGTCAATCTATACTTCCTTGGGCAAGTCGTTTGCCCCCTCCCTGAGCCACAGCTTCCTCTGTAAAGTGAGGGGGCTGGACGAGGTGGTCCCTAAGGTAACTTCCATTTCTAAGACTGTGATTCTGAGATATTGAGTCTCTAACTCTGACTAGTGCTCTTTTAACAATATGATCAGTAATCACATGAATAATAACTACAATCCTGGGTACCTAGCAGACCAAAGATACAGACAGAGAGATGTCTAGTGCCCCTACCAGCTCAGCAACAAACAAAACAAAGAACCAAAAAGAAAACATATGCACACATCAAGCTGCTATTAGAAAGGCGAGCCGCCAGAGGGCAGCAGACCCATGTGTTACATTGTTACAAGATGCATCCCTTAGAAATGACTCCAAGGGGCCAGGTGAGTAGAGAAGGGATGAATATTAGACCCTTTTCATATCCTCTTGTAGGGTTGGGAGTTATTAGTAGAGAGCTGTCCTGGCTGCAGGCAAGACACCATTAAGCATCCCAGGCAAGCTGGATAACTTTGCAGTTCTTTAACAATTTTCTGAAAAGATTCCACGTTCTCTTTAGATCATCCCCTTTAAACTGGCAGGTTTTAATGGGGACTCGCAGAATCAAGGGCTAAGGCAGACATTAGCAACGCTCCAAGCCATCCCTCCAGACAGAGCAGTCCCTCCCCTCATTGGAATGAGAGCTCCCTGAGGCTGGGACAGTGTTTCCACCTTTCTTTGCATCCCCAGGGCATGGTCCAGTGCCTGGCACATGGTACCTTGGCCAATGAAATCCCTGCCACTTCTTGACTGTCCAGAGTCCATTACCTGGTATTTATCGAAAGTTTTGGGTGGCACATCCTTCAAACATTGAGGCTACTAAGAAAGGCAAAAAACGGTGTCTGCCCTCAGGGAGCTTGCATCCTGATAGGGAGATTCTGTGTGTGTGTGTGTGTGTGTGTGTGTGTGTGTGTGTGTGTGTGTATCTACACAGATATAGACATATACATATAGAGATGTATACATGCAAAGTATCTCTGTGTGTACATATGTGTGTATTAGCTCACTGAAGGCAAAGGCTAGCTTTCTTTTTATTAATTATATCCCCAGAGCTTAGCGCAGTATCTGGTATAGGTTTATTAAATATTCGTGGGATTGGAGATAGATAGATATATACGCACGTGTATGGATATATAGATATATGTGTTTATATGTATATGTGTACATATAAACACATGTACATACATAATATATCATATACTACATGTATTATATCTATGTATTATATATAATATATATTACGTGTGTATATTATTATACACAATATATTATATTGTGTATATATCATGTATACATACATGACAGACACTAGGGTAGGTGCTAGTGATACACAGAATTAAACCATCCCTACTAATGAGGAGTTGATATTCTAATGAGTCAACAAGTATATATGAAATAAATAACATGTGGTGAATAAGTAGAAATATGTACAAAATAACTGAATACAAATACCAGCCTTAAGATGAATATGTCCGGGTTTGGAGGTGACTCTGAGCGTCCAAGAAGCCTGATGGTCCCAGGTGCCTTGGTGACAACTTATTGGTTACAAGGGGAGTTTCTGCCTCACCGAGATGACCTCTGGCAAGAAGAGGAGGCCAAGCACTTAGAGACTTTGAGGGACAGTGCAGAGCTGAGGTGAAATACAGTGACATCTGTTGAGTTTTCCCACAAACTGCTTTATGTTCTTATGGAGTTTGTCTTACCTCCCAAAAGGGTATAACAATAGCTCTATTAAACTATGGTAGTAAGTCTGTAGATGTAGGCCAATGAGAGATTAGCATTTCTTTTAGATTTAGAAGATAAATACCAACTTCTTGTACCAGATTCACATTGTACCTCTGTACCATGAGCCAAAACATGGTGAAACCCCTAGAGAGGAGGGTTTGTGACTGACAAATGACTAGAATTATGAACAGCATAGATTCAACGCTGACCCTGCTTTCAAGTAGTATGGAATCTAATGGAAGAGAACAAATAAATACATAAATGAATGGATGAATGAATGAATAAATGAGGGACAAGGAGGGGTCCTGAGTCAGCTGGTGAGCCAGGTATTAAATTTTCAGTGTGAGCATTTATCCCTCAGAAGTCAGCAAATACTACAAATCAGGGTTTGATTTATTGTTTTGTTGTCTAGACTTTGAAAAGTGATGCGGAAAATGTTAAAAATGCAGATTAAATCTAAAAACAAGTCGCGTTTACAATCTCCTCCACCTTTACTCATGCCAAAGTCAGTTGTTGAATATTTATCCACATACCCCTGACAAAAAAAGTGAGAGACAAGGGCAATGATAAGGTCCATAAACATTCTGAGGAGGTATTGATTGCTGGCAAGAAGGGAGAGAGGGGAGGGAGAAAGGAAGCATTCCAGCACATCACTGTCCTTTCTAAAGTATGGCACCTGGAGCTAACCATAATTCCATGGCCCTATCCACATCGTAAGTGCCACTTTTCCCCTCCTGGCCATCACTGCACATTGTTACTTCTTCCCATGTCACTGTCTCTTATTCCTAAACTCACTCCTCCACACTAATTCTGCTCATAATTCTTCTTAACTTGTATAGTTTTAAAATTTTTAGTCCCTCTCATTTTCTCATCTAAAGCAGAGGTTCTTAACCTGGGATCCATAGATGGATTTCAAGAGACCCATGAACTTGGAAGGGGCAGCAAATGACATCTTTGTTTCAACCCTAACCCTAAATTGATTTCCTTTGTGATCCTATGCATTTTACTTTATGCATTTAAGGACATGATTCTGAGAAAGAATTCATAGGCTTCATCAGACTGTCAAAGAGGTTCATCTCTCTCTCTCTCTCTCTCTCTCTCTCACACACACACACACACACACACACACACACACGATCCAGAATTACTTTACCTCTTAGTCCCAGTTCCCTCATCTTCAAAATGGCCACTCTGAAACTGGCCATAACTTACTTTGCAGGGTTATTGTGAAGAAAGTGCTTTGTCAACCCAAAAGTAAGTTGCATTGTTGAGGATGGGTGTTCAAAAGAGAACCGGATATAATGACACATTGCCCTTTGATTCCTAAGGACAAGCAAGGGTCAATTCATTCATTCCACCTCTATCCTTGCTTTCCAAAAAGCCAAGGTTACATGGTTGACTCACCTTTTGCAGTCCAGAGTGCCCTTCAAATCACATCCTTCCTCATCTGTTCAGAACTAACCATTGTCTGCCTTAAAAGCTGTGCATTTGGCAGTTCTATTTAAGAACCCTTCCCAATCAGCATCAAGGGTCAATCCCTCCCATACCGTCTAAGACGATGTATCTCCCTACGGTGAAGAGGTTATATAACTTCCCCACTCCCCCAGATCTCTGCAGCATCAGGAACACACAATGATGCACATTTCTCATTTGCAAGACTTAACCTTTACACATTATATAGTTTGATCTTTCCCTGCAAGTTCCTTTAATAAAAAGAGAAAAAATACAGAGAAACAGTCTTACTTCATCATACTTTTCAGTCAGCCCTTTCTGCATTTTCCTTTTGTTCTCACCCCCCCCGCAGCCAAACCCATTACAGTAAGTTACCAATTCGACTTCCCTTATAATCATTGTCTTTTCTATTTATCTTTTCAGCATTGGTGAATCAAAAAAATCAGTCTTTCTCATGTATTAATCTAGAAGAGCTAGGGAGAGTATCTGGCCAAGGAAGATTTTAACCTTTAAATTCAAAGGCTTTCAGACAACTACCAACTTTCAATTTTCTTTTGCAATTCTCTAATACTGAATTGTCAATTATCCTCTCTTATGTTTGTTTTGTTTTGTTTTTTAGCATATCATGAGCACCACCCTTACAAGAATTGGAAGCATTAAAACCTCAAGATACCCAAGTAAGGTAAGTGGGTGGCAAACGTTATTAACTTAAAAGCAACACAAGACAGTTGATTAAAATGACGACTAGCTGAAAGAAAATAGTGAGATTTGACACAATATAATAGCTAACATTTATATAGTGTGCCAGGCATTGTGCTAAGTGCCTTACAGTTATATAAATATGACTTTGAAAAAACATTTTATATTCAAGTCTTGGGAATGTACAAATTCAGACTCAACTGTGGCTTTTATGAGCTTTGCTAATAAATTATCAAAACTGTTTTATTCTGAATATGAAAAGTTCCAAGTGTTTTCCCATTTAAGGGCTGTTGTACCCTTCTTGTATCTGATCTAGCTATGTATAATCTTTCTAAAATGGTTTCCTTTCCTTGAATTTTTTTAACTCGATGGACCTGTGGTTACATTTGTGGACTGAATATATAATGCCCCTTAATGGCTTTCTCACTTTTGAGTATTTTTGCTTCTTAGAAGTATTACATTTACCCTTGAAAGCATTACATTTACTCCACCCACATAAAACTCTCAAATAAGGTAACTGATGCATCATTCTGGTGATATCACTCCTGCTCAAAACCCTTCAGTGGCTGTCATCACACCTACCCATCACAAAGTCCTACAAAACAAAGTCCACGCATCTTAGCCCGGGATTCAAGTCCCTACAAAATCAGGTTCAAATCCACTTTTCCAGCCTCATATCAAACTGGTACCAGTCAAGTGTTCTATAGCTGATTATCTATTTCCCATTCTCCCTCCTTCACATCTTTTCTGACCAATTCCTTACAATCAGAATCAATCAACCAGTAAACTAAGTGCCTACTATGCACCAGACACAGTGCTAAGTACTTGGGATACGAAAAGAGGCAAAAGACAGGCCCTGCCCTCAAGGAGCTCACCATCTAATGGGGCTAACAAAGCCAGCTATGCATGGTTCATGGCTGGGGAACCTGTTGCCACCTGTGGCCTTCTAGGTCCTTGGGTGCAGCCTTTTGACAGAGTCCAAGTTTTACTGAACAAATCCTGTCATTAAAGGGATTTGTTTTGTGAAGTTTAGATTTGATCAAAAAACAACACTTGAGGACCTAGAGGGCCACAGGTTCCCCACCTTTGCACCAGATAAATGGGAAATAATTAACAGAAGGAAGGCATTGGAATTAAGAGGGGTTGGGGAAGGTTTCCTACAGAAGGTGGGATTTTAATTGGGACTTAAAGGAAGGTCAATAGTGGGATTGGAGGAGGGAGAGCATGCCTGTCCTGCCATCTTGGAAGAATTTGATGTTTGCCAAGTGAGTGAAGGAACAAATTTCACTGACGTATTTACCATATATGATGTTTCTAGCTGTGTCCTGTTGCAGAAGAGAATTAAGAATCCATACTAAAGAGGAATATAAATGTTTTAATTATCTAGCATAGCATATTACAGCAGAGTATTTAGTAGAGAAATCTACAGTTATTAGCAAATAAAGTACTTTCCAAATAGCCTGTTAGCCAATCATCATAGTGATCCTTACTGATTTTGAATAATTAAATAATATTGTGATGACCTTCTCTAGAAAGGTCATGTTGGAGGTGGGATGGGATGGAAGACTCAAATGGCATTGGATACATGAGCCTTTGTACAAAGAAAAGAAAAGGTTAACCAAAATTTTTATAGGTGCCAAACCAGTATTTTGGTTTTGTTTTTTTTAATGTTGCAATGATATTCATCCTTCTTAAAAAAAGAAAGTTCTTTGAGCAGCTAAATGCTTTAATAAAGCCCAAAACCAGTTGTATAAAAAGGAAAGAAATAACTGTGAGCTCATAGCTTTATACCTACTTGAACAATTTAAGATTTTAACAACCAACAAGAAATCGATTCAATTTGTACAGAGCACTAAAAGATTACAGATGTCAAATACATGATTTTTCATTTTTCAATTCCCTTACAGTATCTCATTATTAGACATTATAAATAGAATGAAGATTTTTATTATAGAAAAGCCATCTCAAAAAATGTATTGGTGAACTATAATATATATTATATATTATAATATATTCATGAGATCTCCCATCTGGCCCCATTGAGGAGGAGCATGCTGCCTACTGGTCTCAGGCAGATTTCTATGTAAAGTGGCCTCCCCAGGACAGTTGATGAACTTGAATTTTCACCAGATGACCACAGAGTGGTTCCATACACTGAGTGCCATGTCCCAGGAATTTCCTTGTCCTTCGGTAGCATTCAAGTCTTGCCTATAACTTTCTCTGACAACACTTGGGATTGGGGGTGTCCAGAAACTTCTCAAAAGTGTCTGCAACACGTGAAAGTCTCTTGTGGAACTAAGTTCTTCCCAGATGTTGATGACTGAGCTACAAAAGGCCAAGGGAAAAAGGGGAGAGTGGAGAGAAAGGTTAGCAGGCTCTTTAGACCATGATGCATCAGCCTAAACCTGATAAATATTTATTGTTTTATAAATGCAATTTTTAAAAATCAGAGCAGTGTTATGTAGAGAGACAGAGCTGGCCTCTAAGTAGGGGAGACCAGGGTTTAAAAGTTCCACTTTGGACCATACCTGATATGTGAGCCTGAGCAAATTTTAACCTTTTAGTACCCCTAAGCAACTCTGAGCCCCTGTATGAAAGGACACATGCTAACCCACACTGGCAGAGGGAGTTTCTCCCCAAAAACTCCCAACGCAAATGAAGTTCAAGTTTTTTAAGGGTAAAAAATGAGACTGCAGTCCTCTCATAAATAAAATAAATGGAGTTTAGCTGCTAGAAAGAAATCAATTGCAGTAGGAAAAAATGGCTTTGATATTCTCAGGGCCAAATGAACCACAGTTTTTAAAATGCAAATAAAATAAGCAAAAATTAGTTGTCTCCTTGAAATACCCATTTCATTTTCTGAAAGGCTTTTCAACATGAAGAGCTTAACATCGTCGAGGTAGAAGGGCTTAACATTGCTACTCAGACTCACTTCTGAGAAACCATTTAAATCAGGAACTGTCACTTTAATACAATTTAAAGCCTTTTCATAATTCAACAGATAGATAACAGTACAGACTTGTGATAGCAAGTCTTTGTTTTGTGTGTGGCCTGAAAAGGGATGGGTATTAATAATAAAAATGATAATATGTATAGAGTGCCTACTGTGTGCCAAACATGTATATAGTGCTGACTATGCATCAGGTACTGTGCAAAGTATAAAATCACAGTAATCATAACAATAGCTAACATTTATATATTGCCTACTGTGTGCCAGGCCCTGGGCTAAGCACTTTATAACTGCGATCTCACTTAATCTTCACAACAACCCTGAGAAGTAGATGCTATTATCCTCCCCATTTTACACATGGGGAAACTGAGACCCATGAGGTGACATGCCTAGGTTTATGTGACATAGTTTCATTCTTCCTCCTCCATTGTTTTCTAGAAGTTTTTCCTTCCTGTGGGGGTGGGCAGAGCTGGGGTACAGTGGGGAAAAGTGGGCTTGAAGTTCAGGGCTCTGAGTTCAAATCCTGTTCTGATGCTTGCTAACTATATTATCTTGGAAAAAATCCCTCTTTCAGCTGTAGTGTCCTCCTCCAGAAAATGGGAAGATAACATGTATACCATCTGCCCTACGAAGTTCCTGTGAGGAATGGGCTTTGTAACTGTAAAACTCTATATAAATGTGAGCTTTGGTTTAATTAGAGAAAGTGAGCTTGCTGTTTATTTGTCCCCAAAACTTCCTGCACTGGGGCATCGTTGGGCACTCTTTGTAAGTCATGGGTCAAGTTCCACCATATGGAAGGATCACAAAGCAAAGGATTTAGTGATTCAGTTAAGATGGGATACATTGAGTACATGATGGGTTATCCTCATTTTACAGAATAGGAAACTGAGGCTGAGTTGTTTGGGATATTTTGGAAGGAGAAATAAAAAAGGCAAAAGTCAAATCATTCTCTAAGAAAGAGAAGAATGGGGAGAAATCGGGCAGAAGAGGGTTAAAAGGAAGCATCATCATCGTCGTCCTCGTCCTCGTCATCGTTTATCAGTATTATTATTATTAACGTAACAGTTGCTAAGGCTGTACTGCTTCCAGCTGCCAACAATCACACAGGCTAGGACTCGAGCCAGTAGTCATGTGGAGGACACCATGTTGATACAGAATGTATCAATGCTGCTATTCTTACTTTGAGCTGGATTACCTTCATTATTGGGTAAACAAGAAATAGCTCTGTTCTGTAGAAGTTGGCACCAGATTCCATCACCATCTCTCTTCTGTAAAAGAAGGGAGTTGGACTGAGTGACCTCTATAAGCCCTTCTGGCTCCAACTCTGGGATCCATTGGCTTGATTACAGTTAAAGTCCTGTAAATTAAATTTTTAAATCCCTGCCAGGTGGACAGTGTGAGTCCACAAGCAGTCTGGGTACTGGGTCCCTAGAGACTTCGCCAAGCCCTCTTGAAATGGAGAGGAAGGAACTTTTGCCTGTATCTGGGAGTATTTTCCCACCTCCTTCTTTACTATGGCAAAATCCAAATGGGAACTGGAAGGCCTGTAACTGCAAAGGAAGTGACCCCTACCCTCATTGCTTCTCCTGGTCCTTGTCAGAAACTACCAGGCACCCAGGATCTCCTTCTGTACCTATCTGACATCCTTAGTCACTCCTACCTACTGGCTCCAGCCAGTCTTGACTTCAGTTCCACATAAGCAGACAAAAGCATACTAACTTCCTTTTAATAATACAGACAACAATTATTTCAGTTACCTACCTAGATCTATCATCTTTCTTTACAGCACATATTAGGAATTTGCCCAAGGAACAAACATATGTGGAGCCCCTGCTTTGGATGAGGCTGACTCACTACCAAGGTCAACATTGTGGTTTGCTTCCTTTCTCCCATTCCCTCTGAGTGTGGTTTCCTATCCCTATGGACCCAGGTTTCCCTCCTCCTTTCTTGGTTCCTATTTCTTGATCTTCTAGATTAGAGGTTCTTAAATTGGAGGAGAGGATCTGCAGATAGATTTCAAAGGGTCTGTGAACTTGGATAAGAAGGGAAAGTGGCATTTTAATTTTCATTATTTATTTATATACTATATATTTATACACTACATATCTATTTTCTAAGTGAAATTTAGCATTTCCTCCAATTTTTGAAAAACATTATTTTGAGAAGGGGTCCTTAGGTTTCCCCAGAAGGGGTCCAGGAATACACAAAAAGGTTAAGGACACCTCTTTCAGATGCCTACCTAGAATACATTTCCCATATTCTCCAACTTTAATTCTCTCTGTTATCCTATTTGGCTCTGAGTCTGGATTTGGCTCCTTACCTGGATTCTGATCCTCATCTGTTCTCTGCCTTTGGCTGATCATCTAAGCCTATGAAATATGCTTTTCCCCCTGAACTCCTTCTGATCACAGATGCCCTCAGAAGGAACCCCTCTGTATTTGCCAGGTAGATCGTGCCAATCCAGTTTCCAGGTGTGAGGTCTTTCATGGGCCAAGCCCATGACGTCCACATCAAGGACATGAGTCCCCTCAATGGACCAATTCTACCTTAATAATGATAACTTATTAATGAGCCACAATTCTACCTTAATAATGATAACTCCCAATTAGAAGCCACATCATAGACATACATAAGCCACTTTGAGGTACTTACAGGACTTTTATCACAAGGACTGGGCATTACCTCCATTTTACAGATGAGGAAACTAAGCTTCACAAAGATTATATAGTTTTCTCAGGGTCACACAGCTAATGAGTATAGGCTGGGTCCAGTACTTTATTTGAGGTACAATGCTGCTTCATCTATGTACCTGCTGATCCCCAATGAGACGCACCCTTCTGTGGCGGATGTTGAGTAATCCCTCAGAACTTAGGTTACCCTAAATGTGAGACATGTACAGATATTTCACAAAGATGCCATACCTCTTGTTTATTGCACCAGGATATAATTTTCTTCTAATCTGAAAGAAAAAATTGAAGAGGGAATGAAATACTATGATCTTTATAAATGTTGCCTACAGGGTGCATGAGGTATTTTCTTATAAAACCATAACTATACAGAGGTTTCTTCTTTCATTTGGACCATAATGGGCACAGTTCCATTATGGTTCTACAGAGTAGATAGGATTTGTATAAGATTGTGCCCAGTACTGTTGAGAATAGTCCAGCCTCCTACATATTCTGATCCTCATAACCGTGCAGATAATCTTTGGTGGAAGCAATCTCTCCACCTTTCCAGATCGCAGTCCATCCTAGAATTCTCCTTGTATACAATATATAGATCCATGTCCTTCTATAAATCCTCCCTTGTCTTGTCCAGCACCCTGGAGTTCCTCGTTTGGGTATTTTCATAATTTATGGCTATGATGCAACCCACGGGTTATCTATCGTCATCCCTAGCTCTTGGCATATAACTGGCCCACTTCCTCTTCCAATCGTACATGCCGTGCATGATGTCTTTGACTCCACTTCTTGCCCACAAATTATCACTGGTGAAATACCTAGAGCCATCTTAAGTCACCACATCCCTCTCTCTTGATCTTTGGGTCACTTGCAATTTTGATTCTTAGGAGTGTTAACAGGGCTTGACTTTGCATATCTAAAGCATCTTCATGTGCTTCCACATTGGGTGATCTGGGTACTGGCAAAGCCCAGTTACAGGAGAGTGGTATAAAATTACCTCCACCTTCTAAAACACAATAATGATTGTAAAAATTAGTGGATTAGTGTCTTTATTATTGGGTCTCACTTAAAACATCCCTGGCCTTGGTCAGAGCTCAGATGGTCAAACTGTACATAGTGTAAAACTCTAATCATACCTATGTTAAAATATTTTAATGGCATCCAACTGGTACCAACATCCATCTCTAATGTGCCCATAAAAAATTTGAAAAAGGGAAAAAGTCTTTTTGCTAATGAAGAAAAATTACATTTCACTTACTCACCAAAACCCTTCATCTTTGTGTCATGTTATAACTTGTAAATAATCCTAGAATTCCACCAATTTACATAATTAGACCTCAGTGCTGATTTTTTTATTCCCCAAATGATGGCAATGAAAGTACAAGGTACTGCCATGGAAGATAATTATCAGTGGAAGCTAAATTGTATTTCAGAATTTTACCTTTAAGTAAGTGGTTGACAATTTCAACAAATGGACATAATGAGCATAGTCATAAATAATTTTTTACTGTTAAATAACTATAACCCAAGTAAATTTAATTGAAATATGTTTCTTAAGAGAGAGAAATAAATAGAAACAGTGCAATAAATACAACCTACCCTTTCTTGCACTCTTTGTTTGACTGGAAACCATCGTGACAGCATCCGAGGGCAGACCAACGTAGACGCCTCCGTAGTTCCTTTAGGGAATGAAGCAGGTACACAGAATTCAGGCCTGTCTCTACAGAAGCAGTGCTAGATATCGCCAAAACACACTCATCTTTCCTTTTTCAAAAGTCAGAGATTCAAGCTACCATTGTTCTGGGAAAACAGAATGCTGTCCTGCATTAAAATAGAATTAGTGGACATTTATGAAGCACTCACTGAATTATAAATACTGAATAGCAAATGGAAAGCATTTATATAGCAACTACTGTGTGCCAGGCACTGTTTAGGGAGGGTTTTCTAAAGGGGTTGAGTTGCAAGGCAGCTTTCGAAGGGGAAGGACATAGACGAGTGGAAAGAGCACCCTCCATCAGGGCCAAGGAGTGATAGGGACAAAGGTCCAGAGATAGAAGTGAACAATATGAAAGGGATTCTTGCCCGAATACGGTAAAGAGGCTGGGCTGACGGGTCCAGATAGTCTCCCAGCCACACACTCCCTCCTCCATTTTCAGGAGTCCCAGAGAGGTAGGCCCAATGATTTCCTAATGGAAATGACAGTGTTGGTAATCTAAGCTCCTTCTCAGAGAGTTTTCTCCATACATGATCAGGATATCATTCCAATATCAAAAGCGTACCAACAAAAAGCAGTCCCAGTCACAAACATACCTTCTCTTGTCATCATCTGTTATTGATTCTTCTGTCCTAAAAGGTGAAAAACAGTGGATGTGAGCTGCTGTTTATACATTTTCAATTTATTGACTATAAATTTAATAATGGAAGAAAGGAGAACACTAGAGTTAAATACGATTCCATTTCCCTGAAACATGAACTGGTTTTGTTTACTTGGAGAATTTGATCTCCACCTCAATCATTCACATATAATATATTTTCTTAAAAACAAAATTATTTTCTACTTAACAAAATTTTATTCACATACAAATCTAGTAAGCAACAAAAAGCTCAATTGTCAATATAATTGAAAATATGAAAAAGTAGTAGTCATTCACGTGTAGAAGCAATAATTATAAGCTATTGAATAATAATGGATTTCTTGCCTACCTCTCTCTGGTAAAGAGGTGGGGGCCTATGGATTTAGAAAGTTGTATACCCTTTCAGATCTGATTACAGCACTGCTTGTTTTGCTTCACTGGATTTGTTTGTTACAAGGAAACATGAAAGGTGGGGGGGGTGAGAAAGGGAGAAAATAAGTATGACATAAAAAAGAAAGAATGAATAAAACCTAAAAGATTTTTTAAAAACAAAAATGAAATAACAAGTTTCTTTTCTTTTATTAAAATATTTGTTTCAAATGGGTTACTTGATATGTAACCTAGTTCAAAAAAAAAAAAAAGGGAAGGACTGCAGAGAGATCTCCTAAACTAGAAGATATAGACAGTATCCATATTGTACTTCCTTCATCCCTAACTTCAGACCCAGTGACAAAAATTGGCTCTTTGCAGATTAGAGTGTCACAAGTCAGAAAGAAATCTATAGTGTGATATTATTAAACATCTGCTTTCTACTAGGCACTGGCAATGTAAAGATGAAAAAATGCTCTCCTTGAGCCTGACCATTGCATAAACATGAGCCTGGCTTCCTCAAGGCTTTGCCAATAGAACACAAGCTTTGGCAAGTTCCATCAGGCTGGAAAGGCTTCAAGGACAGACCTGGGAATAGACCGTGAGCCAGCCCGGCTCAATCTGGAGTCTGGAGACTGCGGCACCAGCCACCCCTCGCTGCAGTGCATAAAGCTCTAGACTTGGAGTCAAGAAGACCTGGTCCTGACTCCTTCCTCAGATCCTTCCATGTGGCTCTGGGCAAGTCACTTAGCCACTGTCAGACCCAGTTTCCTCAGTATCCCCTAAAATGGGGATGATAATAATAATAACATTTGTATCCCATAGAGCTATTATGAGAATCAATGAGATAATTCAGTTAAAGCACTTTGGACACCTTAAAGCACTATGTCGATGCCAGTTATTATTATTGTTATGGGTAGGTGGAAATAAAAATCTTGATAATGTTCTCAGGATTTAATGCAGAATTTTTCTATGGCTTCTGGTTCAAGAACAGAATACTAAGAAAGAGGAGAGAAAAGAAGGAAGGAGGGAGGGAGGAAGGAAGGAGGGAGGAAGGAAGGAAGGGAGGGAGGGAGGGAAAACAGCAGTGAGACACAACCAAAAGATACAGCCTCTGTTCTACTACCCATGTGACCTCACACAAATCACTTCATCTCTCTGAGACTCAGTTTCCTCATCTGTAAAATGAGAGGACTGGACTCAGTGACCTCGGAGGTTTCCTTCAGTTCTAGAGCTATCGACATCATAATAACATTTAACTTACAAAATAACTCATAATTGTAACATCATCATAACTCACATTCATATAGTGCTTTAAGATTTGAAGAATGCTTCTTCACGTTTGTAACTGAGGACCCTCCAAAACTATGTGCTCACATGGGCTGGGCCTGGTCTTGATCCCAAAGAGTCATTTTCTCTCTTTGGTTTATTGCCTTCTGGTTGCTCCAGAACATCTCCTAGCACACTAAAGGTATAGTCTGCATCAGCTGCCACGATTGCAGATAATAGGATGCCCAGCTCCCGTACAAGCATTTAGTGTACCAAATGCATACCTAGTATAGGACAACCTTTACTTCACCCCACAGAAAACACATAGAATTCAAAGTACTCACAGGAGCCCACAAGATTCATAAAGCGCTGAAATAGCCCATCAACTTATCTCAGGAGGGAGCTAAACTTGGGACCACCATCAAAATGACCCTTTTATATTCTGATGAAACCTTATTTATTACTTGGTCCTAAATACAACCCACGTATTCATGTTACCATCCTAACATTTAGATGCTCCCTGAAAGTTAACATACTCCAGAGTCTACAAAATAAGTAATTTCCTCCTCAACTGGACGTACACATTAAGGTGCTGGGTAATAAACCAGAGGAGTCAAACACACAGTCCAGAGACATAGGTGCAATGAATGCAGCTCCAACCAGATTAAAATGTAATTGGGAGATATTTAACAAAATGAATAAAAATACAATAAAACAGAGATAACATGGAATTTTGAAACCAACTGGCCTGGCCCTTTTTCTATTTGAGTTTGAAACCAATGAAATAAACTATTCTCTTTTTTCCATGGAGCAAGCTGTATCAGGAGATCTCCTTTTCTCTCTCGGAGGTCTATGTCTGTGAAATTACAAAGAGGGGATTTTTATACCCTGGTTACCCTTGAAGCAAGTCCCAAAGCTGGTGCTGTCTAGTAAATCAGATCTCTCTCTGTGGCTGTGGCTGTGGCTGTGTCTGTGTGTGTGTGTCTGTGTGTGTGTCTGTGTGTGTCTGTGTGTCTGTCTGTCTGTCTATCTGTCTGTGTCTCCCGTAGAATGCTAGATCCCAGGAGTGCACTTTGAGAACCTCTACACGAGTTTGTTCTTTGTTCCTTCCCTGGTAACTAGAGAGCAGAAGTCACTAGATAAAGATAAAACTTAATTATCTAAAGTAAAGTATATTTATCCAGTAGTATTGCTAGGTTTTCATTTAACCTGCTATCCCTGTTAGTTGGCAGCTAGGTGGCGCCATAGTGAATAGAGCACCAGGCCTGGAGTCAGGAAGACTCACTCATCTTTCTGAGTTCAAATCTGACCTCAGACCCTGGGCAAATCGCTTCTCCCTGTTTACCTCAGTTTCCTCACCTGTAAAATGAATTAGAGAAGGAAATAGAAAACCACTCCAGTACCTTTGCCAAGAAAACACCAAATGGGGTCATGAAGAGCCAGACAATTGAAACAGCTGAATGACAGATCCCTTTTAATTAGCTCCCCGAATTAGTCCCTGTCTCCAGATATATAATTACATATAGTTAAGCTTTAATAGCTTAAAACTGCACTGAAACTTTTGGGAATCCTATATGTAGTCTAATTTGTGTAGACTGATTGTACAGACAGCCTAAACTCACCAGGTCATCATCAGTGCTCTATCCAATTGCCTACTGTGTATATCTGACCATGAACAAAGATCTTTTTTCACCTCAAAAAGTGTTCAAGTGTTAGAAAATGGTGCTGTGCCAATCGATATGGTTTAAAGGACTGCTGTTGACTACTCTTAATTAAAATTGATTTTAGAGTGGAGTTCTGAATCTGTGATAATGACATTGGCCATGCCTATCAAGAGGAGCAACAACTTGCTACTTGGCTGCTTCCCTGTGTTCCGTCCCTAACGGCTGACTGAGGGTACAGTGAGGTTCTTTTGGAAGTCCTGAATGACAGATGAGTTTTGGACAGAAATTGCATTTCATAAATTTTGCCAGGGTTCCTCTTTTTCTCTCATTTGGTATCTGTTTGCCATCATGTTCCCCCCCTCTCCCCCTGGTCTACTATTTAATCTGCTCAGCTAATGACAGAGTCAAGATTACTGTACAGCTTCCAGAAGAGCTCAGCTCCTTTCCATTAATGAAGCTCCATCCCCGCCTTGGGCAAGTCACTTCACCCTGTCTGCCTCAGTTTCCTCATCTGTAAAATGAGCTGAAGAAGGAAAGGACAAATCACTCCAGCATCTTTGCCAAGAAAATTCCAGATGGGATCACAAAGAGTTGAACTTGACTGAAACGACTGAACAACAAATCCTCACCTTGCCCCGTCGTCCACCACTACTACCCTGAAACCTAAGGGAAAAGAATTAAGACAACAATTTTCTTAACATCCTGGGGACTAAAAGCATTTGTGCTCCCCATTTTAAGTGACCAGCTCCATCTGCAGTGACCTATTTAGCATTTACAAGATGACCAAGCCTTCAGACCTCTCTTTGGCCAACTTCAGTGCACCTGCCAATCCTTGGTTGGGGCTACACCCTCCAACAAAAAATCACAGCCTATCTCTGCCTTCTTACTCAGGGAGATTCTTGCCAAAGTCCACAGAAAATCCACCTAACACACCAAAGGATTTTCTCTAAGACTTTTAATAATAATAGCAAGTCTTTACGTAGCACTTTAAGGTATACAGAGTGTTTTACAAATGCTATCTCATTTGATCCTCATAACAACCCTGCTAGGTAGATGCTATCCTCATACCCATCTTACAGGTGAGGAACCTGATACAGATGGAGGTTAAGAGACTTTTGCAGGGTCACCCAGCTAGTAAGTATCTGAGGCAGGATTTGAACACAAATTTTCCTGACTTCAAGTCCCATGTTCTATCCACGTATAACTAAATGTTTATTGGTACCACGAATACCAAATACAACAACTGTACAGTAAATATGTTTATTCCAGACCAGTCTGCTGGTTCAAGCTCCAGGGGTTAGAATGCAATGGATACCAATGAATACCAAATACAATAAAACCAACTTTATTAATAGCGTTAGAGTCTGAGAGTTAGAGTCAGAATCAGAGGCAGAGTGGGAGGGTTGGGCCTGGGAATAGTTACGTGGGCCTGTAGAAAGACTCATCTTCCTGAGTTCAAGTCTGGCCTCAGACACTGACTAGCTGTGTGATGCTGGGCAAGTCACTTAACCCTGTTTGCTTCAGTTTCCTCATCTGTAAAATGACTTGGAGAAGGAAATGGCAACCCACTCTAATATCTCTGCCAAAAGAACCCCAAATAGACTCACAAAGATTTGGACAAGACTGAAAAATGGGGGAACAACTAGTGTTGGGTTAAAATGATACAAAAAAAAAAATTCCAGATCAAGAATTTAGAGCTCAGGAATACCCACTTTCTGGGGACCAAAATGCCCAGTGGCCCCAGCCCCAGAGAGGTCCAGCCTAGGTCACCTGGGATGCTAAGCAAGGCTATTGGTAGAGGGGGTGGGGACAAAAAGATAAAAGAGGGAGACAAGTCTGGGGCCAAAGTCCAGCCAGGGACCTCACCCTCAGGGCAGGCCAATGACTTCTGGCACACAGTGACCCATCCACCCCTCCCACTATCCAGTCCACATCCACCCCTTTGTTGTTCTTCATTCACACTATATATGGGGCTCACCTTTTTTCTCAATCATATTTCCTAGAAAACAGCTTTGACCAACCAATCAATGTGTTTATTAAATGCCCACTGTATGGCTTCATACTAGGAAGCAGGGAAATAAAGACAGTACCTGCCCTCAAGGACCTTCTATTATATGGGAGGAGGGGAGAGACAACATATACACATCTAAGATATATTGATTTGTGCGTATTACATACATGCATACATGCATATATAAATGTACATATATGCGTATATATGTAATAAACATATACACATATGTATGTGTGTATAAGTAAATAGATTTACACATGCATACACAGAGATGACAAATACAAGATAATCTGTGGCAGTTAGGTGGTAAAGTAAATAGAATGCCAGGCCTAGGGTCAGGATGACTCATCTTTGTGCATTCAATCCAGCCTCAGACACTGACTAGCTGTGTGACCCTGGGCAAGTCACTTAACCCTGTTTTTCTTCAATTTCCTCATCTGTAAAATGAGCTCCAGAAGGAACTGGCAGACCACACCGGTGTCTTTGCCAAGAAAATCCCACAAAGGGTCACGAAGAGTCAGACACACTGAAAAACGGCTGAACAGCAGTTTTGGCAGAGAACCATCCGAAGCTAGAGCCAGAGGGGGAAATCAGGAAAGGGCTCAAGCAGGGATTTCTTTTTGTTTGTTTACCCTTCTCGTATGCAAGTCATTGCTGGTAAGGTTTGCCAGCTTACATAAGGCCATCATTTGTCTCTCCGTTGGGCTTAGTACCAGAGATACAAAGGCAAATGAATGCTATTATGAATGGCCTGCCAAATCACTGATACTTTTTTCACTTATAAAGTATTATGGGAGGGACAGGGAGGGAGAAAATATAACTTTGGCCTCAGTCATGCATCTAAGGTGACTTGGGCTAGACAGTAAAGAATTAAGGTTAGTCAGTAGAGGTCTGGCAGCTCATTGTTTGGGTTCTGATGGCTCAGAGTGAGTGTAAATAGCAGTTGTTTCTGTTCTGGCCGAAAAGTCTGACGGTCTTCTGCTTCCAAACTGATTCTTTTGTAAAGTCAAACTAAGCCATCTTTTGCCTGAATTCTTACCTGCCTTTTAAGCACTGAATGGGTGTTGCCTCAGTCAAACTGAGACGTGGGAAAGACCTTAGCTTAAAAAGGTCAGGGTCTCCCACCACATCTGGAGTCATCACTAGTCATCCTAACCTATGTCTTATTCCAGTGACCCTAGAGGAAAGAGTGAGGATGATGACTTAGCACAGCCCTGCCTCACTTAAATCCAGTTAACTTACAAGTCAAGACATCACCCTCCTGATATCATTGGTCTTATTCAAGAATGAGTGATGAACAGCAAGAGGTCTGGCAGAAGCCCACTGTGTCAGAACTGTCATACATTATTCTTGCAAACACATCAGCAATGATCATAGCAGCTAACATTTATATAGTGCCTACTATGTGCCAGGCAGGGTGCTAAGTGCTTTCCAATTATCATCTCATTTGATCCTCCCAACAGCTTTGGGAGGTAGGTGTTATTATTATCCCCATTTTACAGATGAGGAAACTGAATCAAATTGAGATTAAGTGACTTGCCCAAGATCACACAGCTGGTATGTGTCTGAAGCTGAATTTATGAAGTTAAGAAGCCCAAGTAACCTTAGGTTTGGGCTTCTCCAAGCTTTGGAAACCTTCCCCCTCTATCTCTAAGTTTCTGTTTCATACCTAGATGAGCTCCTGAGAACTAGTTAGTAAGTCAACAAGCTTTTCTCACCCACTCAGAGCCAATATCTGCATTCCCTAGGTTCACTCACTACACAATCCCTATGTTCTTATCAGATAATGTTATAGAATGTATAAGGGAAAAACACTTCCATCTCACTATAATTCCTTTTTACAACACTCCCCCAAATAAGGTATGAGGCACAAGTCTGAGCCTATCAATACCCTGATCAAACTATTTCAAAGACTCCCAAACATTTATAGGATAAAGTCCTATATCTATCTATCCATCTATCTACATACATGTGTATGTATGTATGTATATATTTGTATATACATATATACACACATACAAATATATATGTGTGTGTGTGTGTATATATATATATGATGGATGTATATATGGTCCCTGTAAAGCATTCAAATAAGTACCTCCACAATCTGGCCAAAATGCACCTTGCAATTTTATTTCCCACTGACTGACTATATTCACCCCTAATACTGTCAACATGGATTGTTACTAGCCATTTTCCTGCCTTTTTGCCTTGGCTTACAGCATTTCCTTCAGTTAAAATGCCCTCTTCTTCCCAGTCTCCACTTGTCAAAACCCTATCCATACATTAAAGCCTAGCCCCAAAGTGACATACTCCATGAATTGGCTTTCCTTCATTTTTTCCAGTCAAAAGTAATTTCCCCTTCTACAGAACTTTATTTACCTTCATAGATAACTTTCCCTTTCCATTGGGTCCTAATTATTTGTGTTTCTAACTTAGGTCTCCTACTAAACCATGAGGACCTTGAAAGTTGGGATCATGTCTTATCCATCATTGTGACTCCCAAAGTACCTGGGCCCACTGGCCTGTACATGGTAGATACTGGAAAAAATTTGTAAAATTCAATTGAAACTAACTGAATTGCTTTAGGTCCCAGTGATGATACGATATCCTTAAGCATAAAGCAACCTAATAATATCAAACTGACTTTGGTTTGAAAAAGTAGAAGGGAAAAAAAGCTAGTCTTGCCCAGGCAATCTTACCAGAATTTATTAAAACATACTGATTAATTATTTGGGCTTAGCTGAAGATTAAATATAATTGTAATAATGAAGAAAATGCCCATAATTTGAATCTACTATTAGACACTACTACTAGACACATTGAGGTAAATTCTGTAAATTGTATTAGTTTCACTTCCATCCACATCATTTCTTATCCATCAATCTCTAATGATGAATATCAGGCCACTGGACCCAGATGACTCCGGAGGAGAAAGTGAGGTTGGTGACCTTGCACAGCCCTCCCTCACTCTAATCAAAGTCACCTGCAAGTCATGTCTTCATCTTGGTGTCATGGTTCTCTTCAAGGATGAAGGACAAACCCAACAACAAATAAGCACCTACTGTACACTGAATGTCAGCTGTCCACCTCCTCTGTTTATCCCCTGAAAAGTGCTTCATTCTCCATCTGGACCATGAATATCTGTAATCAGCCCATTTATGGGCTCCCCTTCCCTTCCTAGAGCACTGCCTTTGTTTTCAGTTTATTTAATGTCGGCCTGCTTATAAAATCCAGCTCTCATAATTCCTGGGCACCTTCGCTCTGGGAATCACTTCATCTGCTCTGGGTTTTCACCTTATCAACAAGTACATTTACCTTTAATAGGCTGCATGAGAAAGGAAACCTTAGCCAAAGTCATCAGCTCTCATTTCAGTCACCACAGCTTCCTTGTGGTCCTAACCAAGGCTTGTGTTTCCTCTGCTGTTGTTTGGGGCTTGGGCTTGGGGCCCTCCACCACAGCACTTCCCAAGAGAATCAAAGCATGCTTTGAAAGATAAAAGCATTCAGGCAAAGTAAAAAAAACGGTAAATCCATCTCTTAAAATTAATCCCCAAGGGGTGACTGTGCAATATCCCGGCCTGCAAACAGGTTTTCTCCCAGGCAACGTGACTCTACTGGCCTCTGGTGAGTCTCTAGCTAGAAGCCTGATTTAATTGGGAGACTAAACTCAATTTAGGTGATTTTGGACACAGGAGGGGGTTAGTGAGGAGAGGTGCTCTGGCCAAAGCTCAAGGCAAGACAAGTGTCTCCCCCCCTTATTCAGAACCAAGCCTTAGGCCACCAACCTTCTTCCCACTAGAGTTACTGATCCCCCAACCCCCACACTCACCCACCAGCACCTATAAGAGACAAAGCAGCTTGCTGGGGCAGGCTCTTGGCAACAGAGCCCAAGGGCCATTAGAACCATTATGACCACAAATCCAGCTTAATATATTAGCTAGACAGCTAATATATCAGCTAGACAGGAGCAGTAAAATAATAAAACAAAGTCTCCTGTCCTGATTTACAATATCGATCTGTCCATGGGGACAGGCTTCCCTGGGGTCCTGGCATAGCCACATTTACTATGTATCTGTATGCAGAGACATATACATAGAAAGACAGACATACCGCACATGTCTGTATTATATGTTTGTTTCTCACAGCTCCACAGAGTGGCTAAACCTGATATCAGAAACCATTTCAAGTAGCTCAATATCCTTCAAGCTTTCCTATGACATTTTTAAGCTGAAAAAGTTAGTGATCAAAGGGTAGTGGGAGAGGATGAGGGCAAGTGGATATCAATATGATCCTCTATAATGTTTATTTCCCAGTCATGCTATATAAATGAAATCACAAGTCCAGTGCTCATCCCCTATCCTAGAATCTTAGAGTTGGAAGGGACATCCATAGAAGAGGAGGTAGGTGCATGCTTTTGTTTCCCAAGGGAACTGTCTTACCTATAAGCATATGGATGCATGGATACACAATCCACAAGCCTTTATTAAGTACCTATTTGTGCCAGGTACTGTGCTACATGCTAAGGATCTTAAGAAAAGAGGAAACAGCTCCTATGTACACATACAAGATACACAGGACTGATTGACTAATAAGCATGTATTAAGGGTTTACCATGCTCTAGTCACTGTACTAGGCTTTGGGTATTCAAAGACAAAAATCCAACAGACCCTGCCCTCAAGGAGCTTACATTATAAGTAGAAACAAAGTAATTTCATGGGGTGGAGATGGGAAAGGAACTGAGAGCTCTAGTCTACCCACTACTGGACTGTCCCTGGAGATTCTATTTGCTTTGCTTGGTCTCAGAGGACCAAGAGTTGGGCTAATTAAGAAATTACAGGGAGGAATAATTGACTCATTTTAAGGCAAGATAATGCAGCCATACAAAATTAGAACGGGAAGCCTTTGGTTATACTGAGATACCCATCCATGTAGGTCTTCAAGCAGAGACTTCATGACTACTTGCTGGGGGTTACATGGACAGGATTTTACTCTGGGTAAAGGATTAATGACCTCTGACCTCCCTTGCAGCTCTGGAATGGCAGGATTCTATTGTCATCTAATTCGATTTGCTTAGTCTACAATTATCCTTATATTTCTCTTTATTGACCAAACTTTGTTTTTTATTCCAAAACTATTCTGTAGTTAATGGATGATTTATTTTCTATCTTTTAACTTACAGGATTGTTCTGAGGATTTGATGAGATAACATTTGTAAAACACTAACATAGTGCCTGGCACATAGTAGGCTCTTAATAAGTGCTTGTTCCCCTCCCCCAGCCCTTTCCCTTTGGCATCAAGGGAGCTGGCCTAATTGCAGACCTCTTCTCACTAGTGATGATCTAAGAGGCAGAGCAGGCTGCAGCAGCAGGGTTGTTTCCATGTTTTCAGTGCTGCCAAAGAGCATGATCTTATTTTGATATATAAACATAACAAATTTAATAAAGAAGTCCCTGGGATCCTAACCATAAAACTCAGACACCAGGCTCCTGGCCTTCCAGCCTTCGGGATTGGTCCCTGACCATCAGGACTCGTGACCACCAGACCAAAGCCAGACCTCCTAGGCCGGCCCAGCGCTGTTCTCCCAACCCTACTGCCAAGAAAATAAAACCAATGTTCTCTCTGGAGTCTAGGGCACAGCTGCCCTGGGTATTGGGAAGAAGGTGACAATCTATAATCCCTCAAAACCAAACTTCTCTTCTTCTCAATTCAAACTATAGGTTGTCTAAGCAGAAAGTCCTTTGTTCTGCAAATCATTCTGATTCCTTATTTCTCAGCCCTGTTCCTCTCAAGTCACTGTCTTTCTGAGCTATCCCCTTCCTTTGGTTAGGTCTTTTAGAAACCCCTTGTATCATTACCAAACTGCCCTTCATATTAGACCATTTCCCCTCGTAGTCCTTCCATCTTCTCACAGTGTAAAATCAAACACCCTGACAGGAGGGCCTGCTATCACAGGTTCTTAGATCTGCATTTCTAAAAGGAAAGACAACTTTTGAGGGGTCAACAATCACTTTAATCAAGCATATGTATATCATTCACTTAGTTCAGGGGAAAAAGTTAGTACCCTGAACTTCAGAGAAAATACAGAGAAATAAAGATCAACAGACAGGGCTCCCAGCTGCCTGACCATAAGCAATACATACATCACAAATCAACAGACAGATAACTGTCTGACCATACATACATAGTTACCAGAGAGAGAAGTACCAACATCTGGATATTCAAAGCGGGGATTGGGGGGGTGGAGGCTGCTTAGCAGCTTCTTAGAGTCTCATCTGGCACACAAACCTTCTTCCAAAAACTAAGCCCCAAAACAAAATCTCACTTCAGAGTATATATACACTTTTCAGAGCCAGAGGTCATCACAGCCCTTGAAAACTAGTGCCTCATTAACAAAAAGTATGGGCCTTCCTACGAATCTCCCCTAATCAAACTTCCCTTAATTGGCAGGCCCATTCATGGGTGGGGAAGATCTTTAATCTCATTAGCATTACACACAGTCTTAGAAATCTGGCTCTTCCCATTCTCCCGAGAAAAAAATTAATCCCCAGTCACCTTCTTCAGTCCCTGCTTGTCAGCAATTCCTTCTGGCCTTTGTTCTGTCATCTTGCGCTCATTTTTTAAAAATACTTCAAACAACCCTCTTTTCTGATTTTTATCTTTTTTCCTTTCTTTCCTTCCTTCCTTCCTTTCTTCCTCGACAACTCTATTCCTAACTCCTTCCTCCATCAAACCAAAAGAAAAAAATGTTAAACAAAATCTTTATAACAAATAGGCACAGTCAAGTGAAACAAATTCCCACATTGGCCATGTCTAAAAATGGATGTGTCTTACCACATCTTGAGTCTGCTGCCTCTCTGTCAGGAGGTGGGGAGCAGCCTTCATCATCAGTCTTCTGGAACCATGGTTGGTCATTACATTGATCGGAGTTCTTAAGTCTTTCAAAGTTGTTTTTCTTGACAGACAACATATAAACTGCTTTACTCACTTTGCTCTGTTTCCCCAGACTTTCTCTGAAACCTCTTTATAATTTCTTATATAACAAACTTAATAAAGAAATCACTAAGATACTAGCTATATAATTCCATTTGACCTATAGAGACCTTTTTAATCAATGAATAAACAAGTATTTATGAAGCATTTAGGGGGCTGAGCTGCCCTGTCCTCAGGGAGCTTGTATTCTAACAGGGTAGGCAAAAAGGGCATAAGAAGCAAATGGACAACACATTTTTCTATTTTTTGCTACATAAGACTAGTCAAAAAACTCACTCAATACTTAGGTCTGGCATCATATACACAAAATATTAGGACAGTTTCTGTCGGAATGGACTAGACGTTTTATGTAGATACACCCAGTGTTTCTGATCTTAGTTTTCTTTTTTCCCCATTAACTGCTTTATGATTTAACTCACATCCTCAGTTCCCTTCCTTTGGTATATAGTTCTCAACTTGGATTCAGGAAGACTTGGGTTCAAACTTAACCTTAAACACCAGGTGGTAACTCTGGGCAAATAACCTCCCTCTGCCTTTTTTTGCATCTGTAAAAGAGGGATCATTGTACCTTGTGGATACAGTAGATAGACTGGCCAGTGGATAGAGTACCAGGCCTGAAATCAGGAAGGCTCATCTTCCTGAATTCAAATCTGGCCTCAGACACTTAGTAACTGTGTGACTCTGGGCAAGTCACTTCACCCTGTTTACCTCAGTTGCTTCATCTGTAAAATGGGATGGGGAAGGAAATGGCAAACCACTCCAGGATCTTTGCCACAAAAACCCCAAAGAGGTTCACAAAGAATTGGACATAACCGAACAACTATAAAAGAGAGATCTAAAACCTGCAGGACCTTCCTTCCAGGTTCATGGTGATGATCAAAGGAGATCATTTATGGCAAGTGCTTTGTAAACCATAAAGTACTCCATACTTGTCTGTTCTCTTCCACCTCCTCCTTCTCATTATAACTGGTTTCCTGGTTCTTTCATCTTGATTCTTTAATGAACTGATTAGAGGAGAGCCTATATCCATGATGTTTGGCTCTGGGGATACTCCCAACTTCTTTCAGTCCTAGAGGCTGGAGACCCAAAGCTCAGTTTCCCACTTCACTACCACCTAGCAAGTAGAGGAGACTCCTTGCAACCTGCCATGGAGGAATGGAGACCAGAAATTAGGCAACCCCTGAAGAACTCCCTGGAGGAGGGAGAAGATGGAGGTAGTTAGGAATCTGAGTTCTGTGAACTAAATGTTACATGATCTATACCATTGCACTGCAGCTACACTTGAAGCTCCTTACTTCTGGTGACCAATAAGAAATTTGTACTTTTTTCTATTTGGTGGCAGTCTGTTTAACTATTAAAATGAGCATTAAAAACTCTTTTCAGTTTCTCAGATTCCCTCTTCCCATGGCCTGACTTCCCTTCATGGCATCTGTTCAGTTGTAATACAGTTTTGTGAATCTTACTTTAAACAAAACGAAGAAAAAGGCTTTAGTAAGAATCCTTTAATGTATACTGTGAGCAGAAAAAAACAAAAACTGGATTTACTATATTTTCCTTATGAAAGGATCACTTATACTATATGTAGAGAAAGGTGAAGGATATGTGGAGGCCTGCCCAGTTGAGAATAGGATTAGAAGTTATTGAATGGTATCAAGACTTCTGGGAAAAACTGATCCTGCTTACAAAACTTCCTCAAAAGTGATCAATGTCTTTGATTGGGAATCTCTTTCAGAGAAAGAGGAAACAGGAAATCACCTTCTCCCTTTTATGTTGGGGTATGAGTAGGATATAAATTTCACTCCTTATCATTTCACCCTACTGATTTTCTATTTAAAATCAATGGGATTTTGCTTATTAGTGCAAATTTGGCAGCAGGAGACCAAGCTTTTTAAATGGTGCTCTATTGCAATGTACTGTACCTAGGTTCACATGGGCTGATGGCCTCCATAATGAACTCAATCAAGGCACCATATCCAAACAAACTACATCCCAAAGTATGGAGGGAACAGACAGAAATGATCCCTGAGTCTCTGTTCTGCTTTTCAAGGAAGTGTGTAGGACAGAAGAGGTACCACATGGCTGGGCATGAGTAAATGCTGTTCTGGTTTTTGAAAAAGGTTAGAGGGCTGAATTTTCAAACTGAGTTTGGCTTCATTCCTGGCAAAATTCTAGATTGTATTATAAAAACTATGGGATCATAATTTTCAAGCTAGAAGGGATTGTAGAGACAAGAAAGTACATCTCTTTCATTTTACAATAGATTAAAAAAATAGCTGACACTGATATGGTAAGTTTAAGGTTTGCAAAGCACTTTATATATAAACACATATTATATATGTGCATGTACATATACAATGTGTATATATACATATATGTATGTGTGCATATATAAGTGTATGTTTGTGTACTTATACATACACACACATATGCATATACCCCCTCCTGGATCGTTGCCTTGTTATGGTGAGGGGCATATATAGCCCAATGAAACTCTGAGCTGTGCCATTCAGGGTTACCCAAGACAGAGAAGTCATAGTGGAGAACTCTGACGAAAGGTGATCCACTAAAGAAGGAAAGGGCAGACTACTCCAGTATCTTTGTCAAGAAAGTCTGATGGACAGTGTTGGTGTGCTATGGTCCACAGAGTCATGAAGAGTCAGACGCAACCCAGCTACTGAACAATATTCATGAATGCCTACACACACATTTAAAATTTTCATTTGATAAAAACCAGACCCAAAAAAAGGCTGAATAATATAAGACATAGGTAATAGAAGCAGTATGTCAGCCAAGGATTTCAAATTCACTGTTCCCTCCATCACACTGTCCCATTTTCCACATAAAAATCTGATGAAAATGCTTTATTTGGAATTGAAAATTATTATAATCAGGGAAGCAAATTCTGTCTGTTATTAAATAGATTTTGAAATGTTATCTTGAAAGGTATCTTAAAAAAGAAGAAGCTAAGGTTATTTATCCTGCTCTAAATTTAGGAAAACAGCACCATATCCTTAGACTTTTGCTCCAAATATAGAATAAGTCACAAATGTGGTCTTAATAATGCGTGATCATTCCATCATAAGAGCTGGTGATTATGTAGAATGGCACAGTGGACATAGAGCATCAGGAACCTCTCTGTTCAAGTCTCACTTCTAACACATTATGGCTGTGAGACCTTAAGACAGGCACTTAATCTCTCAATGCCCCCAGGTAACTGCAGGTTAGCAGTAGAGCACTGGGCTTGGAAGCAGGAAGACTCCTTGAGTTCCAGTCTGGCCTCAGACACTACCTAAAATGGGTGACCCTGGGCAAGTTGCTTCATCTTGTTTGCCTCTGTTTGCTTGTCTATTAAACAACAAAGAAGGAAATAGCAAACCACTCCAACATCTCTGCCAAGAAAACCACAGATGGGTCATGAAGAATGGGACAGGACTGAAAATGACTGAACAACAACAGTAAGATGTACACCAGTTGAAGGAGTTTCCTCATGAGGAGTTCCTTATCATGAAATCATAGATCTGGGCCGTCTCATTCAGAACGGTCAAATTCAGAAGTATAAGGTGGTGCTTGGGAGCCACTGCCATTCATTGGCTCTCATGAAAAAAGGTCCACACAGCCTTTGATAGGCTTCAAGTCCAATGAACCAACAAAGTGACATGACAGCCAAAATAACAGTCAACTTAATAGCTGTCAACAAAATAGCAGTCAACTTAAGCTGTATTGATAGCTCCATAGCATCCAGGAAGAGAGAAGCCACAGCATTGTTGTATTCTGCCTTGATCAGACCTCATCTCAGTGAGTGTGTCCAATTCTAGAGCCCCATTTTAGGAAGAGTGCCAATAAATTCAAATGGGTCCAAAGTGGGGCAAAGCAGAATGCTGAAGGAACTGCCAACCAGGCTACATGAGGATGAACTGGAGAAGCTAGTTATGGTGAGACTGCAGAACAGAAGCCTTCACCTATTTGGAGCTTTATCATTTGAAAGAGAGTTTAGATTTGTTCTTCTCGTCCTTGGAGGACAAAAAAAAAAAAAAATGGTACATGGAGTAAGAGCAGCAGAGAGATAGGTGTGGGATCAATCTGTAAATGATTGAGAGTTTTTCCAAAGGGGAACAGGCTGCCTTGGGAAGCAGGGAGTTAGTGCCATTTAACTTGACCCTGGAAACTTGACATTCAAAGAATCCTCAACAAACTTCAAGTCTAACCCATAACTTGTCAGGAACACCATAGAAGGGTATTTCTGTTGATTAGACTATGAGACCTCTGAGGCACCTTAGAATACTAAAATTCTGTGAGTCTAATACCCTACAAGTAGGAAGCTTACTGTCGAGGATTTGACCCAACAATGGTTATAATTAAACTTCTATGAAAAAACCCTTTAACTATTCACATCACTATTTCAACCCACATTTGATGAGCAATTCATTCCATCATCTCTCAGATGGCTCATAACTAGTGGTTGACAATAAGGTTTAGACTTTTCTACTTGCTGAAATACAACAAGGTTAGAGGTGTTATTATCCCTTGAGGAGCCATTTCTATTTGCTAATGCAGGAGTTCTACCCAAATTAGGATAAAAGGAGAGCCTGACATATTTGACTTTCAGAAGAGAGAGAGCCCTTTCTGATTAAATTTGGACTCAAGTCTGAGTCTAAAAATGTGAATCACAAACAATGACAAGCTGTTCTGCAAAACGTAAGTAAAGTATATCCATAAACCAAAGAAATAATTTCTACACGTGTCCAGTAGAGAAAGGAAGGTTGGTTGCAGATTAGCCTTTCCACTAATGCTGACATACACTTAGCTTCTAATCAGTGTGATTTTCATAAAACAAAGTGCAGTAATGCAAAATTGTAATTACTCACGCATCTTTAACAGCTCCAGCAGGACCTAAAATGTGAAAAAGACAATAGTATTAGCATTAACCTACTGCTTAGTTTAAAAATTAAGACCCAATCCTGCATTAAAATTATATTACAGTAGACAATAATGTAATCTAATAGCTATTAATATTTGAGAAAAGGAAAATAAAAAGTTATAAATAAAATCCAAATCTGGATTTAGTTTTGACTGGTTTCTGATGACTCGTAGACAATCATTGGATCTTAAAAGTGGAGTTTCCGTAGATCAGGAAATTGATGGATTTTCAGAAATAATTTTGGTATATTTCATGTCATGCTTCCTTAAGGCACCATGTACTATAGAATGGTTTCATGTCATAAAGAATAATTATGACTAATATTATATTTATTTATTTATAAACCAGACTTGCGTTGGAGAAAACCTGACTGTGGCCTGTAATCGTTGCTATTTTTTAGTATATACTGATCATTTCTTTTTTCTTTCAGAAAGAGCTTATTTAAGGATATAGCCTATTTTCAAATCTCCACATTATATATTTTCCACTTATATTAACACTAATATGTAAAATAGAAATAGAAGTATAGTAAGGAATCAAAGTAACAGAAAGTACATTTTGACCTGAAAGTGAGTGATTTCAGACAATTACATTGCTTAGCATCACTGGGGCAGATGTTCTTATGGACGGATGTTTCTCTGGGACCTAATTGGTCTACTATATTATAATTTTAAAAGAAAAGAATCATGGTGGCAAATTTTCTTTCAAATATTTTTAATTTTCACAAAATTACCAATATGTTATTTGTTACTAGCTGAGTGATGAAATAGTTCTGAACCTCAGTGTTAACAAATATTTATTTTCCTTTTAAAAGGCACTTTTGTACTGAGTAAAACTAACTACAAAAGGCATCTTTGTCATTGCACTTTGTCAGGAATATCCAGTTCAAACAATATTTTACTGAAAGTCCTCATAGAAGAACTACCAAACCAGATTTTTCAAAAACATATTTCTTCAATCACTTCACATTATCTTAACATTGGTTTAACATTGCATCTCAAAGATGTGAATGTGTTGTCTGCTGTTAAGAGTTTCCCAACATCATAATTTTCAATTAATATCTTGGCATTTTTTAGACACTGGCATGGGGGACATAATGAGTTTTCCTCTCTCCTCACTGCATGTCAGAACAACAGTTATTAGAAAAAGGCAAAGTTATGGCCCAGTGGGACTTTGTGTTGCCAACAGGGAAGGGCATTCTTGATTCCAAAACAATCCTTTCCTTAAAAAGGTACAGAACCCACCATTACTATCCAATTGAGCTCAGAACTCATATTGCAGAAGATATGCTTTTGCCTCCAGTACTCAGAAGGAACTAAGGAGAGAAAGTAATTTTTGTTGAGCTCGCTGACACATGCCTTACTAAACCAAAAGCCAGGAAAAGATACAAGAAAAAGAATCCCACAGGACTTCCACTCTCTTTTTTGGTAGCTAGATCAGAAGCCAGGTGGCCCCCTTTCTCTCTGACAATATGTCTTCAGATCTTTCTCTTTTCTCCTAGGCCAAGTAGCATCCTGAGTCTCCCCTGCTATCTACTCACCTTCAGGCAAGGCCTTTACCTTATTATCTCCCTCTCTGCCAAGCCAACAGCTCAGTCACTTATCTGTTTATCTCTCTGTTCTTTGCCTGTCTTCTTTTCATATTTGATTTTAGAATTTGGATCTGTCGAGCTACATGACCTCATGTCAAGCAAGTCCCAGTGGGGTTTTCATACCTCAGAATGAGGTACCAATTCATACCACAGAAGAGGTATGCATGTATCACTGAATCTCCTCCTGTTTACAATTTTGCATCTTGAAGGTTACTAAAAATTATATTCTCAACTTACATGACATTTTGATTGATTTTTGATGTTGATTCGATATTAAGTTTTTTTATATTTTGACATTGAGCCAAGAATTTTCCCCAAAATCCAAGTCCCCTCTGTATGAGAAAGGCATGTCTGTGCTACTGAGTGAAATTCAACCCACCATGCTGCTTGGTCACCTTCTCAAAATTCAAAGAATTTCTGACTGAGCTGAGAAGGCAATCTCTTTCTAGAACAATATTCATGGCACATGAGACCCAAAGCTGCAAGCATTTTTTCTTTTCAAAAAAAAATATGGTAAACTCAAATCATAAAAACATCTGAAAAAAGAGAAAGCTCAAATAACCAAATTACTTTCCAGATGTTATACAATTATTCATGTTCCTAATGATAATCTAGGTCAGAGATTCTTAATAGTTTTTTATGCCACGGAACCCATTAGTGGTGTATTGAAACCTATGAAACCATTCTCAGAAGAATTTTTTAAATATTGATGGAAATTCTAAATTTCAATTAGAGGTTGATGAAAAAAAAGCTAAAACATTCTCGCATTCGAATATATGGACCCACTGAAATCTATCCCTGGACTCCTTGGGAGTCCAGATTAAGAATCTCTAACCTAGGGGGATACTAAAGTGCTCCTTAAATCATCAAAAATTAAATTACATTCCATTTGATTCAGCATATATTTATTGAGCATCTATTTTTCCCAACATTATACTACACATTACAATTTTAGTGATGAGTGTTTTATTATATTCTAATTCTTTTAAAACCCATAGTTATATATAATAATCAGTTCATCAGAATACCAATTAACCCCAAGTACCGCATTTCCCAACCACTCTGGATAAAACAACATTTAACAAACCAATTTTCCTCTCCCAAAAAGTTTCCTTCTACAAAGCAATATGAGGCATAATTAGCATTTTTCAAAATCAAACCTAATGGAATACACTCTACATTTCAGGGTCCTACATGTAAATCTCTTGGGAGACATTAAGACACGCCAGCTGGAAAGCACCTAATTAGTTACAGCAGCATTTTTAACATTATAATGGATGCATGCTACATCTTATTTCTTATAGGCAGATGTTTCTTTGTGACCTAATCAGTCTGTATTATAATTTTACAAGAGGAAGGGAATCATGGTGGCTAATTTTCTTTCAAATATTTTTTGTTTTCACAAAATTATCAAAGTATAATCTGTTCCTAGATGAATGATGAAATAGTACTAATGTTATGGAAACATTTCTTCTCCTTTAAAAGAATGAAGTAGTCAGACACTTTTACATTAAGTAAGACTGACCATAAAAGGTTTCTTTTAATCACTGCACTTTGTCAGGGGTATCCAATTTAAATAATATTTTACTGAGAGCCTTCATGGAAAAATTAATTACCAAACCAGATTTTTTTTTAAAGAAATTCTTTTCCAAAACTGGCAGGTGACAGCTACCTTCTCTCTGCAAGGTACTTATCTGGGATTGAAAAATACTTGAGACCTACCCTGAGCATCCTTCTTCCAACATAAATAATACCTATATAATAGAAATATATAAATATAATATGAAATACCTATAGCTATTAGTATTTTATGGGAAATGATAAAAAGTGGGAGGAAACTTTTTTCCCTTTGTTTCAGAAATTGTAAGAAGAAAATATACGAAGAAACTATAGGAACAATAAGAAGAAAAGATGCCTCTGTGATCTCTATAAAGATAGCTAGAAAAATGACAGAATCCTTTTTAACCTCAAGTTTGTTATTGCAACTAGAAGTCCTGTATTCCATAAGCTATGCTATTAAATCTCAGAATAGCAAGTAAAAGTAAAGGACATGATCTTATTCAGTCCAATGTTTGTTTTTCAACAGGCCATTAAAAATATAGATTTCTGAGTAATTTCTTCAAATACTTTAGAGGGGAAAAGGGCTTACATGCCTAAGATCTATCTGTATAATGACCTTTGTTCAGAATTGTCCTTGTTTAGATGCTGTGTTTTTACTATGCTAAACAAATTCAAATAAAGGTCAAACAGCTTGCAGCCAAAGATAACGCTGGCTTCATGTGTATATAGATATAAACCGCGCAGAGAGATGACTCCTCCACGGTGAGATGGGGATGTCAAGCCCAAAACTGGGAGCATATTCTATTAAAATGGCCTTTCACATGATTGAATTGTTCAGCCGTAACCAGCGGTGTTCTGTGAACTCTGTTAAAAGAGATGAGAGAAATGGATGGCAGCGAGCTGAGCCCACTCAGGTCCACAGATCCACAGATCCACAGCCTGCTTGCCTGTGCTGAGGCGCCCAGCCAGCTAGCATCCACGGAGGCTGCCCAGCCACCTTCACTCGGGAAAATGCCTCCCCATCACCTCAGGGGAGGAGGGGAGGAGATGCCCTGCACCTAGAGGTGCAAATGTCCCTTGTATGGAAACGTTTGTTCAGTCAGATCACTCCAGACTCAAACTCGCTACCATTCTCCAAAAGCCAGATCCCCCGTCTTCAGTCAGTGAATCACCTTGGTCCAGCTGCCCAGATCTCCTCTCACTTTCCTTCCCTTCGGCCTTCATCGGAACCCCCTGGTACCGCTTTCATCTTTCTGCAGAAGGCTCCCTAGGAGCTGGGGGCCCCTGGGCCAGCCGGCAGACCTGAACCTTGTTTAACACTCCGGTTAGTTTTCCTGCTTCTTTTAGTATGTTTGTTATTTACTTCTAACGTTTGTTCTTAAATTTTGAATTCTAGGCTCTTCTTCCTCCCTTCTATCCCCTCCCCCACCCACTGAGAGGGCAAGCAAAAAGATATCGGTCATACGTGTGGGATCGCAGAACATCTCCACGTTAGCCGCATCACGGTCGGGAGATAAAGTAAATACATGTGTATACACATAGACTTCAGCTTGCCCTCATCATCTCTCTCTCTGGAGGCAAATAGCATTTTTTTCATCATGAGTTCTTTGGAATTGCCTTGGAATATTGTATTAATCAGAGTAGCTAAATCTTTCACAGTTGATCATCATTATAGCTATTATTGTGCACAATGATCTCTTGGTTCTTCTCACTTCACTTTGCTTCAATTCATTTAATTCTTGATTATTTTGTTTACTGTTGAATCATGTTTGTCTTATCTCTCCAATTATAAGTCCTCTGTGGGCAGAGGACCAAAGTGTCTGTCTCTGGCAATGGCTAACAGTTCTGAACACATATTAGGCACTCCATAAATCCCGGATGAATTATCGATCCAGTTTAGGCATGTGATGTGCAAAAACAAAACAGTCCCTTCCCTCAAGAAGTTTACATGGGAGGAGAGGGAGGAGGCAGCAGAAACACAGATAAATAAATGCAAATTTGGACAGTTGGATTCCGAGAGCCATAGATGTGACCTTAAGCTAGACATGAACCTAAGGAGAGAGTTTGCCAACAATATGCAGTTAATTTAGGTTTGTAGATAGCCAAATTGATACCATTCATGTCTGAAACCAAACCCAGCTACTTCAAAGACTGGATTGTTGGTCTAGATGACTGTGAAGACTTATAAGGATTACTTGCCAAAACTCCTCTTTAAACTATTTGTACACAGATAACAGCAGAATCATCACGGAAATATTCTGACCACAAGCCTTCACAAAAATGGATTACACAGTTGCCAGCTGCATTACCATAGCTAATCAATCAATCCAAAAATCATGGGCAGAATGCTTTTGTAATAGCTCCATTACAACCCTCATAGAAATGAGCCGTATTGACATGAACCAAGTCAGCCATCCAGATATTTGAAAACATCTAGACTTTGGATGTCATTTTGCCATTAAGATGCTGACATGGTGTTACAGTAGTCATAGCCTAAAGGAATGTGACTGGATGGAAAGGCCCCCGATTGCCCAGTTGGATAGCAGGAGTCCAATATGTAGGGTTGAGAGAGAGACAGAGAGAGAGAGAGAGAGCGCAGGTGTAATTCTTCTCTCAGATGTAATGATTTTTAAATTGATCCTTTAATCAAGACATTTTTATAGATAAAGCAAAGGAAAGGTCAGACTAATTTACTAGGTTTTCAAAAGTCACTAAAAAGAAAATATATTCTATAAAGATACCAAGCCTTCACAATACATTTCTAGGTTCAGGGAACCCTAGCTCCAGAAAGTGATAATGTCCTAAAGCATTGAGAAAGTGTTTTCATCTTGTTTTAATGCATGTGCCTATAGTGGCTCTCAATTCTACCTAGGTTGAAAACTCAGCTCCTTTGAAAAAGCTTCTCCAATTTACACCATTCAGGTCCCTCAGATATATGTGCCAGTCCTTTGGTGCTTATACATAGCTAGGTGATAGCAGTGGAAATAGAGAAGAGAGGTTTCTAAAGCATGGAGATGCCCAAGCCTGAGGTTACATGAGCTTCTTTACTTCCTGAGTTCAAATTCAGCTTCAGACACTTAGCAGCTGTGTGTGACCCTGGGCAAGTCACTTCACCTCTGTCTGCCTCAGTTTCCTCAACTGTTAAGTGGAGATCATAACAGCACCTCCCTCCCAGGGTTGTTGAGAGGATCAGATGAGATATTTGTAAAACATTCAGCACAGTGCCTTCCTCCACACTCAATTTATACTAAGCTATTTTGCTTTGATTAACATATTACTTTCTCACTTTGATTTTATTCTCCCTAACTAAACCATTGACTCCTCTAGACAGGAAATTGGATCTTAGGCTTTTAGAACTTGAAGAACCCTTAGAAATGAGTCCAGCCCCTTCATTTGCCAGGAGCTAAGGCCCAGAGAATCTGCAGTAAGCCTGGTGTCCTAGGGGTCACTAAGATAACCTCAGATCTTCTAATTGCAAATCCATCCTATTTCAATTTCTTTCCCTCCCCTGTCCCCATGTAGTGCCTAGTACACAGATGTTCAGTAAACAAGTGTAAAGTAATAACAAACTCACAGAAATACTTTTTAGGGACAACTTCATCTTGGCCAATGATGGTGAACTCTTAATGACAGAAGCAGTGATTATTTACTTCCTGGATTGTTCAGGTCACTTTTCTTTGGAGTGTTGACTCTTTTCTTGAGTATGTATTGTATCTTCGTTTCTGTAGGGTGTATGGTATCCAGGATCAACAATGCATAAATGCTATTTATTCTTCATTTTGAAAGTGGAATAGGACTATAAGGTCAAAACAAATCTGCTTCAACTGACTAAAAAATAGTGACATAAGCTGGGAGAGACAGGAAGAGGATGAAAATCTGTCCAGGATTACTTAGGTCAAGTCATGTCTAGGACCTGCAAGGAAGATTTCTGGTTCATCTACATTTAGGAGACATTTTAAAACTTTGTGAATACTTTTTTTTTTTAAGAGATGTTTCTGAAAATAAAAACAAGTCACTTAAAGATAAAATTTATTTTTTAAAAAGATCCCTGCTTCTAAATTTAATATAGGAGAATATTAATGGATGCCAGTGAATAGAACATGAAATTTGGAGGCAGGAAGAGCTGAGTTCTAATCCTAACTCTGACACTTAGCAGTTGTCATTGTCTGTACTTTGTTCTCTGAGACAACCAATGACATCACAACGAACAATGTCCTGACTTAGATGTGAATTGGATTTATGTGAGGCAGAGCTTGGAACAACGGTCAACCTCACTCTCCTCCAGAGTCATGAGAGCCCAGTGGCAAGACGAAAGTCCAGACAACTGGCAATGGTCCAAGATGCAGTAGGTGATGCTTAATCACTCCCTGCCTCAGTTTCTTCCTCTGTAAAATGGCAATAATAGTAGTGCCTACCTCCCAGAGTCACTGTAAGAATTGAAAGAGCTAATATATTCAAAGCATTTTGTAAGCCATAAAGCACTAAAGAAATGTTGGTTTTGATGATCATCATAATGATGCACACTCCTGTACTTAGAAGTGTTTGAAAATTAAGTGTAGAGATTTCCAGAACACCTCAGATATAGATATAGACATATAACTATAAATCTCAAACCATCTGGTTTTAGGGCAATGTAAGACTTTTTAAAGGTTGTTTTTATTTTTTTTTTAATTCAGTGGGCAGAGGAGGGGAGCAAGTATTTATTAAGCACCTACTATGTGCCAGGTACTGTGCTAACAGGTTTACAAATATTATTTCATGTGGTACAACAATCCTTGGAGGGAGGTACTGTTATCATCTGCTATTATTATCACCATTTTACGGTTGAGCACACTGAGATACACAGTAGTTAAGTGACTTGCCCAGGGTCACACAGCTGGTAAGTGGCCGAGGTAGAATTTGAACTCAGTTCTTTCTGTCTCCAGTCCAACTGCTTTACCAACTGGATAAGATTAATTATTTAATTTGCTTCATGTACTTTTGTGGCCTCAAAGTAACAGCACATCAACACTTAGCTAAAACTTTACTTGGTATTTGTGATAAAACTTTCAAGCGAGGAGAACATCCATATTTCTAGATTGTGCTTTTTCTTTTTTTTTTATCTTATTTTTCTCATCGTGGCCCATTTCCTTTCTGGAAACAGATTCCCTACCACTAGCCAACAGACAACATCAAAGCAACAATGAACAAACCCCGAAGCCAGTCAGCCAGCTGGATTCTCAAGCAGGGAAATGTTTGGGAAGTGACTTCTCAGATGCAAGGGCAGATTCATCAAAGAGGCGGTGCAATAACTCTCCGCTCACTGTGTTTTTCACTTCATGTTACACAGACTGGACTCCCTAGCTTCTTCTTTGGATAGAAAGTCATTTCTGGCAGCTTGAAAATTAGGGAAGGAAAAAGTGTGCTTTTACGTGCATTGTCCTTCATGAGCAACTGAAGCTGATGACCCACTCACCAACAGGACTGATACTCTGAATTTTTGTCCTAATAAAAATGTGCTTCCCTTCACATCCTAGAAGGTAGGTTTTTGAAAAGTTCTGCAAACCACATTTTTATATAACTCAAATCCGTTTCCCATTGGCTGTTTCCATTGATGTTATTCACAAATAATATCATCATTTTTGACTGATACTCAAAGTAGCTCCTACCACACATCTATAAATGTATTCTCTCCCTATTCCAATGAATGACGCTTTCTTAAGGACTTATTATGTGTGTGGCACTATGCTAAAATCTGGAGATACAAAGAGAAAAGTGAAAAAAGTCTCTGCTCTCAAGGAGTTCATATTCTGATAGGGAGAAAAGAAATATAAAGAAGGTTTCAGCTGCAAGTCAGATAGAAAAGCAAAGCAGACTGACCCATCATCTTGCATGTCATTTCCAGTAATAAAACCATAATGGGAGCTTTTTTGCCAAGTCAGTATACTAATTAATCATCTAAAAGAAATCACTTAAATACATTGCTTTGGATCTATTTTTAATGGAAACTAGTAGCTTGTCTTTTTATAATGCAAATCACCTCCATGAATATTTTTAAAATTTTTGGTTTTATTAAAGTGAAGTGTAGTAAGATGAGTTTATACTGAGTCATCCATACTTTTCCACCCAGTTCCCCTGGTGGCCAAGGGCATGCAAGTGTGAGAAAGCTAGCCAGCATTAGGGGTGTAGTCTGAGGCCCCGGAACAAATTTTTTTTTCATACAGCTAACAGGCCTCTTTAGAGATCAAATGGGGTCTCCTCAGCACCATGCTCTGAGTTAATCATTCGAACTGTTATATAATCCTAGGATAGCCACTCCCCTATGTCTTCCTGAAAGCCACAAGGCTGGAAATTTAACAGGCAGTGAGATGGAATTAAGATTCTTATCAATGGGTAGATAAAAGTTATCACAGAGATGCTGTTATATCAGTTTATAAATATTAACATCTCGGTTCAACTACTTCTCTAAGAGTAGAATTTCCTGTAGGTTCTGGATCCTGACTAAAAAGGATCCAAAATCTTTCTTTCTTACCAAGTTGGAACCAAGATGTGTAGTCATTGACATCAACAAGGAATATTTTTTTCCAATTAACTGGCAAAACGCCCAAGTTCATCCTATTAAAGACCCTAAAAAATAAGGATCAAAGTTTTTAACTGTATCTTGAACTCTTTAGAGTGAATTAAAATAAGTGACTTGCCCAAGGTCACAAAATCATGGCAGAGCTCTCAAGTAGCCACCAATGGAATGCTTCAGGGGCAGGCAGCTGTTTGCATATCCTGGAAGGGTTATGATACGGCATTTAGTGTATCTGGATGAAATGAAATAAGAACAGTCGTCAAATAGGTCAGATGGGTAGATACCTCCCAAAGCAGACCTTGCCTATCAGAAATCATAAAAGGCTAGATGGGGAAAGGATAGAATTGAGGAGAGGTCACTTGGTACATGAGCTGGCTGGCCCTGAGGACTGAGAGAGACTTCTGCTCACCAAAACAAGTGTTAAAAAGAGAATTGTCAGTGATGTGTTTTAAATAAAAAAAAATATTAACAGCTGGTCCCTGTTAATTTTTTAAAAGCTCTGTCACACCTTGTTTACATCCCAATAAAACCCTAATATTTCACACCTTCTTTCTTAATCAGAACCCCACGCATTTTCCCTACTTCCTTAATTATCTTTTCCATAAAGTCTGATCTCCCAACCACCAGCACTTCTCACCCCAATTCAATAAGAGACTTATCTTTACAGGTATCAGGAATACTGACAAGTCATTTTTTTATCTTCTGCTTTCCCCTAACCCTACCCACCTTTCATCTGCCAAAATCATCCCGGGTTCTTCTGTACTTTTCCAGTGTCAGCATCAAAGTAGATAAGGTTCTGCTATTGGGTGTGAGAAACACAGGACTCTGCAAGAATGTTTGGGGGGAATGAGGAGGAGTGGGAAGGAGGATCGAGAAGGTACTGCTTTCTCCAGAAGGGTTTTCAGATTACATGGAAATTCTCAGTCTCCAATTGCAGACACCAAGCCTTCCTCTTCCCTCTTGGGAATGGCCATATATCACAGATTTCCAGTTGAAAGGCAAGCTAGAAGTAACTGATTCTATCCCCTTGTTTTCCAGATGGGGAAACTTGAGGCCACAGAGCATTGTGAGAGTTGGAATTTGAAGTCTGGTGCCTGGCTTGTCTTCTTATTTTATTACCTGGATGAATGTATGCAAATCACTTGTTCTCTATGGGCCTCAGTTTCCCCCTGTGAAAAATAAGGGGAAGACCAGGGAAATAACCTCACATACAAATAAACACTTATGATGTGCCTGCTATGTACAAAGTGCTGTGGTTTCTAAAGGCACCGTTCCACTCTGAAATCATCAGACCCGACCTTACCAGAAGTAACTTGTCCAGGATCACGCAGGCAGAAGGCAGCCCAGGCACAGGGCTTCGTCTCAAACCTGTGCCTCCGCCTCCCAATCCATACTTTCATTGAAAGCAGACACCACCCCCCCACACACCCCCCCATGAACCCAGCTGCCCCTGAAACGCAGCTCCATCTCTTTCCAGAAACAGCGTTGCCCCTCCGGAAGTCAAAGGAGAGGGGATGGTTGCCCCTGTCACCCGCATCATCTTTTCATCCCCAAAAACAAAATGGTGCATTGAATAGAGCTTTGGACTTGGAATAGGCGAACCAGAGGGTCCTAGACAGAGCTGGACAGATGGGTAAAGTGAGACGGGGTGGGAGACACAGCTCTAAGGGGGAAAGGGACCACAGAGACCAGTCTAACTCCCTCCTTTGCCCGAGGAGGAAACGGAGCGACCGAAAGCCAGAGACCTCCAAGTCCATCCCGGATCGCCCCAGGGCAGGGGAGTGACTGGCCCAAGGTCACACGGGGAGGACCAGGCAGAGCCGGCTCTCTGGTTTCGGTTCGAATCCCCGCCCCGGTGCTGCCCGGGGAACCGGATGACCTTGGATGCCGCGCTCCCTCCCGGTGCCCGGGCCTCAGTTTCCCCGCCTGTCGAGTCCCTCCTTGTCTCGCCTCACCTCGGGCCGCGCTGGCGCTGGTGGCTGTGGAGTTCCCGCAGCCCATGGCTCCCGGTCGGGTTCCGCTAGTCCAGGACCGGATCGGACCGGGACCAGAACCAGGACGCGTCGGGCGGGGCGGCGGCTGGCCGCGGCGGAGCGGGAGAGGGGCCGGGATGGGCCGGGGGAAGAGAGAGGGTGGAGGGGCCGCCGCCGCTGCCGCAGCCGCCTCCCAGCCTGGACCCAGGGCTCAGCTCCCGCCGCGGCTCTGCTAGGCTCAGCCAGACCGACAGGGTAGCAGGGAAGCCCGGGCCGCGCCCCGTCGCCCGGGGAACGGCGCCAGCCAATCCGAGGCTCCGACGCCGCTGATTGGCTCTGGCAGAGAAGGGCCGAGAGTTTGAAGATGGAGGGGGGCTCCCCGCTGGGGGAGGAGGGGATGGAGACCTGGGGGGGCCCCGAGAGACTGCAGCGAGGGAGCCTCATGGGGATGCGTGGTTCGTGAGCGTGTCTAGAGCGGTGAGGGCATGAGTCTGTGTGAGGGTGTGTGTGCGGGGCATGTGCCCTGTGCGTGCATTGTGTCTCCGTATACACAGGGTGTGGGTAAAGTATCCAAGTTTGCAGACATGGTGTCTGTGTGCCTAGAATGTGTGTGAGATAACAGAACTGTCAGCCTGTGCAATTCTTGTGTCTAATTATCCACACTGTTCATGGGGATCCGTGGGTAAGTCTGTGGTCAGGCTAGGAGGAGTGCATGATGTGTACCGGACTCTGTGTTGGGTACAGCCTGGGAGCAGTTCAAATACGGCCCCACACACTCATAGCTATGTGACCCTGGGCCAGTCACTTCACCTTTGTCTGCCTCCAGTCCCTCAAGTGTGAAACGGGGATGACAATAGTATCTGTCTCCCCAGGTGGCGGGAAGAATCAAATGAGATCGTATTTGCATAGCACTTTGCAAATTTTAAAGTGTAATTTCCATAGCATAGTTGTCTTACAGAGTTGTAGGCACGTGGTCTACATGTATAGCATGTAGGTGTTAGTGATAGCATTGTGGTTTGTGAGCTTGTGTACTTGTGTCTGTATCTTTGTCATGTCTGCTAATGGACATATGACATACATGTGTTCACATGTATAGATTCAGTAGGAGTACATTGTGTGCATGCACATTTTGTGTGCTCAATTGTGTGCAGACAGTGTGAGTCTCTTGTGTCTTTGTGACATTCACGGAGAGGGGTCAGAGTATCCTAGATTTCAAACTGGAAGGGAGCTGAGAACACATCTTAGTCCAATTCATTCATGAAATAATCGAGGCTTAGAGAGGGTAAATGATTCACCTAGGCTGACATCTTTTGTTCAGACTGAGTCTCTGACTTGGAGTCCAACACTCTTAGTTTGTGTATTTGCATTGTGCACGCATGGTTTGTGTGCATATGTAACATGTATGTTGTAGGTGATGTACACATATAGGTTATGTATGCTCTGTGTATAGATTTAGGGGTAGGTAAATAGTGTGTGTTATATGGATAATCTACATGTGCATAAGTTGTGTTACAGTGTTTGTGGTCTACCCATATGGAGTATTCGTCAAGTGTTTGCTTATTGTAGGTATACACTGAATGTATAGGTAGTGTGTATCCTTTGCATCTGTATGTTGTATGTTGTGTGAGGAGAACAGATGTGAACAGTTTTCCACTCCTCAATGCCTTGGGAAACATGTGTCACCTCCTCACTGAGAGCTGCATACTTTTGGTTAAAGACATCCATAAACCAATATCCCAAGGAAAACTTACTGTTTCCTCTCCCTCTTCCTGTTTCCCTTCAGTTCCAGGGGATCAGATCAAAATTCAGGGATCCCAATCCAATATCAGGACTGAAAGCAGAAGAGATGATTTGCATCCCATTAGACCTCCACCAAGCATAAGAAACCTCTTTTCCACGTTGGTTGGTGTACGGAAGGCTGGCATTAAACTACCCAACCCAGCTCCTCTCTTCCTTCTTCAAACCAGACCTGACGTGACTGCTTTTCATATAAAAGCAGATCGACAAGAAGACTTTGGAGCACAAAGATGAAAGCTCATAATGGAGGAGAAGGTAGCACTGGGTGAATATAACACTCCCATTCAGTGTTTGTCATTGTTATTGTACAGGTGATTCCCTGGCCCTGAAGGACCTTTCTATAGAAAAGAAGACAGTAGTAGCTTTATTCATGGCCTCATGGCTCAGGTCTTCTAGCTTTTGAATGATACTTAATTTCTATTCCAATAGTTTATAGAATTTTTGTTCTTATTTAATTTTGTAAAGCTTAATATTTCTGCTTTTTTTGACTCAACAAAAACTTCTTCATCCTTTACAAATGAGGAAACTGAGGCAAACAGAGGTTAAGTGACTTACCTAGGGTCCCAAAACTAATAAGTGTCTGAGACCAGATTTAAACTCAGGTCTTTCTGACTCCAGGTCCAGTGTTCTATCCACCATACCACCTACCTGCCTATACTTTTTAAGGAAAACATTTTTTTTAGTTCCACATTCTCTCCCTTCCTTCCCTCTTCTCCCACCCATTGAGAAAGTAAGAAATATGATGCTCATTATACATATGTAGTCATGCAAAACATTTCCCTATTAGCCATACTCCAAATTTAAAAAAAAGAGAGAGAAAAATAAAGAAAAGACAAAAAAAATTGCTTCAATCTGTACTCAAGAGTCCTTCAGTTCTCTATCTAGAGGTGGTCTTCCAGTTTCCATGGTCATCTCTCTTAATTATTACACCATACTGCCTCTTTTCAACACACTGTAATGTCCAATAAAAACTATTTTTATCTCGAAGTAAAATGTGAGTGGATGGAACCTCGTGTTCCCCACTTCTCTAGTGTGCTTCTTTTGTTGTGGTTCAATCGTTTTTCAGTCGTCTTCAACTCTCCACGACCCCATTTTGGGGTTTTCTTGGCAGAGATACTGGAGTGGTTTGCTATTTGCTATTTTACAGCTCATTTTACAGATAGAAAACTGAGGCAAACAGGGATTAAGGGAGTTGCCCAGGGTCACACAGCTAGTGTCGAAGGTCAGATTTTAACTTCCTGACTCCAGGCTCAGCACTCTATCCACTGAGCTACTAGGCACAGCTGCCCAATATTTCTTCAACTTGTTCCTGTTGTTGCAAGTGATGTTATACAAGCTACACTAAGGTCCTGACAAAGCGTCCTTGCCCATTTCACTCACATCCGTTCTCTTCTGCTCTTCGGTTTTGACTGCTCTGACCTTAATCCAATCATAAATCATAAAATTAACATAGCTAACATATAGATACTCACTTTATCTCATTTGAACCTTATTTCTCATTTTGTGGGCAGCTAGGTAGTGCCATAGTGTACAGAACACTGGTCCTGCAGGCAGGACTCATCTTCGTGAATTCAAATCCAGCCTCAGACACTTACTAGCTATGTGATCCTGGACAAGTCACTTCACCCCGTTGGCCTCAGATTGCTCAACTCTAAAATGAGCTGGAGAAGGAAATGACAACCCACTCCAGTATCTCTGCCAAGAAAACCCCAAATGGGGTTGTGAAGTCAGACACAACTGAAAAAAAGGACTTAACCACAAAATTGGTCTCATAGTAGGAGTATTAGTACTCCCACCTTTCACATGAGGAAACAGGCTCAAAAGTGAAGTGATTTTTCCCAAGGCCACCCCAGCTAATCAGAGATGGAGCCAGGATTTGAACTCTGGTTCCCTGGTTCCCTGGCTCTTGAGTAACTGCTCTGCCTCCCATACTTGTCCCATCATTCTCTGTTCAAAAATCTTCAGTGATTTCCGAGGGAGCTTTGGAATCCTGTACCTTGGGGGCTGCGTTGTTGTGATCACTGAGGTCTCCTGAATGAGTGCAAATACTCCTAAATCATTACAGCTTGTGAGCAGTCTGCACGTCTCCTATCCCCGCCTGGGAAGGTCAGAATCCCAAGGTCTCTGACCCTCCCCAGTGAAGTGGTATCCAGAGGGTCTTTCCCCTGCCCCACCACCCAATGAATCAATCACAAAGCATGAATGCAAGGGCACATTACATGCTCCTCGCCCCAGACACATTTTGTGAAGCTTTCTCTGGATGCCAAGGTTCTCATTCTAGCTCTGCATTTCACAATAGGGCAGATGAAAAATGAGAGGTTATTAGCTTTACATGTAATTGCTGGAGTCCTGAGCTATTTTAATGAAGCCCCCTTGATACTAGCAGGCATACAGAGATGCACACAAGCACCTTAGATAACCATATAAAATTATAAAAGCATGCAGTTACTCAACTTGCAAAATAATACAGACTATTTGCGTTTCCCATTTATTACTTTCTAGAATTACATAATACAAAGGCTTAGCAAGTGATTGGGGCTTGGTTTTGATGGATGTTTCAAGAGAATGCCATTGTGCAAATTCAAATGTAAATGGAGAATTTTGATAAACAAAGAAGGAACTGGTTTTCTGTACCAGAGAATGGAAGGAAATTCACACGCATGAAAAAATCATAGGATCCTAGATTTAGAAAGGACCTCAGAGGTCGAGTCTAACTTCTTCATTTTACAGATGAGGAAACTGAGGCCCAGTGAGGCTAATCGACTTCCCTGAGGTTGAACAGGTAATACACACCAGAGATTGAAGTAAAATTATGGTCTTCTGATTTCAGGGGCAGTATGCTCTCCAACCATATCACACTATCTCCCCCTCCAATATTCTCAAATGCATGATTTTTCTGAAAAATGTCTTCCTTTTTCTAGAATTAAATATGAGAAATATCCAAAGGATCCATCATTTACTCAACCTGTCAGTTTCCTAGGGCAGTAACTCTCTCTCCTTAAGCAGGTCAAGATGCATCCATGACTTTATAGATAAGACCTAGGGAATTGCCCAGGGCTAACAGTGTAAGTGACTGATGCTGGATCAGCGTCATCAGTCAGAATCTGAACTCTGTACCTGAACCTAAGCCCAATAAACCACATTGCCTATAGAATTCAGTACTACCCAGAATTAATTTTTTCCCATAAAACATTTCAGATGAACCCAAATGGGTATTATTTCTCGCTTCAGTGACTTCTGTGCAAATTCATTAGAAAAATACATTACTTTATTTATTTAACAACACCTCCAGGAAACTTGTAGTCACCACTCCTGAGTACAAGCCAACAGGTTCCTCCTCTACATCAGATGGGCTGGTGAACAGCATCCCCATGCCACCTACCTAGCCACCCCCAGCATGACTAGCACTGTGGTTGGCAAACAATGTCTCTAATTTCAGTGGCTGTTGACCTAACTGATGGTTCTGTTGCCATGGCTAACTGAGCACTACAAATCAAGGGTCAGGATTAAATTGCTTGAAAAATCAGTCGAGAAAAAAAGGAAGGTAAGAAGTGGGTGTTTAAACACTTTAATGATTAATCATTAGCCAAAGAAAATAAACTTGGCCTTCTTTGCTGGAAATCTGGATAGAGAAGATTTCTAAAAGGGGTGATTTCCAAATTAAGCCCTTTGCTTTCTCCTTTTTAAAATAATGTATTTAATATTTAATATATTTAATATTTAATTGATGACTTTTGTCTACATCATAGTCATTTCTGGAAATGTTTCCCGAAACAAAGAAAAACAAGTAAGCAAAACCACCTAATACAGCAGCCTCGACTAACATATATATACATACATATTTACATATGTGTGTCTATACACATATGTACATATACACATATATATATTGCATTTGAAGATTTACAAAGCACTTTACATACATTTTCTCTTTTGGTCAATCCTCCTTACTTTATGAGGTAGGTCATATTATTATCTCAGTTTTGCAGATGAGGAAATTTGTATTTTTTAAAATATTCATCCATCTCATTTAGATTATCGAATTTGTGGGCATAAAGTTGGGCAAAGTAGTTTCTAATTATTGTTTTAATTTCCTCCTCATTGGAGGTGAGTTCACCCCTTTCATTTTTAATATTAGTAATTTGATTTTCTTCTTTCTTTTTTTTAATCAGATTGACCAAAGGTTTATCAATTTTATTAGTTTTTTCATAAAACCAACTATTGGTTTTATTTATTAATTCAATAGTTTTCTTAATTTCAATTTTATTAATCTCTCCTTTGGTTTTCAGTATTTCTAATTTGGTATTTACTTGGGGATTTTCAATTTGTTCTTTTTCTAGCTTTTTCAACTGCAAGCCTAAGTCATTGATCTCCTCTTTCTCTATTTTATTTATGTAAGCATTCAAAGATATAAAACTTCCCCTAATAACTGCTTTTGCAGTATCCCATAAGTTTTGGTATGTTGTCTCACTATTGTCATTCTCTTGAATGAAATTGTTGATTGTTTCTATGATTTCTTCTTTAACCCAACCCTTCTTTAGAATTAGATTATTTAGTTTCCAATTGATTTTTGGTTTCTCTTTCCATGGCCTTTTATTACATGTAATTTTTAATGCATTATGATCTGAAAAGGATGCATTGATTATCTCTACCTTTCTGCACTGGATTGTGAGATTTTTATGTCCTAGTACATGGTCAATTTTTGTAAATGTTCCATGTACCGCTGAGAAAAAGGTATATTCCTTTCTATTCCCATTTAATTTTCTCCAAAGATCTATCATATCTACCTTATACAGAGTTTTATTTACCTCCTTAACCTCTTTCTTGTTTATTTTGAGGTTGGATTTATCGAGTTCAGAGAGGGGGAGGTTGAGGTCCCCCACTAGTATAGTTTTGCTATCAATTTCTTCCTTCAACTCCCCCAACCTCTCCTCTAAGAATCTGGATGCTATACCACTTGGAGCATACATGTTTAGTAATGATATTGCTTCACTGTCTATGGTGCCTTTTAGCAGGATATAGTTTCCATCCTTATCCCTTTTGATTAGATCTATTTCTGCTTTCGCTTTGTCTGAGATTAGGATTGCTACTCCTGCCTTTCTTACATGAGCTGAAGCACAATATATTCTGCTCCATCCTTTGACCTTTATCCTATGTGTATCCCCCCGTTTCAAATGTGTTTCTTGTAAGCAGCATATTGTTGGATTATGGCTTTTAATCCATTCTGCTATCCGTCTCCGTTTTATGGGAGAGTTCATTCCATTCACATTCACAGTTATGATTACAATCTGTGTATTTCCCTCCAACCTCTTTCCCACCATTTGTGCTTTTAGCTCTCCCGTCTCCCTTCCCCTCCTCAATAGTATTCACTTTTCTCCCCCTCCTCCTTCCCCTCCTTCTTTTAGCCCCCCTCCCTTTTACTCCCCTTTACTCTTATTGCTTCTTTCCTCCCTTTTAGCCACCCTCCCCTTTCTTCCCCCTTCCCCTCCTACTACCTATAGAGCTAGTTAGGATTATCTACTTAAGATTATTGTTCCCTCCTTTGAACAAATCAGATGAGAGTACCTCTCAAACAATGCTCATCTCCCTCCCCTCCTTCCCTCTACTATAGTTTTGTACTTCTTCCTGTGATATAATTTGCCATTTTCTGCTTCCCCCTTTTCACACCTCCTATTACAATCCCTTCTCTTACTTAAATCATATTTTTGACATGACATCATTTACTTTATGCCTGTTCCCTCTACATATATCCCTTTTATCATAATAGCTGCACAGTTCTCAAGATTAACAGGTATCATCTTCCCTTATAGGGAGGTAAACAGTTTGCCCTAATTGAGTAGCAAGTTTTTGTTTTTGTTTTTTCCCCTCTGTTTACCTTTTTATGATTCTCTGGAGACCTGCATTTGAAGATCAAATTGTCTATTGAGTTCTGGTGTTTTGGTCAGGAAGCTCTGGAAATCCCTTATTTCGTTGAATGACTTTCTCCTTGCCTGAAATGTTATGCTGAACTTTGCTGGGTAGTTGATCCTTGGTTGAAGTCCCAACTCCTTTGCCTTACGGAATATTGGGTTCCAGTTCTTTCGATCTTTTAATGTAGAAGCTGCAAGGTCCTGTGTGATCCTGACTGTGTGTCCTTGATATTTGAATTGTTTCTTTCTAGCTGCTTGTAGTATTTTCTCCTTCACTTGATAGCTCTGGAATTTGGCAACTATATTTCTTGGGGTTTTGAGTTTGGGATCCCTTTCGGGAGGGGAACTGTGGATTCTTTCGATGTCTATTTTGCCCTCTGAGTCTAGTACTTCTGGGCAGTTTTCCTTGATGATTTTCTGGAAGATATTGTCCAGACTCTTTTCTTCATCATGGGTTTCTGGCAGGCCAATAATTCTTAAATTTTCTCTCCTGGATCTATTTTCCAGGTCAGTTGTTTTTCCAATTAAATATTTTACATTTTATTCTATCTTTTCATTCTTTAGATTTCGTTTGACTGATTCTTGTTGCCTCATTGAGTCATTAGTTTCTACTTGCCCAATTCTAATCTTCATCGTATTATTTTCTTCAGTTAGCTTTTGCATCTCCTTTTCCATCTGACCAATTTTTCCCTTTAAGGAGCTATTTTCTCCATTTAATTTTTGTACTTCTTTTTCCATTCGACCAATTTTCCCAGTTAGGTTTTGGGTTTCCTTTTCCATCTGATCAATTTTCCCAATTAGGTTTTGGGTTTCCTTTTCCGTTTGATTAACTCTTCCTTTTAGGGAATTATTCTCTCCAGTTAATTTTTGAACTTCCTTTTCCATTTGTTCAATTTTCCTTTTCAGAGTGATGTTCTCATCAGTGAATTCTTTTTTTATAATTTTAAAATCATTGGCCAGTTTTTCTTTTATATCCTTCTTCAGATGTTCCAGGTAATCTAGTTGTGCTTGCGAGAAATTCATAGTCCCATCTGAGGTTTCAGATGGAAGTACAGTCTCAGCTCTGACCTCTTTGGTGTTTGTGTTTTGGTCCTTATCCCCATAGAAAGATTCTATGGTTTTTTCACTTTTCGTCTGCTTTTTCCAATTCATGATGTTGGCTGAGTGTTGTAGCTTCTGGTTCTTTCAGTCAGAAGGTACAGATCTTTAAGTTGAGCTGATGTGTGTCTAGGCTAAAAGCAGGCTTTTTTTTTTGTTTCCCAGATCAACCCTGAGGTTAGCTTGTTAGGTGTGTGGGAGGGGTGGTCTGGTCTCAGGAGATCTCCTCAGCTGACCTGAGGCAAAGGCAAGGTCAGGGGATGGTGATCCCAGCTTCCCTATTGTCTTCCCTTTTCCCCTGGAGGGCTGGGGCATGCCTAGAAGCTAATGCGTGTTCCCGCCCCTCCTGGGGCTTGTCTCCCGGCTCTGAGGCTTGCCTGGGTCTCAGTGCGAATTTTCTCTGCCCTGGGTCATCTGTCCTTCCAGATCGCCTCCGCCACAGTAGGAAGAATCCCCCTTTGCTATTTTTCTAGCCTCTGGTGTTATGAGACTATTTGCCCCCTTCTGCTGTTCCCGCTGATCCAGGATTTATCTGGGGAAGAATTTTATGGTTCTTTCACGGTCATCAGGGGGGAGGAGAGAGCATTTACTGATCACTCTGCCATCCTAGCTCCTGGAAGTTCAAGTAGGTGACTTACTGAAGTTTAGTCTTCAGGCTGAAGGTTTCAAGGGCTGCTGCGCTGATATCTGGCGCTCAGCGGCTCTCACCAGCTCGGTTTGGCCTGTCTCCTGCTCCGCTGGTTTCACCCGCCACTCTTGGGCTTCTCAGGTCCCTTCCGCCCTGCTGCGCTGACCGCGCTGCGCTGTGCGCTGGGGGCTTACCCCCGCGGAACAGATCTTTCCCGTGGACCTTCCAGTCCAACCTGGGCTCCGAATCTGTCAAAGTCTGTCACCCACTGGATTCTACACCTCCAAAGTCTGGTCAGATTCTCCTTTCAGAGATATCCAGAGGAGTTTGTCCAGGAGCTTAGGTGAGTCGTTGCTTTCACTCCGCCATCTTGGCTCTGCCCCCCCCAGATGAGGAAATGGGCTGACAGAGGTTAAGTGTCTAGCCTAGAGTCACACAGTTGCTAAGTATCTGAGACAGGATCCAAATTCAGGCCTTCCTGACCATACGTTCTACCCTCTACCCATTGCACCACCTACGTTTATCTCTCTGGGAAATCTCTCTTCATTTTGAACTTTGCAAGAAAAAAAATAGCCTTTATTTCTTGATCTTGAGCCATATTTTTCTCACCTTTGCCATTGCATTGACATTGGTGTTGATAGAGCAAGGCATCAAGCTGTTGTCTTATGTAGAAGAGATCACGTCAAATCTTTCATCAGATTTCTACAGTTCTTCATTCTCTGCCACCGATCTTAGCACACCTGCTGGGATTATCTTAAAGGGTCTCTTCTTGTTCACTTTCACTGTTATTACCATGAGGCAAGATGATCAAGAGTCCAATAACATCATGTTTCTTATTGCCCACAGACGGAAGAAGGAAGGGAAAAGAGAAGAAGGAAGGAAGGAAGGAAGGAAGGAAGGAAGGAAGGAAGGAAGGAAGGAAGGAAGGAAAAAATCATTTATTAAGTACCTACTATGTATTAGGTACTGCGCTGAGAAATATATTATCTCATTTGATATTCACAACAATTGCAGGAATTAAATGCTATTATTATCCCCATTTTACATTTGAGGAAACCAAGGCAAACAGAGGGTAAGTGACTTGCCTAAGGTCACACATTTAAGTGTCCAAGGCAAGATTTGAACTTAGGTTTTTTTGACTCCAGATCCAGCACTCTATTCACTGAGCCACCCAGCTGAATTCATAGCTGATATTACCACTACTAGGTCTGTACTCCCAAAAAAGAGCAAAGAAAGAGGAAAGGGACCTCTGAATACAAAAATATTTATAGCACCACTCTTTGCCTTTTGTGTGTCCATCCTTCATTACCAAAGAAGACCATGCCATCAGAGAAATAATGACATGACTTGCACTTGAATTGTTTTGAGTGAGGGAGGGCTGTGCAGGTCACCAGCCTCACTTCTCCTCCTGAGCCATCTGAATTCAGTGACCAGATATTCATCAGGATGAGTGGAGATAACCCAGGATGAGCCAATTGGGGTTAAGGGACTTGCCCAAAGTCACGCTGCTAGTGAGTGTCAAGTGTCAGGTGAGATTTGAACTCAGGTTCTCTTGACTCCTGCACTGGTACTCTATCCACTGCACCACCTAGTTGCCCCAACTCTTTATTGTAGCAAAGAAGAAGCTATGGTGGTGTCTATCAGTTGGGGAACGGCTAAACAAAGTGTGGCATAGCGTTGTAATGAAAAATTTTTGCACCATAAGAAATGACAAGGGAGATAGTTTTAGAGAAACCTGGGAAGAGTTACATTAAATGAGGCAGAGGGAAGTAAGCAGAACCAGAAGAATAATGTATACAATAACAACAGTATTGTAAAGACGAACATGGGCCAGATTCCTCAGAGAACCAATGCTAAAGCTTGGTCTTAGATGCAACTTATCTTCTTATGAAGATATTTATGAAACAAATATCTTCTAACAGAGAGGAGATGGACTCAAGGTGCTGAATCATCATGACTAATGTGAGAATAACTGTACTTATTTGTTACAAGGGTTTTAAGGTTATGGTTATATGGTTATAAGGGTTATGTTTTTCTTTTTTATTCAATGCAGGGGGAGGACAGGGAAGTAGGGAACTAGAGAAAGTATTACCAAAAATTGAAAAGACGGGCAAAGAAATGAGAGTCATTCAACCATGTTTTTGAAATACACAGAGGAGAACCCAAGGCAGGCCTGAAGGAATCACAGCATAAAGAACAACTTTGAAAGCTACAGATTGAAACATACACACAAACACACACACACACACGTACACCCCTGTATGTGTGTCTTAAGTGAGCTACGCTTAGACTTAGGGGGGTGAGGTGACTATTGAGAATTTCATTGCCAGTAAGTGTCAGAGGCAAAATTGGATCCCAGCACTCTCCTAATTCTTCTTTCTCACCCCTTTAGAATTTAATTAAGTACCAAATTGGAGGGAGGGTCTGCAGATGACACACAAAAGCTTCATGAAAGTGGTGGAATTTGAACTGGATGCTGGAAGAAGGAAGAGTAGTTTAGGATCAGAAATGGAAAGTCTTGAATGTCAAGCTAAGGCATCTGAATATGATCCCTTAGGAAAAAGAGAGCTAGGGAAGGTCTGTGAGCAGTAGAACATCATAATCGGGCTAAGCTACATTTTTAACATCTTCAGCAGGAAAGCAGAAGTGTTTTTAAAACACATTCTCTATTTCCTAGCTGTTTTCAGGAGGGGGCATACAGAAAGAATGATGGCTTTACAGTTCAAATCCCATCTCAGACATTAACCTATGTGACCCATCTGGTCCTTCATTTCCTCCTGTATATGAGGGCATTGGGCTTAAGGGCCTCTCCAGCCCCTTCCATCTGTAAATAATAAGCCTATAAAGGTTTTCTGGCTTTAGAAATCCAAGGGGACCCTGCCCAGCTGGTCCTACTAATGCCAAGGCTGGACCCGACAGGCTGCCTTCGCCTTGGTTCTATTTTCTACTGTCACATTAACAATGTGGGAAAGTGGAGCAGAAGACCTCTAGGGTCCTTTCACAAGATCATAGATTTAAAGCTGGAAAGGACCTCAGAAGTCATCTAATCTGACTTTCTCATTTAAAAATATAAGAAGAAACTGACGCATGGAGGTAAAGACTTGTTTGGGGTCACATAGCTTGTAATTGACAAATCTGGGATTTGAACCCATCTTCTGGCTCCAAATATGGTATGGCTTTCCTGCTACTAAGGGTTCGATGCACGTTGGTGATGCCTCTAGATGTGGCCAGAACTTCACATTAGGAAAATCAATGTGATGCAGAGTGGAAGACGGACTAAAATAGGGCGAGATGCTTGGATGTGCCTTGTTACATTGCTGGCACTTTGAAAGCACCAATCCCTAAGCAACAGGATGGAACTTTGTTCATGGGACCATAAGAACGAAGTTGGAGGGGAACTTCGAGGTCTTTTAGACCAACCCCTTAGGTTTATGGGTAAAGAAACTGAGGAGCAGAGTGGGGGAAGATCCCTGAAGTCACCCAGCCAGTAGAGCTGATTCCCACAGACCCAGGTCCTGTGACACTAGTTCTGCCCTCCCCAAGCACTATACTGCTTGACAGAAACAACAGTGTCATGCTGTGGAACATGGCAGGGACCAAGCTTTCCAAGATAGCAAGTGTTACAAACAAGGCAAATTGGAAAAAAGCCATTTAAATCTTTGGGCTTCATAATTTTTAATTTAGGAAGATAGGATTTGATTATCTGTGACATTCAGCAGCAGCAACATTAAACAGCACTTACTGTGTGTCAGACACTGTGCTGTAAGCACTAGAAATATTTTATCATTTGATCCACACGATAGCCCTGGAAGATGGGTGCTGTAATCATCCCCATTTTACATTTGAGGAAACTGAGTCAGGCAGCAGTAAAGTGACTTGCCCAGGGTCACATAGCTAATAAGTATCTGAGGCTGACCTTGAACTCAGGTCTTCCTGACTCTATATGCACAGTGCACATAGTGCATATAATATAATATAGCCACACATGCATGTTTAATATAAATATATAACATATGTATGTCATATAACAATGGGCATTATAGTTATTTGATATATAGCAAGACATATAGTTATAAAATATTGAATTGACATAAATGTATATATATGTTATGTACATAGCAACATATAATGTTCCTTATACCCATAGGGAAAAACAAAAATAATTTTTAGGACCAAAATTAAGGAAAGCTGAATACTACAGAATCAACACTTTCAAATTTTGGTGCTGGAGGAGACTTTTGAGAATGTCTTGGACAGCAAGAAAATCAAATCAATCAATGCTTAAAGAAATTAATTTAGGCTATTCACTAGAAGGTCAGATCCTGAAGCTTAAATTACTTTGACCAAAGAATGAGAAGACAGGACTCTTTGGAAAAGTCCCTGGTGTTGGGAAAGCTTGAAGACAAAAGGAAATGGGGAGAGGAGAGGATGGATAGATATGGACAGAGATGGATAGATGGTGTCATGGAAGCAACAAGGATGAGCCTGGACAGACTTTGGGAGATAGTGGAGGACAAAAGGGCCTGGAGTGCCTGGTCCATGGGGTTATGAAGAGTCGGACATTACTGAACAGCAGCAGCAACCAAAAGCAGGTTTTTACGGATTTTTGAATGTATTATTATTATTATATTAATAGAAAACAGCCTAGTGTTAGGGTTGGATAGAGTTTCAGACGTGGAGTCAAGAATACCTGACATCAGAGCCCACCTCTGACAATTATTAGCTGTGGGACCCTGGATAAGTCACTTAACCTCTCTGAGACTTAAGTGATTACTGAACTTATCAGTTCATAAATTTAGCATTGGAAGGTACCTTAGAGATCTAACCTTCTCATTTTACAAATGAGGAAACTGAAGCGTGAAGAGGTTAAATGACTTGTCCAGGGTCCCTGTCATTTACTAAAACACAACTAAAAATGTGGGCACGTTATTCCCAAGATAAAGTTTGTAGATCTTGAGAAGCAGTGAGGGAAAAATTGGTCAGTTTGGAGTCAAAGGACCTGTTCAAATCCCAGCTCTGCCATTTATTACCTATGTGACCTCACCTACATCACATCCCTCTCCATGCCTCAGTTTCTTCCTTTATACCATGTAGAATTGCCTACATGAACACTAAGTTCTCTCCTAATGCTAAATTTCTGAGCTTCCTTATTTGCCACCATTTACCAAGGACAATTTTGCACCATGTACAGATAATAGATTTTCATTTTATTCTGTTCCTTATAAACTGTAACTTTTTGCTTTGCTTTTCTTATCACTTTGGGGACAGTCAAATATATTGGATTTCTTATTCTTTGTAAGGAGTGTATAGGAAACCATTGTCTCTGTTTCCAAAACATAAGCTAAAGATATGCCTTGGGAACCATGTGTCTGGAATACCATCTTCCAACTCTTAGGTGCTTAAGAAATGTTTGTGGAATTTAAATGAGTGGACTCTTGCAGTGGAAACAATCAGATTTTATCCACATTAGGTAAGCTTCCAAGTCTACACTATTTGTGAGAATAAATTATTTTCACATCTAAAGCCTTTGCAATCCAATGGAGCAAGAAATGCTTGGGGACAAATGGTGCCTGTAGCAGAGAAGGTGGAGACTGAGATATCCCTGCCCAGGACTTAACGCAATCGCTCTGTGCCACTGATTCTCTTCTGGGTCCCCCTGGGAGCCATTTTGGCAAAGCCTACAGTCCTTGGAACTGAAATTCCGTACTCCTCTATATTTAAACCCAGAGTGGCTTTATCTCCTCTCTTCAGCCAAATTGATACACATTTCTTACTGTTCATAGAATTGTAGACTGTTACAACCAGAAGGGAACATAGAGATGATGGGATCATAGATTTGGAAGAGATATCAGAGGTCATCGGTCCTAGCTTTCTTTGGATAAATGAGGAAACTGAGGCCCAGAGAGACATTATCACACATGAGAATATGTTTGTTCACCTTAGACCAGCAGAAGGAAAATGAAAATATACCTAGGGATATATGTGATCTAAAGTGTGACATGGGAGCCTGAGAAAACTGAGACAAGCCCATTAGGAAAGATGGTGCCCAGCACTACAGAGCTGGTGTCTTACTATCTTCTGTCCTGCTCACATCACGTCTGAGGGAAACATTCATTTCTGCACATCATATTTAAGAAAAACATTGATAAACTGGAGACCACTCTTAGAATAGAAATCATGTTATAAGGGGTCTTAAGTTCCTGCCTTATACTAAGTAGTTGGATAGACTGGGGGATGTTTCATTTAGAGAATGGAGGCTGAGGGAGGACACAATACTTGTCTTCAGGTATTTGAGAGGCTGTCATGGTAAAGGTCAGGGCAGGGCAGCTAGGTGGCACACCAGATAGAGTGCTGGGCCTGGAGTCTGTAAGTCTCATCTTTCTGATTTCAAATCTAGCCTCAGACACTTCCTAGTTGTGTAACTCTGGGCAAGCCATTTAATTCTGTTTGTCTCAGTTTCCTCAGCTGTAAAATGAACTACAGAAGGAAATGGCAAACCATTCCAGGATCTTTGCCAAGAAAACCCCAAATGGGGTCACAAAGGGTTAAACACGACTGAAATGACTGAATACCCAAGAACATGGGAAAGACCATCATGAAGATCAGATCTGTTCTACTCGGTCCTGTAGGAAAGAAATTTGGTACAACAGGTAGAAATTGTGAAAGGTAAATTTTAGGCTTGATGTTAAGAAAAAATTTCTCAACAATTCAAGCTATGTCAAAATGTCCTTCTTTAGGAGGCAAAGGATTCCCCTACATTGGAGGTCTTCAAGCCATGGTAGTAGAAGAAGGGGTACTGAGTGGTTCACCTAGGGTCGTGCAGGCAGTATGTGTCAGAAGCAGGTTTTGGACCCCAGTCTTCCTAATCCTAAAGCCAGCGTGTAATAAGGTGTTCATTGTACCACCTACCTGCCTCCCCAGATTCCTAATTCTCAGGTCACTTATACAGGTGATTCTTATTCTTAGTCAAGTTGAGGAACTGGACTAATTAGTCTCTGAGCCCCCACGCCAGCTCTGAGATAATATGATTCTTTGAGCTCCAAGAAGGTTCAAAGTTGTCCTTTCAACCAGTAAAAATTTCAGATAAGTTCAGATTGAGACTCTCAGTATCCCAAGCATTGTCTTTTACTATTAAGAGCCTTTGAGGAAGCAGCTTGACTTCACCTGTAATGAAACAGAACAGGTCAGCCCTATACTCAGTTGGTTTCCCAGTACTCATCAATGATCACTTCCCACTGCCACCATGAAAATAGGTTTGTTCTTCCTTAGATCAGCATTTGAGAACTTTGGAAGTTCTTTTTCCTTCTCTCTGACTCTTTGGGCATAGGGGACTGAGTCATAACTAGGGTGGGGTCAACAGGGCTTTGTACCAAAGTTGAGAGAATGATGATAATTCTTGTATTCCTGCAGGTAGAACCAACTGAACTCAATGCCTGGGAGTGGGGGTGAAGCTAAAATAGGAGACTGACAGGTGATGTAATTCTTCCCCATTGCAATTACAATCTTGGTGAACTCCTCAGTGGCCTGGCCCTGACCTGCTCCCTCCCCTGATGGTAGCCTCCCCAAGAGTATCCCTAGTTGAGCTCAACTTTCTCTTAGAAATGTCAATTCTTGTTGCTTTTCCTGGGCTGTTTGATATTGGCCTCATAGGATTAGAGGTAGAAGGGATTTCAGAAGTCACCTAGTCCCTTTATTTTACAAATTAGGAAACTGAGGGTCAGAGAGGTAAAGTGCTTTTCCCAAAGTCTTACAGCTAGGATCTTAGATTTAGAACTGGATAGGAGGTCATGTAGTCCAACCTATCGTTTTATAGATGAGGAAACTGAGGTCCAGAGAGAAGATGGGACTTACCTAAGGTCACACAGTTAGTAAGTGTCAGAGATGGTCATTCAATCATAGGAAGAATTTGAACCCAGGTCCTTTATCATAAAATCCAGTACCCTGTTATTCAGTTGTCCTATCTGCTAATTAAGGCTTTGATTGACTGTTGACATACATACAAATCCACCATTAGCCACACAAAATAAAAAGATACTTGATTTTAGCTGAAAGAAATCTCAGAATGCAGACCTTCTTTGTGTCAGTCCTTATATTAAATGATAACTCAAATTGAATAATTTCCCCATACCCACACAAGTATAACAGCCAGGATTCAAACCCAAGTCCTTTGATTCCAAATCAAGTCCCATTTCTACAATGGCAGGAAATAGGTCAGATAGCATCTAGGAAATAACGAAGCACTTTCAATGATCCTGACATGCTCTCTTGACCCCCAAAATGCATCTTTGTGATGTGGCAGTGTAGTGGAGGTACCCACACATATTGATAAAATGCCATCAATTTCATAGATGAGGGCCACAGGAGCTGGCATGCCCCCCTTATTAGTAAATAATTAACATTTATATGATGTTTTAAGGTTTGCAAAATTTTATATATATATATATATATATATATATATATATAAAATCTGATTTTATTCTCACACCAACCCTGGGAAGTAGGGACTATTATTATCTCCACTTTACCATAGAGGAAACTGAGGCAGGCAGAGGTTAAGTGACTTGACCAGGGTCACACAGTTGGTAACTCAGCTCTTCAGGACTCCACCTCCAATGCTCTGTCCACCTCACCACCTAGCTAACTTCCTCTCAGGAACCAAGGACAAGGTGAACTGTGGATATGCTAGTCCACAATCTCTCCATAAATATGAAAGCATCTGGAATGCCATATGGCTGTGACTCACTGAACACCTCAAACTCCAAAGAATCCAAATTACAGGTTGTTCAAAGGGAAATGGAGAAAGAAATCCTAGATGTATTACAAAAGAAAACTTACAGGCAAGAAGCAGCATAAAAGATGTGTCAGGGGAAAAGAAGGAAGGCTTGTCATTTAACAAAAGCAAAGGACAACAGATGGATACCTGAAAACTGTACTGGGACTCAGAGAAACCCTTTTTTAAAAAAAATAAAAATACCTAGAGGGGGGCTTTCAGAGTTCTGCTTAGGGCCCAGGGAGATGTGGACAGAGGAGAGGGAGCAGATGAATTATGGAGAGCTACCTTAATGATCATCTATTCCAACTACCCTCATTTTACAGAAAAGGAAACTGAGACTCAGAGAGGTTAAGTGACCTGTGCGTGGTCATACAGACACTAAAAAATATTTCTTTACAGACTGGAGAAATTCCTCACAGTCATTAAGCGTTTTCATTCATTCATGTGAGAGGCTCTACCCAAGAAAAGCTGCCCCCAAGAGAGCCGGTTGCTTTGAGAGATAATTAATTGCCCCAGGGGTGTTCTGGTAAATGTCCCTGGAGGAATAAAAATGAATCTACTCTTAAGTTTCCATATTATTAACACTGTTTAAATTCTAGACAATCAACAAAACCCTAAATCTAGCCCTGATTGTAGTGTTTATTGATTTCTATGGTGTAAAATTTAACAATCAGCTCTCCCAAACCAGTTCATGCTGCCTCCAACATGCCCCTGATTCCTCCTCACTGAAGATCTCCAAGCAAAGCTAGACAAAATTTGTGAGATTTTTTTATTCGTTCAGGTTCAGGTTGGAGTAGATGACATCAGAGTATTTTCCAAACCTCTGAGTTTCAGTAGGAAAAAGCAATGTTGGCAAAGCAAAGCAAAGATTTCACTTACTAAGAACAAAATGAGTTTCCTTTTAAGACATTAAGACAGCCAAATGATTTGAAAACATTTTGCAAATGTTTCCCAAATGCTTTATCTGTCAAGTCATTATAAACACTTTGAAGAAATTTTCTTAGATGGAAAGTATTTGTTTATACCAGTTGAGGACTATTTGAATCGTGTCTTCTTGAAAGAGGTTTGTTTTCATCCTTTTTAGCAACACAAACGGAGTTTGGGGGGGTGGGGCGCAGTCCCCTGTTGTAAATCAGTGGAGAGATCATTAAAGGTGGCTATAATCCAGAAAAAAAATCTGTTCTTTTTTTTGTCTACTAGTCTTTTTTCTCTGTCCAACCGGCTGCTTATGGCTGACTGCTACCACTTCCTCCTGCCCTGAGCCTTTTCTGAAATCTTCCCATATTTGGATCTTCTATTTCAGAAAACTTCTGTCCAGAATAAATTGACAAGCATCTATTAAGCCATTTACTATGTTCCAGAAAGGTTCTGGGCATACAAAAAAAAAAAAGTCAAAACATTCCCTGCCCTCAAGGAGATTATATTCTAATAGAAGAGATAACACAGTAGAGTGTTGTACCGCAACACTGGTTCTAGAGTTAGAAATCTTGGATTAAAATCCTCAGATTCTAGCTATGTGACCTTGGACCCTTCCCCTGTTTGGAGCAGTTTCCTTATCTGTAAAGTGAAGAAGTTGTATTCAATGGCCTTTGAGGTCCCTTCTGGCCATCTCTGATGCTGTGATCCTGTATACAATCAGAACATTTAAAATAAATACAGAGTGAAAACAAGGTAACCTTAGAAGTGAAATTTCCAGCTTCCTCTATGACTGGTGGCCTCCTAATCATAATCTCAGGGATAAAAAGCTTCGCAGGATCCTTTTCTTTCCTGTTAATCACCTGAGCTGCTTTGAATCTGGTGCTGCCGGGACCACCCCCCACATACACACACCTCCTTCAATGGAGCAAACTGCCCTCATACTCAGATCTAGGAGTCTCAGAACATTGTCGATTCTATTGGCATGGTGAAATCTGAAAACCATCATCGTAGAAACTCCCAGACTTCCCTAAATGAATTCTTTCCCTGTTCCTGTCCATCCCTCTTCGAAAGTAACGATCACCACTCCATTGTGAAGAGGGAGAGGGGCTTCCCCGGATGAAGGGGGCAGCCAGCGGTCTAGTTGAGGGGATTTATGAAATCCTAGGATCACAGCTCTAGAGTGACAAGGAACCTCAGACACCATCCAACTCTCATTTTTCACATGGGAAAACTGAGGCCCACCACTATGGCTAGGCAATTTCTTAACTAAATCCAGAATAAAAGGGGCTACAGAAGATTAACTAGATCATTTAAGTTTCATAAAACTGAAAAACTTTTGCATATACAAAATTAACGCAGTAGGGTAAGGATGGAAATAAGCACGTGGAGAGAAATCTTTGTATTGAATTTCTCTGATAAAGAACTAAGCCATATCTAAGATATATAGGGACTAATACAAATATAGATGACCCAAGAGAGGAGTGGTCAAATTACATGAACAAAGAGTTCTTAAACAAATTACAGTATGTCAACAACCATATACAAGAATGCTCCAAATCATTTATAATAAAAGAAATATATCCAAAAAATTCGCAGTATTTACCTCATGCTCACAAATGGACAAAGATGACATCCCATGCTCCCTTGGGCATCAAATATTAAGCAATGTGACCTTTCTTTCAGTTCGGGACCTTCCTTAAAATACCCCAAATAAAGGGTGTATGGCTTGATTCATGGACTGACTCATCTGATCTTTCTGGGGAGTCTCTTCATTTCCAGCTACAGATCCTGGCAATAAAGAGAGACCCTGTGGATTTAGCCACATGACCGGTCATCTGGAACCACAGCGTCCATTCCAAGCTGTGTCCCCTGACTTCCTGTGAGCACTGTTTTTGCCCTCTGTGACCATTCCCTTATGAAACAGGGGTAAAAATAGTTAACTACCTCTCAGGGACAGCATGTGAATGAACTATGTGCAATATCAAAGTCAAGAGGAAATACCAAAGTTGGTGGGATCGGAGACCTCGAGCTGCAGAGGGTCTTAGCATTCTGAACGGAGGCCGATCCTTTTACTTCACACGTGGGGAATTAAATCTAGAGAGGTTACACTGCTTACCCAAGGTTGGAGAAGTAATGAGGGTCAGAGAAAGAATGTAAATCTAGGTCCTTTATTGTAGAGTGATCTTGTGTTCACACTGATCCTCCATCATACCAAGCTGCTTTTCTAGTTAAACAAATCAGTGATAATAGCCAAAAATAACAATGGTAACAGTAATATAAATGGGAGAAATAACTTTGGATTAGGAGGCAAGTGACTGTGACCTGGGTTATAATCCTGGGTGTGCCATTAGCTGTATGACCTTGAGTCATTTAATTTCTCTGGGCTTCCAAAGCTGTAACTAGAAATTTTTGTACATAGGACAAAAACACCAACTCTATTTGGGGGTAGAAAGCACCTCATGCTGGGGAGACAAGGTCCCCAATATATCAGTATGGCAGAGGCTGCCATTCTACAAGGGAGTGAGGGGGAAAAGGAGGGAGAGAAAGGAGCACTCTTTTCCAGTCTGCCACCTGGCAGCTTCCTTTTTTAACTAATCATTCTTGCCCACTGGGGGTAAGGTTTGTTTATCCTATTTTAGCAAATTTGGTGTCATGGGGCAAAGCCCTTCTTACCCTGCCCTAATTACAAACCTGTGGGTTTCAGTTTCCTCATCTATAAAGTGAATGGTTGAAAGAGATGAACCCATAATCTTTTCAATTCTAAACCTTTAGAACTGTAGAATATTCTAGGAATTCTTGAGTAGTAGTTGATAAAGTGGATAGAGTGCTGGGCCTGGAGTAAGGAAGACTCATCTTCCTGTGTTCAAATCTGGCCTCAGACACTTACTGTGACCCTTGGCAAATCACTTAACTCTGTTTGCCTTGGTGTCTTCATCTGTAAAATGAGCTGGAGAAGGAAATGGCAGACTACTCCAGTATCTTTGCCAAGAAAATCCCAAGTGGGGTCACAAAGAATGAGACATGACCAGACAACAACAACAAAACTTCTAGGAAAAGTTTATTAAAATGCCTTGACTAAACAAGGCTTCAACATGATTCAGGAAAAAGAGCATTCATTGACTTTGGAGCCAGAAGACCCTGGTTCAAATCTTAATTTTGTTGTTTGTTACCTATGGGATACTGGGCAAGTCATTTAAACTCTCCTGGTCTATTTCCCTCAAATATAAGATGAAGGGATTGGGCTACATAACTGCTAAGGTCCCTTTTAACTCTAAATCTATGGTCTCTCAAACATTTAAAAACAAATTTGCTTTTAGAAAAAAGTTCTGAAAGCCATCCATCTCCAGAGAAAGAACTGATACATCGAGTCTGAATGCAGATCAAAGCCTAGATTGTTTACTTTAGTTTTCTTGGGTGTTATTTTTGGTCTGTGTTTTCTTTCACAATATGACTAATATGGAAATGTTTTGCATGACTGCACATGTATAACCTATCTCAAACTGCTTGCCTTCTCAATGGGGGGGGGGAGGGAAGGGAAGGACAGAGAATTCAGAACTCAAAATTTTTTAAAATGAATGTTAAAAATTATTTTATGTAATTGGGGAAAATAAAATATTAAGAAAAATTAAAATTAAAAAGTTCTGATGGGGTGCCCTTATTTTATCACCTCAACTTTTTCTTTCAGTGAATTTTACTTTTGCTCTTAGAAGGTAACCCTCTGGGGTGGGTCAGAACAGAACAAAAGGATTTGGAATTTTATTTTGATGGATGACAGTCAGACAGACCTAGCAAGCATGATAAAATCCCCCTCTGCTTTGTTCTTGTCCTTACTTTCATGTGTATGATGATACACCAGCCTTGGGAGCGAGGGGGGATCCCTCCTCTCTAGCTTCCCACACAGCTCCTGTGGAGGTGCTGCTGCTGCTGCTGCCCTTCTTATTGTAGGAAAGAATGTCAGAAATAAATTCTGGGAACACAAGCTCATTTTCTTTCTTCCCCTGGTGGATTAGTGATGTTTATTTTGTTGTTTTGGGGTCCTTATTGAATTTTTATATTTTACTTTTCCCAATTACATGTAAAAACAATTTTTAACCTTCGTTTTTTACAATTTTGAGTTTCAAATTCTCTCTCACCTTCTTTCCCCTCCTTGTCATTGAGAAGGCAAGCAATTTGATAAAGGTTATACATATGCAGTCATGCAAAACATTTCCACATTAGTCATGTAACAAATGCTCATTTTTAGTGATTTAACTGGAGTTACAAGAAATTTTCTGTTTTTGAGTCTGGTAGTTGTTGGGACCATAGATCCTAAGTCAGCATCCAGGGAGTTTAAAAAAATCAGATATTCCCCCTGATCTTAAGCAAGTCAAATGGACTCAACCTACCTACCTTTCAGGATCCCTGTGAGAATCAAAGGCAGTAATGGACACAAAAGCATTCTGGAAACTGAACAGCACTCCAGAAGTGGGGAGTGTCATTTTTGCTTTAAGTTCATATTTCAATGAAAATTGAACCAAGTAAAATGGTTATTTTTACATTACTCCTTTCATCTATATCTGTTTGTCTCATTAAATAACTCATGCAACCAAATGTAGACCCTTTCTATTTGGAATAATTAAAGTATGACCCAAGTAAATGTTAGAATGGCTTAAAAGCATAATGAGCGCCAAGAAATCATTTCAGAAAACCTTCTAGTTTCACCAAAAGAACAATAGGACCTCCATTTTCCTTCATTCATTATGTCCACAGTTTTCATGCCACCCCAAAGATTGATGGAAAAGTCTGGCACAGGTTGCATATCAAAGATGCAACACTAGGCTCTCTCAAGAAAGCTTTATCATCACAGACTCACCTAATGCAGAAGACTGATACCTCAGTCAGAGGGAAGGTACCAAGCACAGCCACCAAGTGCAGGATGCCTGAGGAAGGAGAAATATAGAAATACCCATGGTTCCCCTGGAGGCTTTTCCCAGGGGTTGAGGTTCCCAGAAGGGATGCATGGTGACATGTCTCTGTCAAAGAAGTCTTCTAGACACACCAAAATGAAGTTGCAACCTTCCTGAACCCTAGAAACTCACCCATTTCTGATTCTCAAGATAATGAAACTACTAAAAAGCTGCAAAGAAATGTCCAGTTTATAACTATTGGTAAAGAATTCCTTTCCTACTTCTCCTTAAATAAAGTCATACCCTTAAGTGTGACAGCTGGGTGGTACCATAGTGCATAGAGCACCAGGCCTGGAGTCAGGAAGACTCATCTTCCTGAGTTCAAATCTGACTCAGACACTTGCTAGCTGTGTGACCCTGGGCAAGTCACTTCACCCTGTTTGCCTCAGTTTCCTCATCTGTAAAATGAGCTAGAGAAGGAAATGGAAAAACCACTCTTGTATCTCTGCCAAAAAACCCCAAATGGGGCTACAAAGAGTCAGATATGACTGAAAAATGACTGAACCCTTAAGTATCCTCCATATATATTGTTCCCATATCTCCATTATGGCAACACAACATTGCTCTAGTATTAGTGGCTTTATCACTATTTATTGCAAAAGTGCTGACTCAGCCAAGTTCGAAGCCTACCCGTCATCCTTGGTCCAGGACTATACCTGGACAGGTATAATAAGAGCTATTCATATATATATGTATATATACATATGTATTCATATATATATATGTATATATATATATGAATACATACATATACATACATATAAATATACATATATATAATGAGCTATTACATATTTATAAATAACTTTACAAAATACTTTCCTGACAATAACCCTGGGATGGAGCTAGATCTTGATAAAATCACAAGTCCTTGATGGATTGGTAAAGGAGCATAAGCTCATAAACCTGGGGTTGGAAGAGACTTCAAAAGTTATCTCATCTACCTTCCCCTCCTTCCACTCCCAATTTATTCATAAGGAAACAGAGGATTAGAGAGCTCAAGTAATTTATCCAAGAGCACACAGGTAGATGTCAATTATTTAGACCTAGCTAATATCACTTATTTATGAAGGGATGCTTTAGCGTGTTTAAAATGGTTTTTTCTTCCATTTCCTGACTACAATCGGTACAATAATAGAACATATTTTATAAATGAGAATCATTCATATTTTCACTGAACTTGGTTTTCAGTAGACCCAGAAAGTCTCTAATTTACCATTTTTCAGATGACAGACAAAGCTGAGGCTCTGTCATGCATGGGTCATTAAATATGTGCAAGGTCACTTCTCTAGATAGATCTCCAATCTGATGAGTAGCCAAATTCTGCCTGTCCCAAATTCTGTCTTTCCAAAGTTTCCTTTCTCTTTAAAGACTTTTTTCTCTCCCTAGAGTTACACCTTAAAAGCAATGGAGCCACTCCATAAGTAGGCAAACTTTGGTGAATTCCCTCGTGTGGTTTTGTGAAAGGCTCCTAAATGCTAGAGCGGTCATTTCATCTTTTGGATATCTGTTATAGATCTCTTTTGAGTACAATTTATGACAGATTCTTTTGTGATTCAGAAATGTTACGGAGAAGATGTCATCCAGGATTTAGAGTCATTACTACAGTACAATAAATGAGGATAACTGTTCCGGGTTGGAGGCAAGGGAGTGGGATCCAATGGGCTGACGTGACCAACAGGCAGAGAAAGGTGAGGGAAAGAAGGCAGAAGAGAGAGACGGGGAGAGAGAGAGAGAGAGAGAGAGAGAGAGAGAGAGAGAGAGAGAGAGAGAGAGAGAGAGAGAGAGAGAGAGAGAGACTGAGACTATATGGACCTGCTTTCCAGTGTGGCTGGCCATGAGGTGGGGAGGAGGGAGGACTGTTCTACTTTCACAAACTCACATTAGATGCTGGGAGTCAGGAAAACTCTTCTTCCTGAGTTTGAATCCAGCCTCAGACACTTACTAGTTATGTGACCCTGGGTGAGTCAATTAACCCTATTTGTCTCAGTTTCCTCATCTATAAAATGAGCTGGAGAAGAAAATGGTAAAGCATTCCAATATCTCTGCCAAGAAAGTCCCTAATGGGGTCACGAAGATTTAGATACAACTGAAAATGAATAAACAACAACCAATGTGCCAGACACCATGTAAAACACAGAGGATACAAAGAAAAAAAGCAGAAACAGCTCCTGCTCTCAAGGAGCTCACCTCTAATAGTAGAAACAATAAATACATACAAACAAGTACGGAGTCAAGAGGCAGGAAAATTCAGTGCAGTGATGGAAAGAGCATTGAAACTAGTGTCCAAAGTTGGTGTAGTTGTTCACTCATTTGAACTCATGACAATTATTCTTCCTGATTTCAAGCCCAGTGCCCTGTCCACTGCCACCTAGCTGCCCCAAAGGTACTGCTAACACCCATTAAAGACAACACCCTTGAGCAAAATCCCCAGCCCTAGGATAGTTACGTAATTTCTGGAGTCTTGATCTCCAGCCTGGTTGTGACCTAAGGTATCTGAAAATAGGTCATAGGATTTAAAGCCAGAAGGGACCTTATAGATCATTTAATATAAGGTCCTCTTTTACAAATAAGGAAGTTGAGGCCCACATGGATGAATTGAATGACCCAATATCCTTCAGGGAGCAAATGGGAGGGGGGATGGTACAGTGAGGACAGCTAGGTGGCTCTGCGGTGGATAGAGCACTGGGCTCAGCATCAGGAAGACCCATCTTCCTAAGTTCAAATCCAGCCTTACTTACTCCATTTTACTAGCTGCGTGACCCTAGACAAATCATTTTACCCTATTTGTCTCAGTTTGATCATCTGTAAAATAAAATGGAGAAGGAAATGACAAACCACTTCAGTATCTTTGCCAAGAAAACCCCAAAGAGGTCCTGAAGAGTCAGCCATGGCTGACAAACTATACTGAACAATATCGACACCGTGGTGACTACACCATGAACAGAGTGCTCAACTTGAAGCCAGGGTTCAAATCTTGTCTCAGACATTGAATGTGACCTAGTATATAATTTCACTGAATCTTAGTTTCCTTATCTGTGCAACGGGGATAATAACAGCACTTCTCCACAGAGTTGTTGTAAGGATCAAATTAGACCTTGAAGTACTATGCAAATGTTGGCTACTATGAAGTACTTACTAGGACCTACTCCACCACCCTTGTCTTTTGACTCCAAATTCGGGTTTCTTGCCCACAGGCAATGGCTTGTTAACCACCAATAGGGAGTGATGTGGAAAGAACCCTGGTTCTGGAGCCAAGGTACCGGTCGTCAAATTCTACTTTTAACTGCCTGTGTGAGCTTGAATAAATCACTTCATTTCTCTGGACCTCAGTTTCCTCAATTGTAAAATAAGGGAGTTGTACTAGATGGCCCCTCAGATTTTTTCTAGGTATAGATCCAAGATCCTATCATGGTATAACCACACTGATAAAACTAAAGGGGATCTTGAGAAAGGCAACAGTAATGGTGAAAGACACAGAGATCAGACCATATGGGCAATGGTTGAGGGAACTGAGGATATTATTCCTGGAGAAGAAAAACCTTGTGGAGGAAATAATACTGTCTTCCATTATTTAAAGTTACCATGTGGAACACAAGCTAGATTTTTTTTAACATGGTCTCAGAAGGAAAAACTGGGAGCAATATATCAAAGTATAAAAGATATATTTAGTATCAGTGTAAGGAAAAACTTCCTGATTCAAGCCATCCCAAAATGAAATGGGCTGCATTGGGAAGAATTTAGCTCTTCCTTCTGTCCTCCTCTCCATCAGAGGTCTTTAGGACTGAATAATCATGTCAGCTTTGAGACAGAGGACATTTTGTTAAAGTATGGATTGAAATTGATAACCTGTGAGTTGTCTTCTTCTTCTGAGATTTGATCCCTATTAAGAAATAATAATAATTCCCCAAAATGTAAGTTTTTGGTATAACCCCTTGGTTACTCCCTCTTGAACATGAAAAGCTCCCCCAGTTTCAAGGTATTTTGTGGAGCAACACTTGTTAAAGAGTAAAGTTCCACAGACGCTCCTGACATGCTTATTGGCCAGTAAGGATGTAGTAGTTCAAATAAAGGACACTTCATCAAGCAATATAGGGGTGAAAATGATAAGAAAAGATTTCCCGTGTGTGTACATGGTATACATTCTCCCAAAGGTTATCATACCTCTAATGAAGGAGAGTATACACATGAAGAGCACATATCACCAGTGACCATTCATGCACACAGTAGTGATTAGGAAGCCTCTCTCTGACAAAGGCAAGCTAACAATTCTTTAGCTATGAAGCCATGAACCACTATACCCAGATAAGGGAGAGAAGCAGCATGCCTCCCGACTAAGTCTTTTCTCTTAACTCCCCATCCCTGAGAATTAATCTTAGCATACTGTTCTAAACAGATATCTGATTTAAGGTTAAAAAATCCTTGTAACTCCTCCTTAACTCCCATAGGGATTCTGTGTCCCCTAAACCCATTTTGGGAGTATGCTGCCAAAGATATCCCGTAAGAGCTATGTGAAAACTGACTTATGAAGTCCACTTTACTTCCGAAATGGAATTTAGATTGGCAAGCAAATGAATCCAAGTAAGAGCAAAAGAGAGTGAACTCAGCAAGGTCATTGCCCTATTACACTCTTCTCTTGCCAGACTTCAGTTCTGGATTGCTCCCACTATTTGCCTCTTCCGCTCTTACTTAGGAGCTTCTGAACAAAACTGGTGAAAGTCTCACCATCATATTAACTAGGTCTGTTACAAATTTATGTTAACCAACTTCCCAAGGGCCCTCACTGTAGCAGAGCAGTCTTTTAATTTCTCCCTAGTTGATTCCGTATCTCATATCCCTTAGAAGATATTCCAAACCTCCTCTTCCTTCCTAAAGCCTCCTACATCTCCTCATCCCTGCTGAGTATTTTGTTATTTACTGAAAGGAAATGCAAAAAACTAATGATTCTTTCAAAATCATCATCCTAGCCATCATGAGATAGATTCATGGTTTCATTCTGTTATGGTCTCATGACCTTCAAGAGCCAAAAAAGTTTTATGTTCAAAAGCAATTCACTGCAAAACAATATTCACTGTGCATCTGCCAAGTGCCAGTCACTTTTGGAATTATCTGTCATCCAGAGGTCTCAGATATGCATTCAAGCATTTCTGAAGGGCTGACTTATCCTACACATTTGGTTTTTATTTTTTAGCCACAGATGGAAAGTAATTAAGTAATAGAAGGCAATTTTATTTATTCAGCAAACTTTTTAAAAGAATATTTCTTGTGTGCAGAGATCTAAAGAGCAGGGAGGAGGATTTATCTGGGTGATGATGCAGACATTTCTGAATATCCAGACTCCTAGTCCTTCAATGTGCCCTGGGTCACCCTGCCTGCCTCAGTCTTTCCCCTAATTTTCAAAAGTTCAGGAAGAGTTCAGACAATGCCAGATTGAAATGAAAGGGACAAGACCATATCCAAATAAGAACATCTCCTCACCGCTTTCCCCTGCTGGCATGTTCCCTGTACCTGCATAGGGGGACTGGAAGAGAGGCTAAGGATGGGAAATAGTTGGATCCACTTCATTGCCCTAATCCCTTAGCCACACATATACACCAATATATGGAGCCCCTCTGAGATGTCTGTCCCCCTGGCTTGCAACAGCACTCCTCACACACTGATTCACTTTTCTCTCTGGTATATAATAACAAATCTACTTCAATCAATCAATAATTAAATTTAATTATTCTCAATGAGCAAAAATCTATTTTCCCTCCCTCCTACAAGGAAACAAACCTTGAAGCCATACACCTAGTCAAACAGCACCAAGTTCTCAAATTGGCCATGTCAAAAAACACATGCCTCATTCTGCACCTCGTTCTTCTTTGTCAAGAGATGCTTCCTTATCAGCCCCTTGGACCCATGGTCAGGCATTGTGTTCATCAGGCCAGCAACTATTGAGTAAGTGTATAGAGTAGTGGGTAAGAGCTGGCCTTCAAGTACTGCATTCAGGTGCCGTCACTGTCCAAGTCACTGAAACTCTCGGTGTAAGTTGTAGAGAAAGCGTTAGCCTCCATTAATGCTTGGTATGTAGTAGGAGCTTAATGAATGGTACTGATTGACTGATTCTGCTAGGCTACATTCTTGCTTTGTGATATGTGTGTACATATGGACATATATACAATACATATGTATATAGATAAATGCATCTATACATGTGTATATACATGTATGTATGCAAATAATCGTTCAGCAAAAGCATCAATAGAAATAACCACCATCTTGGATTTGGGGCCACATTTTCTCCAGTGAAAAGCTTCAGCTACCTCCCACCTTTCAGCTGTTAGCAGAGGCAGTTTCCTCACTGTGGAGCTCCCTTTACCAGTGACATCACGGGGCCAATCCCCCATCCATTCCTACGTTCCAGGCACTGTACCAAACCCTGGGGATTCCAACCAGAAGTGCAGATAATCCATTTGTCCTGAATCTTGAGCTGAAAGGGACCTCAGAAACCATCTAGTTCAAACCATCATTTAACTAACAAGGGAAGTGAAGAGACTCTCACTCAAAGCTATAAAGGTAAGAAGTTAAAGAGGCAGAATTCAAGCCTAGGTCTTCCAACCCCTCAGTCTATCACTCATTCATGCACCTGATCATGCTTTCTCAGTCAGGAAGGCATTAGCTGAGATCCTCCCTCTGACAACAGCTATGTGATCTTGGGCAAGTCACTTCATCTCAGAGCCTCAGTTTTCTCATCTGTAAAAAAATTAAGGTAATCACACCTATAGCCCATACTTCGCAGTCACTGGGAAAATCAAGTGAAATCCAGTGTACAAAGCAATTTACTCACCTTAAAGTTATATAAATGTGTATGTATATATGCGTATATACATATAAAACACACATATATACACATACGTGTGTATGTTTTATGTGCATATGTATGTATGTGTATACTCACCGATAATTCCAAGTTCAAAATCTTTGTATATATTATATATGTTCAAATATAGCCTCAGACACTTACTGGCTGTGTGGCCCTGGGCAAGTCACTTACCCTGTTTGCCTTGGTTTCTTCATCTGTAAAATGAGCTGGAGAAGGAAATGGCGAACCACTCTGGTATCTTTGCCCTAGATGGGGTCACAGAGAGTCAGGCATGACTGAGATGACTGAACAACAACAAATACGATATATTTATGTGTTTATGTATATATATATACACATACATACATATATATATATATCTTGATTATTGGTTCGTTTCTCAATAGGCATCAGCAAATCAGTGATAGGAATTAATATTAGCAGTCAATTATGTGACAAGCCCTGGGAATGAAAAAAACACAAAAATGAAACCTTTCTTGTCCGGGAGGAACTTCCATTCTATCCAAATTCTCATTCATTCATTTATTCAACAGGCATTCATTAAGCATCTACTATGTGCTTCAGCAAAGTGCTAAGGATACAAAGAAAGGTTAACCACAATCCCTGCTCTCCCAGAGCTCACATTCTCTTGGATTAAATACCTGCTCAGGTCCCAAAATGTCACAGCAGGGCACACTGAAGACCCAGTTTCTTGAGCATCATTAGTTTACATGACTAGACAAGACATCATATGGGTTTCACGGGAATTCATATCCCTGATTTTTTTTAGGGAAGTGAATGATTACATTTTAGTCCAAATCTATGAGAAAAGAAAACAATGTCTGGTGATTTTTTAAAAAAAAGTTTTATTGATGCCTTTTGTTTCATTCATATGACTCCCTGCCTTCCTGTTGAGCACAACACCTTCCCTTGTAACAAAGTAAAAAGTTAAGCCAAAACAATTGATAAAGTGATTGCCTCTGACAGCATATCTGTCACACTGACAGCCTCTGACACACTGCCTCCATTCTCCTCCACTTTTCTGCTGAGAAGAAGGAGATGTGTTCGTTACTGTTCCGCAGGACCAGGATTGTTTGTTACAATTACTCAGACTTCAGCTGGCCTTCAGTGCATTCTTCTTTTCTAGTCTTATAGTCAGTCTGTAACATTCTCCTGGTTCGGCTTACTTTACCGAGCATCAGTTCATACAAATCTTTCTAGGCTTCTTGGAATTCCTGATATTGAGCATTCAGTTTCTTCAATCCATTTACCTCTGGGGCAGCCAAGGCAGCTTTTAAAGAGGATGTGGTAGGAGGAAAAGCCAGGAACCATCAACAGGCAGCCTTTCTTTCAGGGGGCCCATGACTGCCCCTGAACACAGTTACCTACAGAAAACATCTGTATTCAGTTAAAGTCCTGGGGCCAGGCTATGTATCACCTTTGATGCTACAAATCATGAAATGTGGAGCATCCCATGTCTCATTTGCCCCATTTCCTTTATACTGCTCTAATAGGGAAACTTGGCCACATTTAGATAAATGGTGGTGGTTTTGAAACCAACACTTTGCTTTAAAAAAAAAAAAAGAAAAAGAGGCTTGTAGATGCTAGCTGGGTAAATCACTATATTTAGAAATAGAATGTCCTTTGTTCACTCCAGTCAACACATCCTAAAACAGCCCTCTAGCTAGAAGCTCTAACTTTATATGAACACTTTTTTCCCCTGATGCCTAATTGTCTCCACATTGTATTTAATGAGACAATTGTCAGAATGATATGCAGTCCTACAAACTCACCAAACTACTTTGGCCAGAAGCTTCCTGGCTATCTAAATGATCTGTTACCATTCCCCTTTTTAAGTACAGAAGAACCAGACAATATAGCAGCTTGTCTTCTCCTTGCACTGAGATAAGATAACACAGGCAAAGACTTTTTCCAGAATTTTCTTCTCCAGGACTTCAAGGACCTTGAGAATTTTTTCCCTGTGTACCCAGGTCCCCACAGTGATACAGTTTACAGCCCTTTCTTGAGCTAGAAGACAATTTTCTCCAGTTCCTGGGATAAAAAACATTGTCCTGAGGGCATTTTGGTGAGGAGCCTCATTAGACCTAGCTAGGCTGACTCATGGATGAGTTGGCTAGTCTGACTTTGGACTCCAAAGTCAGGATCATCAGGATCCTGATGATCATCAGGAAATGCCACAGCTTAGACTAAATGGGTATTGCCTTCAAGGACCTAGAGTGACTTCCTGGTTGCAATGAGGCATCAGAAGGTAATTAAAGCATAAGAAGTCATTAAGGTCATTAAGGTTATATAAGGAACTATATGCAATTCTATAAAAACAAGATCTTCGCCTTTGTTCAGTACAGTGTCAAGAGGCTTCTTGACCAGCAAGAGGTTGGTCTAGATGCCCTCCTCCAATTCTGACATTCTGTTATGCTTCTGGGAATACAATGGAAAAAGGTCCTTGGGACTGAAATTCAGAGCACTGGAGCCTGAATCCTGGCTTTGCCACATTTTTGTTATTGAACCATTTCAGTTGTGTTCCATTCTCCATGACCCCATTTGGGGTTTTCCCATCAACGTTATTGGAGTGCCTTACCATTTCCTTCTCCAGCCTGGGTACTACTTGTGTAATCTTGGGCAAGTTACCTAACTTCTTAGGGCCTCAGTTTCTTCATCAGTAAAATCAAAGTTACTCAATGATAACTCCAAGTTCAAAATCTTTAATCCCATTATATTTTTCTCTATACATGTTAAATGAGAGAAATACATTTAAAACCCCAAGATGAATACTGGAATAATTGACGTGTCTAAAGCACTTCAGATACGTTATCTCATTTGAGCCCTTCAACAATGTTTTGAGGTAGGTGCTACAAACATCATTATTCCCATTTTCAGACATGATGAAACTGAGGCAGGGAGGGTTTAAGTGACTTGCCCAGGTGACCTATCTAATAAGTGTTGGAACCAGAATTTGAACCCAGATCTCTTGACTCCAAGTCTAGTTTTCTTCCTACTATGCTCTAAAAATAATTACAAATAGTTGATGTCTACCCAGTGCTTTAAAGGTTATAAAGGACTCTACATTTATTATCTTACTTGAGCTTCATAGCAATACTGTAAGAACAATACTACGTATAGGTATTCCAATCTCCATTTTACAGATGAGGAAACTGAGGCTTAGAGAGATTAAGTGATTTGAACAGGATCACATAGCTTGTAAAAGTCAGAGACAGGATCTAAATGTAGATCTTCTCTTCTAGTCCAGGACCCTCAGCCTTACTAATACTGAACTGTCTTTCAAGACACACTATTATTTGTTTTGCAGAGAGCAAATACTTATAAAGCATTTCTGAAATTATTGTAGAATTGATTTTATCCTAGATGATTCAGATAAATTTTACAGATATATATATATATATATATATTAAAATGTTTAATTTTGCTGCTCATCTGTACACATCTATTCTTAGATATTGCTGGCACAAAAATAAATTTCAGGGAAAGAACCAAGCTCATGTGTTCTACATTAAATCTAAGTATCTATGTACTGATTTCATTTTTAAAATAGGGGTATTTTTAATCTCTCCTGAGATCACTCTGTCCCAGCTAGAAAACATCTCAAGGTACTGCAATACACTTTTTAATCTCAGAGTCCCAAGACAAGTGCTCAATTATTGAATCTCTTCAGAATTGTGCAATACTTGTTATTTCAGTATGTTCCAGATCTGACAAGATACAACTTTTATCCTGGTCTTAGTGAAGGTTAATTCCATATCCAAATACAGTGAAAATCAGAGGTTGAATACATTACTAGACTGGAAGGTTCAGGAGAAGGTATTGCCAACTAAGACAATTATTGGTAAAAGTCCCCCCTCCCACATAGGTAACCTTCCTCCTTCCTTTTTTCTTTCTTTTTTTCTTTCTTTCCCCCTTCCTTCTTCCCTTTATTCTTTCTTATATTCCTTCTATCCTTTCTTATTTCCTTTTTTCTTTCCTTCCTCCTTCCTTTCATCCCTCCCTCATTCCCTTCCTTTCCTCCTTTCTCCCTCTCCTTCTATCTTCCTTCCTTTCTCCTTCTCATCTTCCGCCTTCTTTCCTTCCTTCCTATCTTCCATCTTTCTTCCGTTTCTCTCTTCCTATGTTCCTACCTTTTTTCCTTCCTTCCTTCCTCACTCCCTCTCTCCTTCCCTCCCTTCCTTTATTCTTTACTCTCTTCCTCTCTTATTTCTCCTTTCCTTTCTTCCTTCCTGTTTTCTTCTTCACTTCTCACCTGTCTATCTCAGACTTACTAGCTGTGGCCAGAGTCTCTTCATTTCTCTCGGTCTCTGCTTCCTCTTCTCTAAAATCCGCATAATAATGCTTGCTATGAGAAAAACAATTGCTCTCACTATCACTCCCCCACCTTTTTCCCTTTCTCTCTCTCCTTTATTCTCCCCCTATTTTTTCCTTTCTTCCTAGTGCGGCATTTTGACTGTCCATCATTCCCACTATATGACTAGCCTAACTCTTTTTACAATAAGTCCTTGTGTCCTGACAGGAAAGATCCAGCTACACCTTGGCAACTTTTCCTTTTTTGATATGCTGCTTATATTCAGGTGATCTGGGAATATCAGCCTTTGATATTGCCTCAAGAGTAGCTACCAGCTCCTCTTTTTTACACACAGACTTAACAGGCTCAAAATAGGAACAACTGAATTTACAAATTCTAAAATGTCATGTGTGTATTCTTGTGGAAAGAGCATTGGGTATAAAATCAGAGGAAGTATGCTCCAATTCAGACTCTTCCACTTTACTATCTGGGTGACTTTAGGCAGGACTTTAGACCCAAGACTCTTGTACGGGTCTATTTTCTCATCTGTTAAATGAGAGCATTGAACCAGATTAACTTTTAGGTCTTTTGACCTCTAAACCTATTATTCTAATGAAAACATACCAGTCATTTCTAAGCATATAGAAAATAGTAGTGCTGGTGTGCTGTTAATGTTTAACAACTAGCTATCCAAAAAAAAATGTGCCCAGACTTTTAAGTTTAAACTGCATTATTACCATTTTCCCTCATTACTTTATTAGTCTAGGCAACCAACAAAACAATAAACCAAGCCCTGATTTGGAATGTTTGCTGATTTCCAAGGTGCAAATGCTCACAAAGAAAATTTGACAATTGGCTTTCTCAAATGATTTGATCTTGTTCTCTTACACCCTTGTAATGATATCCACCATTGAACAACTATCTTTATAGAGATCCAGACATTCTCAGCAACCGGCAGTGCTACTTTGGGTAGGGCTTCAATGGTCATGAGGTTGACCCTTCCACATGGTACTCCCCTCTGAGAAGCTGAGTTGAATGCAATTCTGGTCACTGATGCATGTCACTGAACTCCATGGCCTTTTCTCCTTCAGAAGTAATCAACCTCAATCAGGTGGTACTTTCATCTCCAGCTCTGAGTCCTCTGATGTTGTCATTTACCTAAGCCTCCAGAAGATGGCGCTAATCTCCTTCCCTAGGGAACCTGCTCTCTAACAAATAATCACAAGGAACATTTATGTCTCTAACACATCTCAATTATTCTTTGCTGTTATGGCTGTTATTCGCAACATGATAAATCTCAACCATCATGAACATTTCCATATGCAAAGAACCCCACTTAGAGGGATTACATATGAAATCACAAATATTTATTATATATATCAAGCATATCTTTTGAGAAATATATGATAATTCTTAGTTCTAATGCTGTCTCATTTGTATATATCTCCTTCTGGACTCCTTTCTGCTGTCTTCTGCATATTTTTAAATGCATCGTTGAATCCTTTGTTCTTTTTTTCATTAGCTTCCCTCTAGCCCTCATTCTTCCCTCAAAAAATAACAAAACCCGCCTTTGTAAATAATAAGAATGGTAATCATTATCATAGTTAAGCAAATCAAATCCACATGTTGGCTTCCTCCAAAAATCTGCCTTGTTTTGCATCTTTCTATATTGAGGTGGGAAACACTCCTCATCATGGTCCTCCTAGAGTCACAGTTGGTCATTGTATTATACCTCTGTTGTTCTTAAACTTTTTCTGAAAACCCATCCCCATAGCTCCAGTCTCTGAGCTCCTTGAGAGCAGGAACTGTCCTTTGCCCCTTTTTGCAACCCCAGTGCTTAGCACAGTGCCAGCACATTGTAGTTGCTTAATAAATGCTTATTGATTGGCAATCATTACCTTGTGGAGTCTCTCAGAAGCTAAAGAAATGATTTTGCCTTGTACTTCCTAAGCATGTCTCTGTCTCTGTCTCTTTCTCTATGTAAGCTCATGATGGTTTATGAACATTTTTCTACTCTACCCATTCCCCAGAACTAGGTTTGGAAGCTACCTCCCTCTGGGACCTACTGCCACATGTGGAGGTATTAACTACTCTGCCTCATGACATAAAATCATCTAGAACAATTCCACAACACTCCAGGTTTCTCTTGCGACTGAGTGCCCTGGTTGGTGAGGGTTTCCAATGTTACCTGAGCCCCTCCCTAGTGTCTACCCCTACCTTTACCTTTACTGGGCCCAGGACAGAGGGAATTCAACCCTGGCCACTCTTAGTAGATTCTATGATATTCTCACTCTGGAACTTCCTGCCATGTATGTAGTCCATCCTACTTCACCAAACTTCCTGGGGAAAACAATATCTCAGCCCTCCAGAATAACAGACTCAGAGTTAGAAAGGACTTTAGGGCCCCTCTAGTTTACCCCTTACCTGATAAAAGATATACCTTCTATGCACACTCAGGAAGTAGTCCCCTGATCTTGGATTTCCTCCAGAGGTGATGGGTTCCTCCTCATTGAAGGCCTTTGAGTAAAGGTGGACTGACCACTTGTCAGAAATGTAGCAGTGGGTATTTGTTTGGGTATGAGTTGGACTACATAACCAGTGAGGTCCCTTCAACCTCTCAGATACTATCATTCTTGTCATTCTATGCTGAAGAAGAAACTCAAGGCTTCCCAAGGCATCACATTCCACTTTTGAAGTGCTCTATTATTAGGAACTTTTCCCTTAAAATAAGCTTAATTTTGCCTCTTTACAGTTGTCCTGCTGGGTCAACCAGAATAAATGTCAACCCTCATCTCACTTTTGCTCTGAGTGAAAGGATGGTTTGTCAGTGCACAGGGAAGTAGATTCTGTGTCTATGGCTGGCCCTTGTTTTCCTCCTTTGTCAAATGAGGAAGTTTTTCTAGATGCCCTCTGAGACCCCTTTTGGCTTCATGATCCTGAGACAGTGACAAATGTAACTGTGGATTGGAGGCCCAAACCAATTCTGTAGGCTGATGAGAATTTTTATAAATCAAATAATTTATGATCATCAATAAGCTATTGTTAAGCACTGTGCTATGTGCTGGATATACAAAAGAAAGAAAAGTAGTCTTTGCCTTCAAGGAGCTTAACTTCTAATAGTGAAGAGAATATGTAAACAGCTAGAAGAAATCTAGGTATATACTAAGTATATGGAAAGTAATCTGAGAGAAAAAGGCATTATCAGCTGGATGGGAACAGGAAACATAGAATTTGAAATGAATATAGAAGCAAGTCAGGGAAACTAAGAGGAAGGATGAAGAGAGAGAGTATTCCAGGCACAGGGTTCAGCCAGTATAAATACAGAACCCAGAAAGAGTGTCATATGTAAAGAACAGCAAATAAGCCAAAGTAGCTGAACTGTGGAGAGCACAAAGAGGATTAAGACTGGAAAGGTAGGAGAAAGCTATTGGCAAGATTAGCATCTGAGGGGGGTGGAGCCAAGATGGCAGAGTAGAAAGAGGGACCTGTAGAAGCTCCCCCACGTAGCCCATAAAATACATATAAAAAATGACTCTAAAAAAATTCTAGAGCAGCAGAAGCCACAAAATGACAGAGTGAAAGAGATTTCCAGCCCAAGACAGCCTGGAAGGCTGACAGGAAAGGTCTATCGCACTGAAGCATAGCCCGGCATGAGCCATGCAGCAGGGACAGGACCTGGAACAGGCTTCAGGGCACCCCCAGCAGCAGTTCCCAGATTGCTCAAACCACAAATGCCAGAGACAGCTTCAAAGGTCAGTGAGAAAGCTCCTTTACCCAGGAGAAGGGAACGAGGTCTGGACTGCCAGCAGCAGCATCCATTTTGGGAGCTCTCTGCCTAAAGCCCCTGGGGGAATTGAGCCGCTGATCTGAATCTCAGGCCTGAGAGAGGCCCGGGGGTGAGGAGGAGTTCTGGCATAGTGGAGCCAGAGGCAGTCATGGAGAGGGAATTCTACTCACAGATTCTGGATAGAAAAGTTTTTGGTTGCTCCCAGACCATTGCAGAGTCCAGGAGAGAAGTAAACTCCCCTTCCTTGATTGTGCCACCTTGGAGGAACTAAGAACTTACAGGTCCCCAGAGTACACCTTCCTCTTGACAAAGGACTCAAAAGTCAAGTAACTGGGTGGAGGAATGCCAGAAAAGGGGAAAAAATAAGACTATAGAAGGTTACTTTCTTGGGGAACATGTGTTTTCTTCCATCCTTTCAGATAAGGAAGAACAATACATACCATCAGAGGAAGTCAAGGCTTCCAAAACCTCCAAAACAAATATGCAATGGTCTCAGGCGATGGAAGAGCTCAAAAAGGATTTTGAAAATCAAGTAAGAGAGGTGGAGGAAAAATTGGGAAGAGAAATGAGAGAGATGCAAGAAAATCATGAAAAGCGAGTCAGCAGTTTGCTAAAGGAGACCCAGAAAAATGCTGAAGAAAATAATACCTTTTAAAAGAAGCTAACTCAATTGGCAGAAGAGGTTTAAAAAGCCAATGAGGAGAAGAATGCTTTAAAAAGCAGAATTAGTCAAATGGAAAAGGAGGTTCAAAAGCTCACTGAAGAAAATAGTTCTTTAAAAATTAGAATAGAGCAGATGGAAGCTAGTGACTTTATGAAAAACCTAGAAATTGCAGAACAAAACCAAAAGAATGAAAAAAATAGAAGATAATGTGAAATATCTCATCGGAAAAACAACTGAGCTGGAAAATAGATCCAGGAGAGATAATTTAAAAATTATGGGACTACCTGAAAGCCATCATCAAAAAAAGAGTCTAGACATCATCTTTCATGAAATTATCAAAGAAAACTGCCCTGATATTCTAGAATCAGGGGGCAAAATAAATATTGAAAGAATTCACCAATCACCTCCTGAAAGAGATCCACAAAGAGAAACTCCTAGGAATATTGTAGCCAAATTTCAGAGTTCCCAGGTCAAGGAGAAAATATTGCAAGCAGCTAGAAAGAAACAATTCAAGTATTATGGAAATACAATCAGGATGATACAAGATCTAGCAACTTCTACATTAAGGGATGGAAGGGCTTAGAATATGATATTCCAGAAGTCAAAGGAACTAGGACTAAAACCAAGAATCACCTACCCAGCAAAACTGAGTATAATACTTCAGGGGAAAAAATGGTCATTCAATGAAATAGAGCATTCTTGATGAAAAGACCAGAACTGAATGGAAAATTTGACTTTCAAACACAAGAATCAAGAGAAGCATGAAAAGGTAAAAAGGAAAGAGAAATCATAAGGGACTTTCTAAAGTTAAACTGTTTACATTCCTACATGGAAAGATAATATTTGCAACTCTTGAGACTTTTCTCAGTATTTGGGTAGCTGGAGGGATCACACACACACACACACACACACACACACACACACACACACACATATAGACCAAGGGCACAGGGTGAGTTGAATAAAAAAGGATGATATCTAAAAAAAAAATTAAGTGGTGAGAGAGGAATATATTGGAAGGAGAAAGAGAGAAATGGAATGGGGCAAATTATCTTTCATAAAAGAGGCAAGAAAAAGATTTTTCAATGGAGGAAAAAGGGGAGGAGGTGAGAGGGGAAAAGTGAAGCTTACTCTCTTCACATTTGGCTTAAGGAAGGAATAACATGCACACTGAATTTGGTATGAAAATCTATCTTACACTACAGGAAAGTAGGAGAGAAGGGGACAAATGGAGTAGAGGGAATGATAGAAGGGAGAGCAAATAGAAGAAGGGAGTAATTAGAAATCAATATTTTGGGGGAGGGACAAGGTCAAAAGAGAGAATAGAATAAATGTGGGGCAGGATAAGATGGAGGGAAATATATTTAGTCTTTCACAACATAATTGTTATGAAAGTCTTTGGCAAAACTATACATATATGGCCTATACTGAATTTCTTGCCTTCTCCATGGGGATGGGTGGGGAAGAAGGAAGGGAGAGAAGTTGGAACTCAAAGATTTAGGAATGAATGTTGACAATTGTTTTTGCATACAATGGGAAATAAGAAATACAGGTAATGGGGTATAGAAATCTATCTTGCCCTACAAAGAAAGAGAAGATGAGGATAAGGGAAGGGAGGGGTGTGATAGAAGGGAGGGCATATTGAAGGAGTGGATTATCAGAATGCAAGGCGTTATGAGGTGGGGGAGGGGAGAGATGGGGAGAAAATTTGGAATTCAAAATTTTGTGGAAATGAATGTTGAAAGCTAAAAATAAATAAATAAACATAAAAAAAAAAGGTGGCATCTGATTTGTTATAACACACGAGCAGCCACTAGGTGGCACCACAGTGGATAGAGTGCTGAGTCTGGAGTCAGGAAGATCTAAGTTTAAATCTAGCCTCAGACACTTCCTAGCTATGTGATCCTAGGCAAGTCATGTCACTGTGTGCCTCAGTTTCCTCATTTGTAAAATGGAAAAGGAAATGGTAAACCACTCCAGTATTTTTGCCAAAAAAAAAGCCAAACAAACCTCAGATGTGGTCACAAAGAATTGGACACAAGTAAAAAATAACTAAACACACACTGACATGAGAGGAAGTGTGATACAGGAGATAGTATTCCAGACAAGAGTCAGGAACAAGTGGGTTCAAATCCTGTCACTGACACTCAATGACCTCTGAGACTTCCCTACTAAGATGCAGATTGCTATATAGGAATTTCCTACATGGGTGAAATCACCTGTCATGCTAAGCCTAAGAGTGTCAGTCACACAATCATTTCACAAATAAACTGAGCTGACTCAGCTCATGTGTGGCAAGTATGGCACCATTCAGCAACTTTCCCAAAAGGCTTGTTAAAAAGCAGGAAGTCAGAAAAGGAAACCAGAGTGACATTTGCCATGGTTTTCTCTCTGATTGGAGGCCACAGGAAGAGAGAGGAGAGCCAAGATGAAGATTTTTGGGATATCCTGTTTGTGTGTGTATGTATGTGCGTATTTGTGAGTAAATATGTGTGTAGCATAAAACTTGTATGAAGCAGAAAGTGTGTATTGATTGAACCAACACTATAATCATACCCTGGCACCAAATCCAAAGCTATTATTTCCCTCTGTGACCCACTTAGCACCTCAAGGCTCCCGCTCACAAAATCTTCAGAACCTGAAGACGACAGAAAAAGCCAGACTATTTTGTTTATTTGTTTTCAAGTGGACTAAATTTGAGTTCAGGATATAAGAAAGTGTTACCCAGAGAAGAAAAGACTGGGAATCTTTGCCCTCCAGCCACCAGGGGAAAGCAGAAATCTTACCCAGGACTACAGTTCAAAGAACAGCATGCCTTTCTTCTTGCCTTCAGCCTTTATACAGGGCTGAGGAGCAGTCCCAGAGTCATCCAAAGTGAAGGATCAGCACCTAACTCAGTCTGTCTAGTGCTACCTGCTGGCTCAAGCATTCACAGAAGAGAAACAGGGTACCTGAGTTTGTGAGTCACCCACAATTTATTAGACACTGATCTTCCAGGAGAGTTTCCCATCATACCATGAACTACTTGAGGACAGGGAGTAGTTTTTTTGTTTGTTTGTTTTGGGGGAGTTTCCTTTCTTTGTATCCCCACAGCTTAGTATAGTGCTTGGCACAGAATAGATACTTAATAAGTACTTAAGGGCAGCTAGGTGGCACATCAGATAGAGTGCTGGGTCTGAAGTCAAGAAGACTTCTCTTCCTGAGTTCAAATCTGGCCTCAGACACTCACTAGCTGTGTGACCCTGGGAAAGTCACTTAATCCTGTTTTCCTAAGTTTCCTCATCTGTCAAATGAGCTGGAGAAGGAAATGGCACTCCAATGTCCTTGCCAAGAAAACCCCCAAATGGAGTCATGACTGTCAGACATGAATGAAACAACTGAACAACAAAAAAACAAACATTTGTTGACTGAACAGCCTGGGGGCATACATAGACAGAACTGGGAGAAAATTTAGACATCACTTAGTGCCAAGGATTCAAGTCAAGTCAATAAGCATTTATTAAGTACCTACTGTGTGCCAAAACACTATGCTGAACTTTTAACCATTTTTGTATTATAGACCCCTTTAAAAGTCTGGAAAAGCTTATGGACCCCTTCTTAGAATCATGCTTTTAGGTATATAAAATTAAATACATAGGATTACAAGGGAAACAAATTATATCAAAATACAGTTATCTGTGTGTGTGTATGTGTGTTTAAGTTCATGGACCCCAGGTTTATATTCTCTGATTTGGTCTCTCTCACTTATAGATTAAGTTAACTGAGACCAAGAGAGATGAGATGACCTGTCCAAGGTCACACAGCTAAGAACAGAATTATCGATTTCCAACTGGAAGAAAGGCCACTGAGTCCTGCCCATTATTTACAGATGAGGGTACTGAGGTCCAGAAAGGGGACATGCCTGAACCCAGAACACATATATAGTACGTGGCAGAAGCAGACTTTGAAGCCAATTCTTTCAGTGTCCAAAACGAGCGTTCTTTCCACTGGAGCACAGTGTGCTAAGAGTCTGCCTGGACTGGGTTGTGGATAAGTTTGTGGTATTTATTTCTAAAATCATAACTGAGGAACTGTAAATAACTTTGATTTTCTAAATGACTTCAACTGAAACGTAGCAAGGATCAAATGAATGTGCCGAAGTTTTTTCCTGAGTATGTGGGGACAACAGGAACTAATGATCTGGGCCACCACCCCTGAGGACAGAGCTAAAGGAGTGAGTCACAGCAGCTGCTAGAAAGCCTGAGAAAGGCCTGAGGTATGTGCCTCACTCACTCACTCATTCATTCATTCATTCATCAAACATCTGCACAGGGCCTATTACATACCAGGCACCTTGCTAGGTACTAGAAGATACACAGTCCTTGGCCTTAAGGGTTTCCATGGGAGGGATGGGGGGTGGGGAGGAGAGCGCAGTAAAATACATATATAAGAATCAATTCTGAGAAAAAGGGAAGAACTCTAACTGAAACTCAGCATTCCTTTCAGTTATGAATATCGTTGTTCGGGCGTGTCCACTTCTTTGTGACCCAAGGGACCACAGTGGGCCAGGCCCTTCTGTCCTTCGCTATCTGTTGAAGTGTGTCCAAGTTGATGCTGGTTGTTTCCATGACACCATGTATCCATCTCATGCTCTGCCATACCCTTTATTTGGAGAAGTCTGCCCCAGACTGCAAAGACATCCATGACATACAGATAAGGAAACTGAGGCCCAAAGAGACTCAGTGACTTGTCCAAAGGGATTTGAGCTCAGATCCTCCTGACCCTGAATCCAATCCTCTACTCTGCTCTATCCTGCTGAGGGCTGAACAATACTAGCACTAAGGGATTTTTGGTTGTTTTTTTCCTCCATGATTCACTGCCATTAAATAGTGGAATCATAGGATAAAGAGAAAGGCTAAAGAATTATCTCATCCAACCCTCTGCTCTGGGCAAGACTTCCCTTAAGGAACGCTGGAAAAATCTGCTGTCTACCCTTTTCCTAATCAGCTAATCAGCGATCAACATATATTAAGCCCCTACCTTGCACAGGACAGACACCGTGCTGGGAAATGGAGATAAAAATACAGAGAAGGATAAAAATCCCTCCTCTCAAGGCACTCACCTTATAAACAATCAAAGATTTCAAGAGCTTTCCCAGGAACTACTCCTAGAAAGTCAAGGATGTTGGGAATAAAAAGACAAGAAAGGAAACAGTGCTCACTCTGCCCTCGAACTTTGAAGGAATATTGTATTTTTCTTAATTTGTGCTTTTTAAACATATCTGTGATTTACACAAGGTGGGTACTGGATAAATGTTCATTAATTAATATTTCCTTAGGTCCTTAGGTTGGGGAAGGGGAAGAAATAAGCATTTCTAATATATAGCATCTTTCCTGCAGAAGATAAAAGGAAGGAAGCGATGTGTTACATGTGCCTCTCCTCGCCCCTTTCCAAATAGCAGGAAGGTAATGAAATGATGGGGCAGCTAGGTAGTGCAGTGGATAGAGCACCAAGCCTTGACTTAGGAGGGTCTGAGTTCAAATCCAGTCTCAGACACTTATAATCTGGGTGACCCTGGGCAAGACGCTTAACCCTGTTTGCCTCAGTTTCCACATCTGTAAAATGAGCTGGAGAAGGAAATAGCAAACCATTCCAGTATCTCTGCCAAGAAAACTCTAAATGGGGTCCCAAAGAGTCAGACATGACTGAAACAACTGAACGACAAAAAAAGGCTAACGCATAATCATGGACTGAGAAACCCTACCAGAACTTATGGTCTTACTAGGCAGTTTCAGTTTATACTGTGACCATGGGAAGAGCACTGGACCCTAAGACCTATGTGGCCCTGGGCAAATCACTTGAAATCTCTAATAGGCCTTAGTTTCCTTATCTGTAAAATGAGAAGAGTCTAAGGAGACAGACCCTTCTGACTAAGGTCCCTTCCAGCTCCAAATACTGGAATAAAATTTGCAAAATATTATGAGAAGCAGGTGAAGGAAGATTTTAGGGAATGTTGTCTCACAAACCCCTGAAAAGCAGTTGCATAAAAAATTACTATAAATCCCAAATTTATATATACATATATATACACATACATGGTTTGGATGAGATAATCTGTAAGATCTCTCCCAGCTCTAAATTCATGATCCTATCAACGTCCATATTGACAGTTGAGAGCCTTTGAAATGCTGTTGTTTCTACCAATTCTTTTCTAACAATCCTTTAAATTTTTCTGTTACATAAATTCGCCAAGGATTCATACACCACGGTAATAAAGCCATGTAGGAGAAAATAAAGGAAAGCTTATTTTAAAAAATAAAAATCCATTCACAATGTAGGGACAAAGAGTAACAGGAAAGGGAGAGAAGGGATGTGTCCATTTTGTGTTTTGAAAATAAGCCAAGTATGAAGCCACAATTTCTGTTCAGTCCCTCAGCAAGTCTGGGAACAATGGAGCCGGTTTCTTACCATTCTTGATGTCACTCTTCAATGAAAGCTTTATTGTCTCCTCAGAATTCATTTCCATCAAGGCTTGACACTGCTAAAACAAAACACACAAAAAAAATCAAGCCTTCTTGAAATAAATGGATCCCATTGAGATGGGCAGAAGCTCTGTCCTCTCCTCATGACTCAGTGGTGGATACCTGCTCCTTCCACTGGAGTCAGTTAACCTTGGTCTTTCTCATAGGCTCAGGCTCTGAAGGTGAAAGGGACCTGAATGAGCTATTTCCTTCTCCAGCTCATTTGAGGAAACTGAGGCAAACAGGATTAAACAATTTGCCCAGGGTCACCCAGCACGTTCCTCATGCTTGACAAATATTATCTCATTTGATCTTCACAACAGCCCTGGGAGGTAGATTCTATTATTATCCCCCATTTTACAGAAGAGGAAACTGAGACTGGTAGAGGTTAAATAACTTGTCCAGGATCATAGGGCTAGGACAGGATTTAAATTTAGACTTTCCTGAATCCAGTACCTAGTAGAACACTCTGGCTTTCTTTTTACTTGTATTTGTGTTCCCAGTACCTGGTATATAGTATGTGTCTAATCAATGTTTGTTGACTGACTGACTGACTGACTCTGGTGGTCCACCTGTCATCCCATGACTTTGCTATTTTGCCATCCTACTTTCTCTTTCTTTTATGTAGTCCCTCACCCCTGATACCAATATGGTAACAAAAACTATAATAATGACACCATAGAATATTTTCTAGAACAATGTTCAGCATTTCAAACACTACAACTAATCCATGTTATTTTATTTTGTTGCGAGACCCCTGTGTGTATAAACTGCACAGTTTGGACTGCATGGCTTTGAGTTCTGATCTTTTACCCATCATTCACTTAATCTGTGAGCTGCAGAAGGAGGAGATGAAGCAGACAGAACTAAAGTCTTGAGTTGGAAGGGACCTCAGAGGTCTTCTAGCCAACCCCCATTACTTTACAGATGAGGAAACTGAGACACAGGGAGATGATGTAACTTGGAAGATTATAGGGGACCTCAGAGGTCTTCTAGCCAAGCCCCATTACTTTACAGATGAGGAGACTGAGGGAAAGGGAGGGGATGTATCCCATCCAAAAATATGATATCACCTTCTACATGAAGGGTTCCCTAATTCTCCCACCCCATCCCCAGTTTCTAATGCCTTACTCCCCTTGTCTGTTTTTAGATTGTGTGTGTGTGTCCACCTATATATTATACATGTTGTCTCTCCTAATAAAATGCAGCACCCAACACAATGCCTGGCACATAGGACAGTGAGAAAGAACTGATAAATAGAAGTATGTGTAGAATGGATAGATAGATGATAGATAGATAAATAGATAGATAGATAGATAGATAGATAGATCAATGATAGAGGTAGATAGGTAGATAGATAGACAGACAGACAGACAGAGATAGTTGTGTCTAATGGTAGCCATCTAGAAGCAGGGCAGAGAAAAAAGAAAATTACATGATAATGTTATTATATATTTCAAAGCAATAGCACGTTGTATGTAACAGATCTGCAGTTTCATCTTTTTTTCTATTCTACTATGTTATGGGAATACTTGTTTTATTTCTCAAGTTCAGAATAAAGTAAAATATAAATTAAAAAAATAAGTGTTTATTGATTGCCCCCCAAAAGATTATAAGCTCCTCAAAGGCGAACATTGTCATATATTATCGTTGTATCCTCAGTATATGATACAATACCTTGCATGTGGTAACATGAAGAAGGTTGTTGTAAATGCACAAGGAATTGTACCCATGAAACATATAGCCCCTGGAGTCCCTAGAAGTTTCTGAAGGGTTCCAGCACTGGTCTCTCTGAGCCACATTCCATGGGGTACAAACCACCCCCCACCCCCACTACAAACGTTAGTCACCCAAATGCTTCTTGCATGCTGTATTTGCACTCAGAGGACCCAGGTTCAAATCCCTGCTTTCTCATGTGCCACCAATGTGAACTTACGCAAATCACAAAGAGAATTCTCAACCAAAAAACTCCTCTACCTATGCTCATTACCTCTTCCCCCCCCCCCCCCCCCCCCCTTCAATTTGTAGCTCTAGGATTTTCTGGAACACTGAGAGGTTAAATGACCTGTCCAGGCTCACACAGCAAGAGGTAGAACTGGAACCTACATCTTCCCAGCTACCTCTCAAATCAGTTCAAATGAATCAGCAATGACTTAATAAATAATTGTTGAATTATTTGAATAGACTTGAATTGTATTGCTGGAGAAATATCTGGATGCTAGCTCTATCTGGAGTGCTAAAATCTATAAAAATGGTGGTCACAAGGCCTAATGCCTTCACATCCAATCCTATAAAGGAAGAATTGACTAGGAGGTTGAAAAATTGGCCTGAATGTCCATCAGGAGTCAGCATGCCAGAAGGAGCACAGGGCTCAGAGCTGGGTTTAAACTGAGATCCTGTGGTGAAAACCACTAACTCTTTATCTCTCAAATGCTTGCAGGTTTATGGAGATGTTTTCTTCCCTGAGACTCTGAGTGAAAAGCAGTTCATACAACTTTATTCCCATCTCACAGAGGAAGAAACAAGCTCAGTGAGATTCTGATTTTCTCATGTTCACATAGGTAGTAAGTACTTCAGCTGCTTAGATTCCCTATTACTCAGTTTCCCATCTATACAATGAGGTGATTGGAATAGATGAAGATCAAGGTTGTTTCCAGGTCTACATCTTGTAATTCCATGGAAAGTTGTTAGGAAAACAATGAAAACGTTTCCAAGGTCCTGGTGGTCCTTATAAAAGGAGAGGCATGAAATCGGGAGCAATAAGGTCTAAAGGAGAGAGTGATTGGCCTGGGATGGGGTGGGGGTAAGGGAAAGACATGGAAAAGTGAAGAAAAAAATTTCCTCCTAACACAGTCTTCCTTCCAAATAAATAAATCCTAATATATTAAAATCCAGTAATGAAAGGGAGGAGAGAGTATGAGGAGGATGGATGCAAGAGGAGCGTCAGTGATATAAAAGCAAAAGACAGCAGTAAAAATATATATTTAAAAAAAAACAAAAAGGAAGTGAGAGGCAGTGTGGTACAGAAGCTAGTGAGTCAGATTCAGAGTCAGGATGATCTGGGTTCAAACTCCATCTTTGACACATGAGATCCTGGGCAAGTAATCCTCTCTTGGTGCCCTCCCAGGCCACTTTCTGTGATTAAATTGCATCAGTAGAAGGAGAGTTCACTACACTGAAGAAATCACAGATCTGGGTTTTCTTATTTTTCAGCAGGGGAGAAAAATCTAAAGACAAGAAGATAGAAAGAGGAAATAATAGCAATGCTGGTGGGGGAAAACCTCAGCAGGGAGGTTTCTCCCCAACTGTACTTCTTGCATGCCCCTACTCCAATAATTTCATATTTGTATGTTTTAAATGCTTTTCCCCTTGTCCATGATGTGCCCCCTTGCAAGGGCCTTGTAAGGTTCCTGTGATCAGGGATTATTTTACATTTTTGCTTTGTAGATTTTCTACCCCCTCCACTTTCTTTTTGTGACCCCTGACACGTAGAAGGCTCTTAATAAATGTTTGTGGCAATTAGATCAAATTGAACTCAACTAAATTGAATTCAGCAATTATCAATCAGCATTTAATTTACTCCTCTTATCTCTGAAATGCTATTGCATGACCTTAATTATTAGTGAAACCATTTCAAAAATTCATCCATTGTCATCTTGGTCATCTCCATAGCACGACATCTGCTGTCCTGCCACCATCTTCATCTATGGGTACCAGTGTTTACCAACCATCCCTCTATTCTCATGGCTCATAATTAAGTCTTTATTTGCTATAAGTGGTAGATGACTTATACCAACCATATTTTTCTCCATTTGCCACTGGGTCTCCTGAAGTTTTGAGTCTTCTGTCCTCATGACTTTGCTTATCAGTGTCAGTTTTTAATAAATGCACATATTTTCCATGACCCCAATCCTATTCTCCATGGAACCTAGTTATTTATCTTATGAACGGTAATATTCAGAGGATATAGGTTGCAAGAAGAAAAATCGTGGCTCAGAGCACAATTTTCAAACCGTATCTATCTCATACAAATACCTTGTCCTAGCTCTGCCTGGTGGGTGATCAAGTAAACCCCCATCGCCATCACCACCAGTGACTGATAAGCTCAATTCAATTCCTCAATGAACTCTTTGGTCCAGCCAAATGGGCTTTCTGGCTGTTCCACTCATATGTCATTGTGCTGGTTTCCTGTCCCCTCATGCCTGGAATGTCCTCCATCCTTACCTCTACCTCCCAGTGTCCCTAGTTTCCTGCAAAACTCAGCATAAGACCCACCTTCTGTTTTCCTGCCCTCCCCCCACTCCCCACTGTGAGCAGTCCGCCCCGCCCAATCATGAGGTGACTTTTGTATCTACATAAGAATACAAATGTTGTCTTCTTTCAGTAGAATCTAAGATCCCCGAGGGCAGGTCATATCTCCTTTTCACCTTTGTATCTCACTGTCTGGTATGGTGCCTAGCACATAGTGACTGCTTAATAGATAGCTTGGGATTCTGAGGCAACAGGCTCAAATCCTAAATCTGATATGAGCTAACTCTGTGACCTTGGGCACATCATTTAATCTCCTTGAACCTCAGTTTCTTCATCTGTAAAATGAGATTGGTGGACTAAATGGCTCCTGAGGTCCCTTTCAGGTCCCTGTGATCCTAAGAGTATTGATTGGATAAGCAGCTATGAATTATGTGTAACATACTAGGTGAGGCATGGGGGGTGGAGGGGGGCGGGGGATGCCAAGATGAATACTTGGACCTTTTTAAACACTTTGAACTGTGTCCTCCTAACTTTAGATATTTGAGTTTTTTGGTTCCTTATTGTTCAATTTGTGTGAGATCAAACTGAAATAAACCAGGGACTGTGAATGTTTTTTAAAAAAAAGCCCATCAAGGCACTTAACATCCCACTGGGAGGCGGATACATAATCTAGGTTGTAAAATATGAGGTAGAGAATGATGAGGGCAAAAAAATGAAATCATCCAAAATTCTCAAAGGATACTTGAGGAAGAAAACAGTGCTGCCAGCTGGAAAGCTCTGGGAAGATCTGGTGAAGGAAGCAGCCCCTGAGCTGAGCCTTGAAAGTAGAGAAGGATTCTGAAAGTCAAAGATGAGGTGGAAGAGCATACCTGGCACTGGGGAACACTTTAGACAAAGGCACAAAAGCCAGGGATGGCATGCCAACCTCAGGGAAACAAGCAGGAGCCCATAACATACAGTATGATACCAGACAAATCTGGAAAGATGAGATGGAGACAGAGTGTGAAATCTAAATGAGCATGAGTCATGGAGGGTAGGTGTCATACATGTCTATACATGTAGAGTTGGACAGAATCTTAGAAACGCATTTTACAGAGAAGGAAACAGAGATCCATAGAGGGCGACTTGCCCAAGATCACAAAGCTAGTGAGTATCAAAGGTAAGATTTGAACTCCAGCCCTAAGACTCCAAGTTCAGTGTTCTTTCCACCGTGATAAATACACCCAGATTTAAATCCTTTCTTGTATAAGTCTATGCAATTTGGTGACCTAAAATTAATACCTCTTGAAGTGAGTTTGCTCAAACCTTACAAATTATTTCTTTTGGGAGCCAAGATTAAATATGGAAAACTTTACCTCCAGGGAAAAATATTGAGTGGGGTTAGGGGAGAAGTGAGGGTGAGGTGCTGATCATTGACACTGGAATCCCTGCCTACACCCAGCCATCCCCTACTCAAGGTCACTTTGGAAGGCACAGCATGACAAGAGTATGGCAACTTAGAAGGGAGAATAAGAGAGAGGCAAGAGACTGGGAAACAGTCTCATTAAATTGGGAGTGTAAAAACTGAGACAGAAATCTTTTGGTCTCTTCCTTGTTTGATGGCTGAACTGATGTCTGCTATTGACTGAAAGCCAAGTTAGATATATACAGTTTTGATTACCAGATCTGGTAGATATCCTCTTATTGGGAGGTGAGAGATTAGGAGACTGGAAGAGATTTAAAGAAGCAATGTGGACCTAAACATCTTTGTGGCGTCTACAGAAAATTATCTAGGTTCAGTTTTCGTTAGATTTCTGGCCACTGGCCAGGAGCCTGGGGTGAAACCTGCCTTACCACTGCCCACAGAGTTTGGCAAATGTTTGGAAAAGGTTAAAAAAATTCTGACAGGATTGATTGTCTACAGAAGGCACCCGAGAACTGAGCAGAGAAAGAGAACACCAAATGGCCAGTGGAAGCAGAGACAGAGAAAGGCCTGAAACATTGATGAGTTCCTCCTGTTACTCATAGGGAGAGACCATGAAAATTCTATTCATTTTCCCCTTGATGTCTCAATACAGGTATTTATTGAGCATCTACCATGTTCCAGGGAATGTGCTAAGCACTGAAGATAAAAAGAGAAAACCAACACAGTCTACTGGAGGGAGGGAATGTATATATGTGCCACACACGCACACACACACACTAATTTCCATGGACAGAGAGCACCAACAACAAGGAGGCATCAGGATAAGCTTGCTAGGAGGTGGCTTCTGAGATGTATTTTGGAGGAAGTTAGGGATGATACCGGGTGGAGATGAGGAGGAAGAGCATTCCAGACATTGTGGGCAGCCTGCCCAGAGGTGGAAGGAAGAAAGGAAGAAAGAAAGAAAGTCAAGAGAGAGAAGTAGGGAGGGATGGACTATGCATTTATTAAATGTGCCAGGCACTTTGAAAAGCACTTTACAAATGTGATCTCATTTAAGTCTAAAAACAATCGTGGGAGGTTTCTTTTTTTTTTCTCCCCATTTTGCATTTGAAAAAACTGAAATAGACAGAAGTGAAATGATTTGCCCATGGTCCCACAGATAGTGTCTGAGGCCAGATCTGAACTCAGGTCTTCCTGACTCTAAGTCCAGGGTTCTACCTACTGAGCCATTCTGGGAAAGAGAATGCCCTGTATATGAAACAAGAGCAGAATTATCTGGCTGGAAGGTTGAACATTTGAGGGCACATTATATGTAGCACTACTGGAAGGGAAGGTAGAGATCTCTAAAGTCTAGCAGAAAAACTTGGATTTCATTCACCCCAAGAGCTGAGTGACACAGTGGATGGAGTGTTGGATTCAGTCAGGAAGACCCAAGTTTGAAAGCTTCCTTGGACACTTGCTAGTTGTGTGACCCTTCTTTTACCTTCTGCCTGCCTCAGTTTCCTCATCAATAAAATGGAGACAGTGATAGACTCTACCACACAGGGTTGCTGTGAGGATCAAATGAGATACAGATGAGTACAGCACTTCACAAATCTTAAAGTGCTCTATAAATGCTAGTTATTATCATTAATATTACCACCATTAGAATTCTATCTGATAAACTCAGACTTTAGAGTTTAGGAATGATGAGGCAGCTAATTGTCCAGGTCTCCTGGAAATGCTGTGGGGGTTAAGCTGAGGACTGAGCATTTCCCATGCTCTGAATAATCTCAGCCTAGAAGATGCCCCCTCTGTTGTGGCTTCTACAGGGATTCCAAGTGACTGGCCCACTGCTAACACAGGATTCTCTGAACCTCTCTTCCTGCAGTATAAACAAAGCCCAGCCTTAAGAGTCTCGAGGGGCTTGTAATAAACTGGACAAAATCACAAACCTCTGGTTCCTGGGATATTTTCCCCCACTGCTGTCCCCAGTCATAGTTGAGGCCATCTCTGGAGGGAACAACATCTTCTGTTCCACCCATGGATGCCTGGGATCCTTCCTGATCCATCTCAGATAACTAAAGAGAGTCATAGTTGGGTCAATGGGCTAAAAGTTAGGAACTCTGAGAAGTTCCTGTCCCTATTTCCCTATTGCTTGTAAAATGGTTTCCCAGGTCCCATGAAAGTCACAGAGCCAAATCACGTTGGAGAACAGAGGGACCTTAGAAGTCACTGGCTCCAACTGAACTCCATGGGATACAAACACTCTTTCAAATAGTCTGTTGCCATTGGTGGTAGACATACCTCCCCTGGGACAGAGATTTCCATCTGCAATAAGAAAATTCAGTTGATGCAAAGGAGTAATGAATTTAGTCAGATGACCTAGAATGGAATCTTGGCTCTTCTTGCTACCTGCATAATCTTGACTTTTATATGCCTCAGTTTCCTCATTGATAAAATAAGGGCCTTGGACTCAATGACTTCTAAGACAGGCTCCTGGTTCTAGATCAACAATCCTATGAATTTAAGTTGATTCAATAAGCATTTATTAACTGCTTACTATGTACCAGGTACCAGAGTTACCTGAAGCAACTGGGTAGTATAGTGGATGGAGCACTGAGCCTGGAATCATGAAGATCTGAGTTCAAATCCAGGCTTAGAGGCATACTAGCTGTAAGACCCTAGACAAGTCACTTAACCTCTATCTACCTCAAGTTCCTCATTTGTAAAATAGGGATTAAAAAAATAACACTTACCACCCAGGGTTGTTGTGAGAAACAAATGAGATGATATTTGTATAGCACTCAGCACCATGCAGGAATATAGTAGGTGTTTCATAAATGCTTATTTCCTCCCTTCTTATGAGAGAGAATAATTAGTACACAGAGACGGGTGGCCAGAATGTAGAAGTCCCCCTGCCCTTTGTGCTGGTCTGACCACATCTGGAATGTTACCTTCAGATAAGGGTGTAAGACATTGCCCAAATGGCCTGTGCCCAAAGGAGGGCATCCAAGATGGTGAAAGGAAGAAAGATGAGAAGACTTCTTGGAGGACATGATAGGAAGTATCAGACTTATCCTGGTTTGTCCAAAAGGCAGAAATGGGAACCACAAGGGGAAGTTTCCAAGGAACGGATTTCAGCTTGAAATAATATGAGAAGTAATCCAATCTAATATGACAAGCCAATAATCCAATCTAACAATTAGTGGACTGGGTTCTTGCAGGATGTGGTATAGATTTCCTCCTCTCTGGACACCTTCAGGCAGAGACAGAATGGCCACTTCTGGGGGGAGTTGAGCAGATTCATGGTTAGATATAGGCTGGACTAGAAACCTATTGAGGACCCTTCCAACCCTAAGACTCTGTGATTCTAGAATTACAGTTTCCTTTGATTTCAATATAGCCACATCAAGAGGAAGCTGCCAGGCATTATCAGAGCCATTTTCCACTCACCCCCCTGATTCCACAAATGGGCATAAAAGGAGGAAATACAGCATTTGCACCCATGAGGTTCTCCACCACCCTATAGTGGAACCACTCCCAAGCCCCTACCCTTCAGAATTCCAAACAGGTCAGTATCAGGCAGTGTGCTAAGCAATGAGGATACAAAGAAAGACAAAAATAGTCTTTGCCCTAAAGGAGCTAATATTCTCATGGGGGAGACAACATGTTAATAACTGAGTATACACAAGATGTATACAGAGCATGTGGAAGATAATCTGAGGATGGCAGGGAGAGGGAATAACTATTTTGTATAACACCTACTACATACCAGACATGGTGCTAAGTAAGTGCTTTTTACAAACATTTCATTTGATCCTGTGAGTTCTATTATTATCCCCATTTGACAGTTAAGGAAACTGAGGCAGACAGCACTGTAATGACTTACCATAGATCACATAGGCAGTAAGTGCCTGAAATGGGATTGGAATGCAGGTCTTCCTGACTCCATTCTCTTATGCTCCATTCATTGCACCAGCAACTGCCTCTAAGGGGAAGGCAGCACTAGCAACTGGGAGGTGGGGCAGGATGGGGAAGGTTTCCTGCTGAAGGTGGGATCTGAGCCGAGTCTTGAAGGAAGCCAGGAAAGCCAGGAGGTAAAGGTGGGGAGAACTCAGAGCATTTCAGGCATGGGGACAGGCAAGGCAACATTTCAGAGATGGAATGTCACATTCGAGGAACTACAAAATATGTAGGAGAGTAGACTATAAGAAGATGAAACAGGTAACAGGAAGCCAGGTTGGGAAGAGCATTCAGCACCAAAAAGAGTGTTTTATATTTGGTTGTGGAGGGAGAAGGTCACTGGAGCTCATTGGGGGAGAGGCAGTGACATGATCTGATCTATGCTTCAGAAAAATCAGCGTGGCAATTGAATGGGGAAGAATGGAATGGGGAGAGATTTATTAGCCACGTCACCAGCTCTTCCACAGCCTTTCTCCCCAACCTCCATAAGGGATTGTTCTAGACCCTCTAGGGCACCCCATCTCTCAGTGGCATCTCATCTAGGGCTAAACTGTCTTCTGTGACTTGCTACGTGTTCCCCTCACCCCACCTGGATGAACAGCAGCTCCTCCTTACAGCTCTGCAGGAAGTTCTCTTAGAGGGAAGGGGAACCCACTGCATTATAATGGAATAAGTACAAGGTTTGGAGTCGGAGAAGTGGAGGTCAAATCTGATTCTTCAACTCCTATTTAGCCTTGAATAAGTCATTTCCCCTCTCTGACCCTCAGTTTCCTCATCTGTAAAATGAAGAGTTAAACTCAGTGACACCTAAGACTCCCTCCAGTTCTAAGTCCTATTTCCTAGAATCTAAAAGGTGATGCTTGAGATGGTCCATTTAGGGAGGAGTGGGCCCTTGATTAGTAGAGAAGAAGCTAGAAGAATTGTGATAAAGATTATTTAAGATAAAATTAACTGATGTGAGTGATTAAAAGGGAAGGGGGCATTTTCTTCTTCTTGCCCCCTCTGTCAGAGATAAAAAGAGGTGGGAGGGAAGAAATATCCATAGACTCAGAATTTAGAGCTAGAAGGGACCTTACGGATCATCTAGTTCAATCTCTTCCTTTGACCAAAGAGGAAACTGAGACTTAGAAAAGTAAAGTAATTTCTCTAGAGCCATGTACTTATTTGGAGGCAAAACCAGAATTAAAATCTAGGTTTCCCGGTGCTCGGTTCAATTCTCTTTTTCCTCTATATAATACTAGCCAATGCTTGATTCTGGCCATTAGGTGGCATCATTGGCCTAGGACAGCTTGGCTGCTGTCCAAGGAGATTAGAAGAGAGATAAATTAGGGCAGGAGGAGGAAAGAGAGGCAGTGTGAAACAGGACATTCATGAACACAGGTTATTGGGAGTTCATAATTTGTAGGTTTCCTTCCTGTACCAGGGTGCTACTGCAGACACATCAGTGTGGCAATGTGGCCTGTGGTGGTAAGACCTTACTGACCACAAAGGAAGGAAATGCTGAAATGCCTATTTTGCTATCTAAGTACAATTAGTCCTCATCCTTCCCTTTTTTAGTGTGGGTCTGATGTTCCTGGGAGTCATGATAAATAGTGCAACAGAAAGAGTCTTTCTCCAAGGAAGGATTCCTCCAGGGAGGGACAGATAGATTGGTCAGGCAAAGAGCACTAAAAAAATGTTCTAGGTCTAAGCCTGAATTTGACTGCAAAAAAAGGGATCTCCCTCCCCTGGGAATTAATAAGATGTAGACTAGTGGGAGAAAAAACAAGAGGATTTCATGTAGAGCAGAGAAAGATACCCAAATAACTTTGGTTATCAAAATGGTGTCTTCTAAATAGAGGCAGGACCTAGATCTGTAAGTTCAATGACATGGGAACTTCCAGATGAAGAACTGCTTTCTACAAGTGAAGGTCATTATTTTCTCTCTAGCTACTAGTCTCAGAGAATTTCCTGAAGCATAGAGAGTCATGTGATTTGTCCAGTCACAGCCAGTAGGTCTCAGGGGCTAGACTTGAACCCAGGCCTTCTAAGATCTAAGGGTGCCTCTCTATCCATGCCACCACGATTGTAATACACAAGTTGCTTCTATTCAAAAGTCTCATCATAAGAAGTTTCTGAACAGCTCAGATAAATTCATCAGGATAGACTTTCGTCAATTCAGATTCAAAACATCCCAAACTGACTCCATCATGGCATCAGAGATTTTGAGCTGGGAGGGATCTTAAAGGCCATATAGATCAATCCCATTATTTTACATTTTGAGGAAACTGATATACAGATGTCTTGCCTAGGTCATACGGCATACCAGCCCTCCCTCTCCTCACCCCCTTTTATATTCTCTGAGTTAATAATCAGTTCCCTCAAGGTTCATTTCAAGTACCATGAAACCTTCGTTGGTCCCACAGTTGTGATACCATCATACAGGGAAGCAGTGAGATACAAGGGAATGTACGCTAGATTCGGAGCCAGAGGACCTGAGTTAAAATTCTGCCACTGACTGTGTCAATTAATGATTGGGATGTCATTTCGTCTTACTTATTTCGCCTCACTTTCCTTGACTCCTAATATTCCTTTCAACCTTAAATGTATGATTCTGTACTCTCCCTCACATCACTATTTATCTTAGGATCTGTCACATAGTAGGAGCTAATCTACTTTAGTTGAAATAAATCTTCCAGTGCTTCTCTATGGTCATTCTAGTCATCACTTCTTCCAGCATAGTAATATTCCATTCACAGACTAGTTTGTTTAATCGTCCCCCAAATGGTAGACATCGATTTTGTTTCTAGTTCTTTGACACCGCAAAAACTTCTACTATAAATATGTAGTGTGTGTGGAGGTTTTCCTTTTGTGTCAATGATAAAATATGCCTAGTAGTGGAATCTCTGGGTCAAAAGCTATTGGCACTTCAGTCTTCTAAATAGCATTCGGCAGGGATTACTAACCTGAATTTTTCCGATGAACTTAAAAAAATTAATAAATACATTAAAAATTGTAATTCAACATTATTATATCCTTTGTGATCCTGTATATTTTATTTTATATATTTGAAAAATATTATTCTGAGATAGGGAGCATAGCTTTCACCAGATACGCCAGGGGACTACGATACACAAAGGTTCCAAAACCCTACTCTGAAGACCTTTCCAACAACTCCATCCGATTTCCAAAGTTATTACCTACTTTTCTACGTTCTGAGGCCCCGCCCACTGTTAACATTCGGTTTTCTAGGTTGCTACACTAACATTCTAAGCTCTAAAGCCCCTCCTACTGTTGACAATCTGTCTTCTCTAAGTTGCTACAGAGTATACAATGTGCCAAGGTCTTTCCCAGCTTTGCCATCCTAGAGTTTACAGGGGGCTATGTCTGAGCGACCCCTCCCCTCTGGCTCCTGGTCTCCGGGCTTGTGGGGAGGTGAGAAACAGGCAGGGCTCCTCTTGAGGGCTCCCGCGTAGGAGGAAGCCTGGCCGGCCACACTTCCCATCAGGACCCGAGGACCGCCACACTTCCTGTTGATTCTTCTCCTGGCAGGAGCCTGGGTTGCGGGGGAGGAGCTTGGGGAGGGAGGGCAGGAGGGGTGGCTGCGAGCAGGCTGGCAGGCAGGCCGACTGGGCACCGAGGGGTGGGCTCCACTGTCCAGCCTCGGGGACTGAGCGTCTGAGCTCAGGGCGGCTCCGAGGCAGCCCCCGCTGCTGGTGCGCCGGGGAGAGCATCCCAACCCCGTCTGGACGCTGGCTCCAGGGCCGGCAGCCACAGCTGGGAGCCCTACGTGTCACTGAGAGCAGCTGCGGCGGCGGCTGCCGCGGCCCCCGGGGAGACGGACAGCACCCGGGCAGCAGCCGGAGCAAACACCATGCCGGCCGTGGACAAGCTGCTGCTGGAGGAGGCATTGCAGGACAGCCCCCAGGTACCGAGTAGAGGGGCCCCTCCCGCTCCCCTCCTGCTCCCTGCCCCTTCTGTGCTGCTCACTGCCCCTCCCTCCTCCTTACTGCCCCGCGGTCCTCACTGCCCCTTCTGTGCTGCTCACTGCCTTTCCCTCCTCCTTACTGCCCCTCCAATCCTGCTGCCTGACCCTCCCTCTTTATTGCCCCTCAGTCCTGCTCACTGCCCCTTCTCCTTACTGACCACTCTGTCCTACTTACTGCCCCTCACTCCTCATTGCCCCCCTCCTCATTGCCCCCCTCGGTCTCTCACCGGCCCCTCCCCCTTCTCACTGTCCCCTCCGTCTCTCTCACTGCCCCCTCCCTTCTCCTTACTGCCCCTCCCTCCCTCTCACGTCCCCCACTACTCCTCCTTCCTCCCTACATCTCATTGATCTCCTTAACCTTCTCACTGATCATCCCTCTCTTCCCTCTTCTTGCCCCTTCCTTCCTGTTCACTGCCCGCATCTCCTCCTAATTGGTCCTTTCCTCCCTTTTCATAGCCCCCTCCCTCCCATTGACCCTTCTGTTCTTACTACCCATCCTTCCTCTCTTCATTGCCCCCTCCGTCCAGCTCACTGCCCCTCCCTCCTGCTCACTGCCCCTCCCTCCTGCTCACTGTCCCTCCCTCCTTCCTCCTCATTCCTCCTCTCCTCCCTTCATTGCCCCCTCCTTATTCTTCCTACTCTTACTCCTCCCTCTTGCTGCCTCTTCCTTCCCTCTCTTTCACTACCCCTGCCTTCCTCCCTGGCTCCTTTAATCTTTCTTTAGGGGCTGGGGAGACAAACCTTCCTGAGGAGAAAAAATCTGCCAGGGTTCAGAGTCCTGTAGCCTGAGGTTCTTGAGCTGAAAAGGAACCTTGGAGATGATCTAGTCCAACCTATTCATTTTACACATGGGGAAACTGAGGCCCATAGAGGTGAAGTAACTTGTGTAAAGTCATGCAGATAATAAAACACACAACCAGAATTCAGACCCAGGACCTCTAATTCCAAATCCTCTTTGAGCTACACCACACTCATCCAATCTCCCTCTAGGGTGGCCTCTCCTAGAGTTACCTTCCTCTGCCCAATAGAAACCACAGAGTGGCTCACTTTGGACAGAGAAGGACAGCAGAAATAGGTGTCACCCTTGACCTTGCCTTTGGGTGAATGGTCCTAGTGCTGAGAGACAAGAGCCCTTGCACCCTAATCACAAGAAGAAACTGTAAAAGCAAAGTTTAGAGAGAAGATTAGAGATTTTTAAATGGGACCTGAGAGATTATCTATCCCAGCTTCCTCAATTTCTAGGGGAAAAATGAGGCCTAGAGAGAGGAGGATTGACTTAAACCTAGAGTCACACGGGTAACAGGGATAGGATTTGAACCCAGGTCCTCACACTCCAATTCTTTTCCTATGTACTAGCCTGCCTCACTGGGTTCTAGAGTATGTCCCATCAGTTTCAGTGTATTTCCTTAAAATAAATCACTTGGGTTCTGGGCAGTGAAACTATGTTCCCTAGAAGCATGTCTAGATTTGAAGTCAAAGGGCTGGAGTTCAATCCAACCTCTGAGATTTACAGTTTGTATGACTTGAGGCTAGTTGTTGTTTAACCTTCCTATGCTCATCTCTAAAACGAGGGAACTGAACTAGCTGGCTTTTGAGATCCTTTCAGCTCTAGGTGTTTGACCCTAAGTTACTTCTTCCTGGGGCTCAGTTTCCTCACCAGTAAAATGAGAGGCTTAGGCTGAATACCTCCCAGGGCCCTTTCTGCTCCCTCTGATGCTGTAATCGTAAGTCACATCATCCCCTTGTTCCTCAGTTTCCCTCCTCTATAAAAGGAGAGGGTTGGTCCAGAAAACCTCTGAGGTTTCTTCTAGTTTGAGATCTAGTAACCTGTGACCCTTTTCGGTCCGATGGGGAAGGTGGGGAGGAGAGGCTTTGTGATCTGGCTGGTGGAAACAGGCAGAATTTGGATTCTTTTCCCAACCTCCACCTTGATGTGTCAGCAGGTCTCTCTATCCCACAGTTTCCCCATCTGTAACACGAGAGCAATCACACCTGCCTCTGTGCCTCACCCAGTGGAATTTTATTAGCACAAATGAGAGGTTTGTAAAAAAAAAATTGTGAGCTCCCCAAATTCAAGGTGCTTCATATAGGTAATAAATTAGCAGCAGAATATTAGTGGTTCATAACTGAACATATCTCTCCCCAGGGTCATATGCACTCCTAGTCCATCTGAAGGTTTCCCAACATCATCCCATTAATGATGCTCCTCCCAGGTGCTCAGGAATCCAGAGAGTCTTCACTTTTTCCACACTGGTGCAGGATTGGCTGCTTCCTTTAGTTCACTTTAGCCAGTCTCTTCCTTTCATATATGCTCCAGGCCAAATGCTGCCTCCCAAGATCACCTTCACTGTCCTCATCTGCCTCTATACCCACAGCCTGTTGGTGATCACCAAGTCACTTCAGAGGCTGTGCTGCTTTGTGGCCAGATTCACTCCAGAACGCACATGAAGCCTTTTCTGACTCCCTTCGCCAAACAAGCTTGTATTCATCAATTCTGTACAGACTCATGTGTATACACATTGTTTCTCCCAGTAGAATGTAAATTCTGTGCAAGGGGGAAATTGTTTCATTCTCCATACTTGTGTCCCCAGTGTCTAGTGCACACATACACACACACACACACACACACACACACACACACACACACACCATCCCCTAGTATAATACCTTTTTGTTGTTGTTCAGTCATTTTCAGTCATATTTGACTCTTTATGCCCCCATTTGGGGTTTTCTTGACAAAGATACTGGAGCAGTTTGCCACTTCCTTCTCCAGTTCATTTTACAGAGGAGGAAACTGAGGCAAACAGGGTTAAGTGACTTACCCAAGATCACCAAGTAAGTGTCAGAGGCCAGATTGGAACTCAGGAATATGAGTCTTCCTGACTTTGGGACCAGCCCTCTATCCACTACAGCGCCACCTAGCTGCCCATGTGCCTAGCACACAGTAGGTGCTTAATAAATGCTTCTTGATCAATTGGTATCAAATACTGCCTCTCAATCAGTCTGCCAATCACCATTTATTAAGCACCTCTTGTATACCAGGGACTTCTTATGTCCCTTTGACATTTGCTAGCTGGGTGACCCCCAGACAAGGTCCTTTACCTCTCTGGTCTTGTTTACTTTCATCTACTCCCCTTCTTTCTCTTATGTACTTAATTTTTTACATGCTATCTTCCCCGTTTGACTTTAAGCTCCTAGTGGGCAAGGGTTGCCTTTGCTTTTTCTTTGAATTTCCATTGCTTTATAAATGCTTGGTGGTTGCCTGGCTGATTTCCTCATCATCTATAAAATGGGGCTAGTTGTACCCATAGTATCAGCTTGTTATGTGCTTTGTAAAGGGCTTTGTAAACTTTCAAGTGTGATGTAAATTTGGCTGCTATGGTTACTATTCTTTGCCATACTGGTGTGTTAGCTTTCAAACAGATCTCAGGATTTCCGTGATTTTTGTTGGTCACAACCACTTTGGACAAATTCATACCCAGTGGCCTAACTGCACCACTTTAATACAAATCAATCAGTAAACACTTATTAAATGCCTACCATGGGCCACACACTGAGGTCTTTTCTATTTGCAGTTCCAGCACTTAGCACATAGCAAGCGTGTAATGAAAGTTTTATTTGTTCATTCATTCGTTTATTCCTTCATTCACTGAGCTAAATGCTAAGATATGCAGGCAAGAAACTAACCACTGCTCATGCTCTGTAGGGAGAAGCAACATCCAAACAGACAAGACAGATTAAGGAAACACAGGATAATTTGGGAGAGGTGATACTAGCGATTGAGCCTGTTAGAAAGCCCTCCCATAGGAGAGAGTGCTGGAACTGAATCTTGAGGGAGGGATATGGGATTTAGAAAGACAGCAGAGAGGAAGGAGTGCATTCAAGTCATGGCTTAGAGCCAGCGCAGAGGAACCCAAAGGAGATAGCAGATGGAGTGCCACATTCGGGGAAACAAAAGAAGGCCAATTTGCCCGGACCAGAGAGTGGAATAATGTTTAATTGTTATAACACTAACACTAATGGTTCATTAAAAAAATCAAACCAAAATCATGTGGAAATAAGAAGAGGTGACTGTCATCCCCATTCTCCTGTCCGTTCCTGCCCTGAACTTACTGGTAGTGAAGCCATGGGGGATGGTCTTCTGCAGTAAGACTTACTCAACAACAAAAAGCAGACATTTCAACATTAAACACAAAAGACTAAGAGCAGAAAAGCGACTTGTCCTTGGACTTTTCCATCTGAATTCCATTGAACAAGATGATAAGAATAAGATTACAAAATAAATATCAGTCGATATTAACTATCAGTTATCAGCTAGGTGGTGCAATGAATAGAGTGCTCAGGTCTCCATGAGTTCAAATCTTGCCTCAGATACTTACTAAATGTGTGACACTGGGCAAGTCATGTAACCTTGTTTGCCTCAGTTTCCTCATCTATAAAATGAAAATATAAATAGCTAAAGTGCCTCCTTCACAACACTGTTGTATGGATCAAGTGACTAAACGTGTGTAAAGTACTATATAAAACCTTTATTAGCTATGAATGGCATCTCTTATTTTTGTGAGCTCTGGGTGTACAGGCAAGGAGAGCAAAGCACTTGCTAGATGACAGGTTATTATCTTTATAACTCATCTGTGGAATGAGCATGTTAATGACTACCTTATGCATACACAAAGCTATGTGTATATGCACAAAATATATACACAATACATGCATACAAAAAGGTTTTATACCTACACAGAAAAAACCCTTTTGCTGAATTTCCTCAGATCAATTCAGCTTGACAACGATGAAAATTAATTGCATGCTCTGTGCCAAGCACTGAGAATACGGGGACAAAACAAAACAAACCCAGCCCTCAAGGATCTTACATTCTATCGGAAAGTTATATGACTTGTCATCAGATGTATACTTTGTAGAAATGTGTGCCTGCGTGCCTATATACCAAGTAATCCAAAGTGATTGTAAAAGGGATCGAGCACTAACTATCCGATTCTCATAGAGGAGGCGCTATCCGAGCTGTGCGTTGAAAGAAGAGGGATTCGATGAGGGGGAAATGCTTCCTTTTCCACTCCCTCTTAATTCTGGTGCCTTCTCTCTGTTGATTATCTCTGCTTTATCATGTTGTTCATCCTTCCTTTTCAAAGAGGACCAATAATATCATGGCTGATGTCTTGACTTGTGCTTGAAATGGATTTGAGTAAGGCAGAGGTGGGCAAAATTTATCATATTTATGGGCAACTAGGTGGCACAATGGATAGAGCCCTGGGCTTGGAGTCAAGAAGACCTGAGTTCAAATCTGGCCTCAGACTCTTACTAGCTGTGTGACCCAGAGCAAGTCACTTAACCCTGTTGGCCTCAGTTTTCTCATCTGTTAAATGAGCTGGAGAAGGAAATGGCAAAGTGCTTCAATATCTTTGCCAAGAAAACCCCAAAATGAGGTTTTGAAGAGTTGGACACAACTGAAATGACCAAACCAGGAACATAGTAGGTTCTTAATAAATGCTTGTTAACTTAAAGGACATACCAAGTGTTGGGGACAAACTAGGCCCAAAATAATTGTTCTGTATAATGTCCATTATATAGGTGGGGAGACTGAGGTCTGAAGCATTTAGGGTTTCCTAGCTAGTAGGCAGCTGATAGAGTCAGAGATCATGTGAGATTCTCCACAGAGCTTTAACCAGTAAGCCAAAAATATGTCCTGAGATAATCAAGGGTTTTTGTTTAATTTAACAGTTCTGTGACTGTTCAATAGCAGTTCAATAGGGTTTTAAGGATTGGATATTCATGTAGAATAAGGATCCCTAGATCAGTGTAGATTAGATCCTGCCTTATAGGCATCTAACCCATGTGACCTTGGGGGAGGCACAACCTCCCTGATTCTCGGTATCATTCTCCACAAAATGAGAGACTTGGGCCAGATGAGGCCCTCAGAAGACCCTTTTAGCTCTCTAGATCTGTGATCTTGTGACCTTCGATAACCATGAGTCTGTCCCTCACCAATCTTTGAACTGGATCCTTGGGCTTTCATTCTGACTCTGCCAGTGGTGAGCCATGTGAACCTGAGTTAATTTTCTCAACTGCAAAATGGGAATGATGACACCTCCTCTAGGAGGTTGTGATAATCGCATGGAATCACATGAAAGGGATCCTAGGTTTTGGAGCTGGTAGGGTGGGGCTTTAGAACAGGGAATGTCAGAGATGGAAGGGGGCTTAGAATAGAGGATGACAGAGATAGGAGGGGCCTTAGAATAGGGGATGTCAGAGCTGGGAGGGGCTTTAGAACAGGGGGTGTCAGAGCTGGGAGGGTCTTTAAGTTCATCTAGTGCAGGGGTTATTAGTTAAACTGGATTATACAACATCCTTGAGGTCCATGGATAGATTTCAAGGGGTTCATGAACTTGAAGAGGAAAAAAGAAATGACATCTTTTTTTCATTAGCCTCTAACTCAAATTCAGCATTTCCTTCAGTTATTTAAGAGGAGGTCCATAGGTTTCCCCAGCTTCCCTGAGATGTCTAAGACATAAAAAAAGGTTAAGAATCCCTGATCTGGTCCAGTCCCTTCAAAGTACAGATGAGGAAACTGAGGCCCCCAGAGGGGAATTGATTAGCCTAGGATCCTAAAGCTAGTAGAGGACAAAGCCAGGACTGAAACCTAGGTCCTGCAAGTCAAAAACTCAGGACCTGCCCAAATACAGCAGGTGGCTGGGGGAGTGTCTTGTGACTATAAGTAACTATGTAAATGTGACCTTTGATTATAATTGTCCTTAATAAAGCTTGTAGCTGTTTGGTGACTTTGTTTTGTCTTCTCAAGGGTGGGACCTTATAATTCCTATTTAGGGATAAATTATAATGGGTGTGCATGTCCCTGCTTTAGAATGGATAGAGTCCCTCCCAGTGTGTGTTAATCCCTCCCAATATGAGTTATAACATTTCTCATTTCCTTTCCATTCTCTCCGTTCATGGCCACCACCTTCTGGCCTCATTATCTCTCCCTGAATCATTGCAATGGCCTTCTTGCCTCGGGTCTATACCACCTCTACTCCATCATGCTCCCCAAAGTGGCTGAATTTATATTCCGAAAGCACAGATCTGTCAAAAAAACTCAAAAAACTCCCCTGGCTCCCTATTACCTCTAGGATCTAAGGCAGACTCCTCCATTTGGGCTTCATAATATGGTTCTGGTTTAGACAGAGGTTTCCAGTCTACCCAGACAGCTAGAGCACTGGATCCTTACTAGTAATGTGACCCTGGATATGTTACTTCCTTCTGCCTCAGTTTCCTTAGTATAAAATGGAAATAAAAATAGTATCTCTCTCTAGGTTATTATGAGGATCAAATAATGTAATTACAAAGTGGCTTGTAAGCCGTAAGTGCCATATAAAGTGAGCTAGTAGTAACAGTAGTTGTACCTTTCCAGCCTTATTACACATTATTCCCTTTTGTGGACTTTATGATCCAGTCAGGGGGCCGCTGTGTGGCACAGTGGATAGAGCACTTGGCCTGGAGCCAGGAAGACCTGAGTTCAAATCCCACTTCAGATACTTAACTAATTGTGTGATCCTGGGCAAGTCACTTTGCCCTGTTTGCCTCAGTTTCCTCATCTGTAAAATGAGCTGGAGAAGGAAATGTATCTTTGCCAAGGAAACTCCAAAAGGGGTCATGAAGAGTCAGACATGACTGAAACAACCAAACAACAATATAAGTGGTCCAGTCAAACTGACTTATTTGCTGCTCCTCCCATGTTAAACATTGCATTTGAGCTAGTTAGTTCAGTAGGTAGATCACAGAGCCTGGAGTCAGGAAGACCTAATCTGGCTTCAAACACTTACTAGCTGTGTGACTGATCAAGTCACTTAACTTATTTGCCTTAATCCACTGGAGAAAGAAACAGCAAACCAGTATTCTAGTCACAACCTTAGTAGCTTTATGACTTTGGGTAGAGAAATCACTTCATTCAGTTTCTTCCTCTATAAAGTGGACATGAGCAAACTTGTGTTTCCTAACTACCCAGGGCTGTTATGAGGAAGGTACTTCTCAGACCTTAAAATCTCACAGAAATGGGATCTGTTTTTTTTGCTCCATCAGTCATATCTGTGACATATTTGCTCTTCTGCTCAATGAAAAAGACCCTAGAAAAGCTTTGTTTGCCATTATTTGACTCTTTTTTCTCTTTGTACACATTGTTAGGTTTACATAGCCTGTAACCAGGCTGCTGATAACTAACTCTAGGAACATAAAATCTTTTGAATAGTGAAGTCAGGGACAGACTGAATGAACACATATCCGATCGATTTCTTCCTGCTTGGCAGCACTCACTACTGCATGTAATAAACTGAAATTTTTGTCAACAAAGAAGGTTGAACTCCAGTTGGTGAATGTTTTTCAGCCATGGCAACTTATGAAGAGGCAGGCTTCTTGTCCACACTCAGGTGCGAGATATATTGAGATCCGCATTGGTGGAAGTATTGCCCACCCCAGTGAAATCATGGATCCTTGAAGCCTGGATAGAACTAAAGAAGTGCCTTATTTCTGCTTCCCACTGTGACATTAATAGAATAGTGACTTCAGACATTTGTTTTCCCATTGGCTCTAAGAAAACTACTTCAAAGGAAAGGAATTTAATAATCCTACTTGACACACCAATCTTTATATAAAATTTACCTTTGATACCAGTCCCTTACTTTGGAGTGATGGGGGACTATGGATAGGGAACACTAAATCATACCTTTTTGACATGTGGGTTAATTTTACTGACCTTTTTTCCTCTTCTTATTAATCCTTTATTATAAAGGATGAGACTCTGGGAGTAGGACAGGAAAGAAGGAAGTGATATAAAAATAACAAATATCAATACAAAATATTCTTTAAAAAAGAATATTCTGTAACCAGGGGACATTTAATTAAGTAAAGAAAAAAGGTAAGTATCATCACCCACTAGGTAGAGTTGTTGATCATAGAATCAGTAAGATTCAGGTTTGAAACTCACCCCAGAAACTTATTTTCTATGTAAAGTTGGGAAAGTATTATAACCTCTCTGCACTGTTTTCTTTGTCTCTAAAATGGGTATGAGAACAGCTCCTGCCTCAAGGACTGTTGTATCTAATGAGACAATGCATGAGAAAGCTTGGCATTTTGATTATTATTTGAAGTTGGACCTTGGCAATTAAAAAATGACAGAAGTATAGTACTTGTTAATTCCTCACTTGCCATAGAACCTAAATACAAAATGCACATATTTTGTTTACTTCAACAAACACTGATAGTTGGCATAATGTAGTGATCATGAGAATAACTTACATTATGCTTTAAAGTTGGCAATGCCCCACCTAGGACACGATTTTACTTGAGTCTCTTGGCTGCTCCTTGAAGGCAGGAGTTGTTGCTTCATTTTTGTCTTTGCATCCCCAGTATCTGTCACATAGTAGGCTCTCAATAAAAGCTTTATAAAAGCTAATAAAAGACTAGGAGAGCCTCATAACAGCCTTTTGAGGTAATACACAGGCATTATTATCCCTATGTTACAAAAGAGGAAACTGAGTCTCAGAGAAGTTAAGTCTTACTAGGTAGGATCACACAACCATTAAGTGTTAGAAGCAGGATGTAAGCCTGGTACTTGCACTGTCTCTGTTATGCCACACTGCGTATTGGTGTACAGTAAGCATTTTGCAAACCTCTGCTTACTATCTAAATGCTAGCCGTTGTTACCATCATTTTAATTTTTCTCTCTTTCTGCATCATAGCTATTAGCATTATGCAAACATACAATTGTATGCCCTTCCCGATATAATGAAATAGGTCAGAGGCTGATTCATGAAGGAACACCCAGGTGTTTCCCAGCAGGTTGGAGAGAGGGGTAATATTGAGTTATGTCTAGATTTGAGAATGGTTTTCCCTTTTCTTCCACTGAAATAATGTATATTCATTTTAATATCATATTATTCATGTTACATATTATTAGATTATTTTGATTTCACATCACCTTCATTTCTTAATCAATTTCACCCCCTTTCCCATCCAGGGAGCCATCTCTTATAACAAAGAATAATAAAGAAACAAGGGAGGAAAAGCATTTTAGAAAACTAACCAATGCACCAAGTAAGTTCAACAGTATATGCAGTATTCTGCATCTGTAGGCCCTCACCTTTTCAAAGAGGGGAAAAGGTATTATTGTCACATCTCTTCTTTGGGGCCAGACCTGAGCCCCACTTCTGTTTTTGTTGTTTTCATGTTGTTGCTGTCATTCTGTGTATTGTTTACTGCGTATTTCACTTTGCATCAGTTCACGTAAGACTTATGCTTCCCTAAGAATATTGCATTTAATTGACATCCAGGAAGGGTGTTTAGTTTGGTTTGGTTTTGCTTTCTTTATGAAAATATAGGTCCAGTACCTCCTCCTATATATTTATATCATCTTTATTTCCAGATATATATGTCCCCACTCTCTCTTCCCTCTTGCAGCAAACCTGGTATGCTTTTGCATTCTTGTGGAATCTGGGGTCATCTGTGCCCCACAGTCTGGTGTTCATTCTCACCACATTGCTGCTGTTCCATCTTTCTGCCTCCCTGAATACACTCTCTTCCAGTCCAGATGAGGATGGAAGTTAGATTCAGGGTGAGGAATCCTGAAAATAAAGTACTGCCTGTGTCCAAACAGGAAGAGTAGAGTCCATTCTCCATTCTGGCTCTGGAAGGCATGATGACCCCTGCCCAGCTTTGGAGGGGAGAGAATGCCCCTGAAGAATCCTAGCTGTGTGCTAGCTCAGAAGGGAGTTGTTCCTGAACTCTGGCATGACTTACTAGTGCCCCCTGCATCCCCCCAAGTTACCTTGAATGTTTTTAGTACATGCTTGCATTTGTCCAGCTTCTTTCTCCTTATCTTGGAGGTAAGGATGGTTTCACTTTGGTGTCTCCCTACCTAGTATCTAGAGCAGCATCAGGCACATCTTTGTCACTCAGTCATTTCAGTCGTATCTGATTCTTCATGACCCCATTTGAGGGCTTCTTGGTACAGATCCTGGAGTGGTTTGCCATTTCCTTCTCCAGCTCATTTTACAGATGAGGAAACTGAGGCAAAGAGAGTTAAGTGATTTGCCCAGGGTCTCACAGCTAGTAAGTGTCTGAGGCCAGATCTGAACTCAAGTCAAACTAACTTCACGCCTGGCAGTCTATCCACTGTGCCATCTAGCTACACATAGAAGACACTTAATAAATGCTTGTTGATAGAGATACCAGCTTCCATCTCAAATTCATGATATATGTCCCTTCTTAATGTTCTCTCCCCTTTGACATAACTTTGTGTCAATGTCTCTGAGGATGTGTTATATCCTCTTGGTAGAATGTACATATATATATACACACGTATATACACATAAACCCATTCATCTGTATAATATATATATATACATGTGTGTGCATATACATACATATTTTGTCTCCTCCAACAGAATGCAAAAACCCCAGGTTACTCTGTTTTTGTTTTTGTATCTAGCATCATTCTTGGAGTATAGTAGTATATAATAACTGTTTTGAATTGAATTAAATTGAAATCCAAGCTCAGCATTCACTTCTATAATGTTCATCTGAATCCTGAGGTGGAGGATGAATCAAATTCATCTAATTTTTTTTTCTGATTTCTTGGGGAGAGGTCAAGTCAGTTAGCATCCATTTCTTGTCTGACACCAGGTGAAGGACGGCTCCTTGTACTGGTCAGGGTACAGGTATACAGAAGAGTGTGAGCAATCTGTTTTTAAGATCTCCTTAATGAAGGCCTCATTGTTGCAGCTTTCTTCCTTTTCTCCACATCATCCTTGTCATGTCCTCTCATGACACTGGGGTCATCACTAAAGTCACAATTAGCTGACCACTACTCTTCTCTGCTCTTGACAAAGCAACTAAAAGTTTCCTGGACAAATGTCAGCCACAGAGGAGAATGAACTTGCTAATGCTAATAGTTGATCCATCATCTTCATCCATCCCTCATGCCCCCTGGATGAAGGCCAGACCCCTCTACCTAGCATTCAAGCCTCTCAACACTTTGGCACCATTCCACCCTTTTCTAATATTATTTTTTTCTGTGAGCTGTTCACCACAGAAACTCTACAATTCTCGGCTCTCCTAATGTGCCCTCTGCTTTCCTGCCTCACCTCCTTTGCTTTCACACTTCCCCCTACATGGAATTCTTTTTCTTCCTTTCTTCTTTTGGATTCTTGCCCATCTTTCAGATTGCAGTAGTGACTGACCCTGAAATCTCATTGGTACATAAAGAACTCTCTGTTGAGAACCTATGCAGGTCTGTGCCTTCTCTGCGACAGTAAGCTTTCAGAGTTACCTGGGGTTCAGAGAGGTTACTTGACCAAGATCACACAGCTATCAGAAGCTGTACTTGAACCCAGGCCTTCCTGACTCCAAGGCTAGCTCCTATACACTTTTTTCCCCAAGTTTATCTCAAATTCTACCTCCTCCAGTGAAACTTTCCCTGATCCCCTTGGTTGGTAATGATCAGACCCCTCAGCTGCACATTGACCTTTGTTCTATATCTTTCTAACTTCCCCATGTAGTTATCATGTGAATGAATAATAAGGCATTTATGTTTCAGGCATTGTAGTAGGTGCTGAAGGCACAGAAATGTGATAGAGTGAGATAGTTCTTACCTTCAAGGAGTTTATATTCTAATCTGAGGAGACAGTGTGTAGATATAGATACCCAAGCTAGCTCTATTTATCTATCTCTATATCTGTCTATCTAGATCTATTTCTATATATCTTTAATTATATGTATATATGTATATGGGAGTGGTGGCCAGAGTTGGGTTCTAGGAAGTCATGCGGTTGATGAGTTAAGTCACAGGGCATCTACTATTTAATTTACTTATTATTTCTAGAGGAAGAATTAGGGTTCAAGGATAGGACTAGTAGATGGTACAATGTCTAGAGTGCCCCAACCAAACAATGGCCTGGGGTCAGTTAGATACAGTAGACTAGAGGTCACCTGTCAGGATAGCTCAGACCTGGAGAGATCTAGCTAAGCTGATTAAATCAGCAGGCAAACAATGGGGACATGGTGATGTGACTTCAAATATGATGTTATATATTCGTATGGTCTAGGTGACACTTCTCTTCGACTCAATTTCCCTAGCTATAAAATGAGGGGGTATGATTTGATGACCTCTAAGGCCCTTTCTATCCCAAAACCATGATCCTCCAAGAAAAGAGGAATGGTGTTAGGCATGGGGTTAGGAAGTTACTAGTCCAGACAAGGAGTGGGGAGCACCAACATGGCAGGAGGCAAGATGTCTAGAGGTTCTTGGTACCTTACCCACCTTCTAGACTGCAAACTTCATATGATCAGGAACTATATCTTTTTTTCTCATTCAACAAACATATTTAAATTTTAGGTTTAATTGTTTACAATTAACGAAAACATTTTCTCTTCCTCCCATCCCCCTTCCTCCAGTCAACAAACATTTATTGTGTTCCTTGAACACAGACAACTAAAGTCAAAGGTTAAATTGTCCCTACTCTCAAGGAGTTTATGTTCCATCAGGAGGGGGAAACCTTAGTGTAAGTCTCATAACCATTAGGTGGTGCAGTGGAAAGATTGTTGGGCCTGAAGTCAGGAAGAGCTGAGTTCAAATCCAGTTTCGGACACTTACTAACTGTGTGACACTGGGCAAGTCACTTGACTTATTTATCCCATTTTCCTAAACTATAAAATGGGGGTAATAACAGCACCTACTTCATGGGATTATTGTGAGGATCAAATGAGATATTTGTAAATCATTTAGCATGTTGCCTAGCACATAGTAGGTATTATACAAATTCTTATTCCCTTCCTCCCTCGTGGTAAATGTGTATCTTCTTCAGGGGCTACCACAGTATTCTGTATATAGTAGATTCTTAACAGAGATTTGCTGGATGAATGAATCATAATTAAAATTTCTTAGTTCAAATTTTCATTCTTTCATCTAGTTAGAAGGCAATTATTAAGTGCCCACTCTGTGCACAGCAGCTATTGAATGCTTTGCAAATTGCTTTGAGAAGTAATCAGGCAGTTTCCTCATTAAAAGCAGTTGGGCTCTTGTCCATTTGTCTCTGATGCTTCTCCCATGTCTGATTTATTTTTAAACACATTTTTATACTTTTTTGGGGTTTTACCTCACTTCAATTGACCTCTTGCTTCTCCCAGAGAGCCATCCTATATAATAAATAACACTTTTTAAAGAAAAAGAGGAAAAACAATAGCAAAATACATTTTGTGTATTTTTTATTTATGGAATAAAACAAGCATTTAAAAAAATCTGATAGTAAAGGCCCTTTTCCAAACCCATGGACCCTCACCTCTGCAAAAGAGCCACGTGGGGATGTTTTATACCTCTTCTTTAAGGCCAATCTTCGTGATTATGCAACATTCCCTTTTAATTGTTTTATGGTTGGGTCCAATTTAGTCTGCTCAGGTTTGAAAATTAAGCCCATGAAATGTGGGCCAAAAGATCAGTGGAAAGAGTAAGGGTCTGCTTTAGGCCCAATGTGAGGAAAAACTGACATTTTGACGATGGAGTGGACTTCCTGGGAGGCAGTGGGTGCCCCATCTTCAGAGGTGTTCTGGCCCCTTGGGAGGGAATGCCACAGACAGGATTCCTGTGCAAGTACAGGTTGGACGAGATGGCCTGGGAGGCTCCATCCATCTCTGAGGCCTTGTGAATCTTGGAAGAGGTCTGCCCTGGCAGACTCCCAACCAGATGGCAGGCTTATGGAATGATTACACGTGGCAGGCGTACAGGCCCTGATTACCCTCCCCAGGTACCCAGATAGAAATTATAATGAGCTGTTTATTTGGACTGGCAGGTAGGACACCGCACCCGGTTGATTGGATGGACCATCCTGGGGCTTAGATATGGGATCATGTCAGGTCAGCCAGCAGGCCTCTGCTAATTTTAATCCCCTTAAAATGTGATTTTCTTCCTTTGTGTGGTCTTGACAGCTGATGCTCATCTCTCATTCCCTCTTCCTGTGTGCCATGTCCTGGAAATTAGAGAGGGAGCTCTGACATAAGGGCCCTTAGAATTTATTCCCACTGATGTCAGGGATGAAAGGATCAGACATAGATTCAAGGTTTGGCAGATAATACCCTCCCGACCCTGGATCTCCCTGTGATGCCAGTGTGTTTTTTCCAAAGGGATGCTGAAAGGACATCTCCAAAATGTGACTTTTCAAGGCAGCAGGGTGCAATGAAAAAGGCATAAATTTTGATTCAGAGGACCTGGGTTCAAATCCCAGTTTTTGTACTCATCACCTATGTGGGCTTCCCCACTCTGAACCTCAGTTTCCTTCTCTGTAAAATGATTATATGTCAGATTGCTTGCTTTCTTACTGAGGGGGGTAGGAGGGATGGAGAGAAGCTGAAACTCAAAAAGTTTTAAGAAATGAATGTTTAAAATTGTTTCTACATGTAATTGGGGGAAAATAAGATAATAAAAAATTATAAAATAAAATGATGAGGTTGGACTCCAAGGCCATGATCCTAGGACCTATGACTAAAACCATCCTCTTTTTTCTCTTTTCTCTTTTCTTCCAGACTCGTTCCTTACTGAGTGTCTTTGAAGAAGATGCAGGGACTCTCACAGACTATACAAACCAGCTACTGCAGGCCATGCAGCGAGTTTATGGAGCCCAGGTACGATGACGATGATGCTCTCACATTTCTCACAATGTATACTTGTGCCCTCCTTCTTAAATAAGCTTGCAGGATCTTCCAGAAGTCTGCCTAAAACTAACATTTTAGAAAACAGAACCAAATTTTGGTTCTCATGGTTTTTTCCCCAATTACATGTAAAAGAAAATTTTTTTTTAACATTCAGTTTTTAAAATTTTAAGTTCCAAATTTTCTCTGTCCCTCTCTCCCCTCCTTGAGCAGGCAGGCAATTTGATAGAGATTGTACATGTGCAGGCATGCAAAATATATTCCTATATCAGCCAGGTTGCAAAAGAAAACACAAACCAAAAAAGAAGGAAAGGTAGAAAAAGAAGGAAGGAAGGAGGGAAGGAAGGAAGGAAGGAGGAAAGAAAGAAAGAAAGAAAGAAAGAAAGAAAGAAAGAAAGAAAGAAAGAAAGAAAGAAAGAAAGAAAGAAAGAAAGAAAGAAAGAAAGAAAGAAAGAAAGAAAGAAAGAAAGAAAGAAAGAAAGAAAGAAAGAAAGAAAGAAAAAGAAAAAAGAGAAGAGAAAGGGAGGGAGGAAGGGAGGGAGAGAGGAAGGAAGGAAGGAAAGAATGCATTAATTTGCATTCAGACTCTATTCGTTCTTACTCTAGCAGTGGATAGCATTTTTCATCGTCAGTCCTTCAGAATTGTCTTGGATCATTGCTGAGAACAGCTAAGTCATTCAGAATTGGTCATTGCACAAGAAAAGGGAGTCAGATTTGCCTTGTCTCTCCTTCTTCCCCCCAAAGACTTTAAGGATGCCTTGAGATCATGGAATCTTAGTTCTACAGCTAGAAGAGACCTCAGAGGTGATCTAGTTCAGTATTGTCATTTTACAGATAAGGAAAGTGATATTCAGAGAAATGATTTATCCTAGATCACACAGCTAGTAAATGTCTGAGGCAGGATTTGCAGCGAGGTCTTCCTGCATTCAATCCTGATTCTTCCCCATACTCTTCTGCCTCTTCTGCAAAATGGGAGGGTGGAGTCTAGACTAGCTGATCTCTGAGGTTTCATGTTCTTTGTCTACATCTAACAAATTCTCAGTTTGCCAATGTGGAAGGATAAAGCTCATACTTCTTTAAATACTTATTCTGAAAAGTTTAAGTTTTAGGTCTAAGATTATTAAGGACTTCCCCAAGTTCCTCTTTTCTATTGAGAGGCATAAATATATGTGTGACTTGCAAATAAAACACTCCCCAGGGGGAAAAGGGTTTCTAAATAGTGAATATGAGTATTTTTAAGATTAAGAAGCACTCATGTGAATAAAATATACCTAGCAGCATTTTTTGTGGGACCAAAGAATTGGAAACCAAATAGAAGCCCATTGATTGGAGAATGACTCAACAAGTGATGGTAAATTACTTTACTGTAAGAAATGATGACTGTGATGAATGTAGAGAAGGATGAGAAGATTTAAATGAACTGATACAAAGTGAAGTGAGAAGAACCAGGAAAACAATATAGGTAATGACAACAGCAGTGCAAATGGAGAATACTGAAAGCCCCAAACAAACAAAACTGACTGCTGGCAAATTAAAATGACTAAGTTTGATCTCCAAAGAAGAGATATGAGAAGGTGTGTTCCTACCTCCATTTGCAGAGGTGGGAGACTATGAATGTGTGTGAATCATGACAGAAAATTTCAGACTTGGTCAATATGTTGGTTTTGCTAAACTGGGCTTCTCTCCTCCCTTTTTCATTCTTTGTTATAAGAGAGGGTTCTCTGTGTAGGAGGGGAGAGGCATAGGAATATCTTAAGAAATGCAGGTGATATAAAAAAAAAGACGATATCAGGAAAAAACACTTTTTAAAAGAAACAAAATCATAATTAGGCCAGAGTGATTAGGACTTTATTCTGGAGCACAAAAATTTAGAGGGATCTGCTAATTTAGCAGCCCTTCCAACTCAGGGATTTGTCAGCAGCTCAGATAGGAAAAAATTTGATCTTAGCACCTTTTTGGAAGAATAATGAGTTAGAATAGGAAGCTGCCACATAGCATCCTTGTAATGTTGTGGGTCACCGTTCAAGGGATCAGATTCTTGCTGTCTCCCTCTGCACCTGTTCAACTATATTTTTCTTCAGAATTTGCTTTGAGGGATTATTTGGTGTTGCTTGCCCTGGTCAGAAAAATTGCTAACGATGTCCCCAGTATATTTGTGTTGGTGTTTGTGGATTTCTTGCACCTAAAAATGTTGCAATATGAATTTAGTAGATCTGCAGTTTCATATGCAATCATCTTTTTATTGTACTGTTATGAAAATGCTTTATTCCATAAACTAAAAATTAAATAAACAGAAACTGAATAAGACAGGCAAAAAAAAAAAGGATTGTTTCTTTGATCCCTTGGGTTCAGCATGGTCTCTAGTACCAGTTGCACAGTAGTGATCTTGACAGAATGGGAAAAAAATGAGTTATGATCATTGTTACCCTTTCCTAACCAGGACTACAGGACCAGAGTTGGGCAAATGCATACATTTCTCCCATCCCTCCTTTCTCCTCCTCACTGATGGCCTCCAGAGAAATTCTACATGGTCTTTCTGTAGCTTTTGGGTCTGGATTGTGATTTCATTGGCTCAGGGAACTCCCAGGGAGGAATTTCCCTCTACCAATACAAATCAATGTCTGCTGTGCAACTCAGCATCTTGAGATATCCCTCGGGCACCATGGGGTTAAGTAACTTGCCCAGTGTCATCCTTTCTATTTCATTCCATAGTATTGATTTGTTTTCTGCCCCAGACTCCCAGATTTGTTTACTGTCCCTTATGTAGGGGCAGAAACAGAACACAAGGTAGAAAAATGCCACCCTTTCAGCTCTGTTCCTCCAACTACAAGAAGCAGAATCAGACCAACGCTGCTTAAATTCCCCTCCCTGGCCATCACTTGCCTACATTTATGTTTTCTTCTCCCATTAGAATGTAAAATCTCCTTTGGAAAAGGATTATCCTTCTTGTTTATCTTGGTATCCCAATACTGAACACAATGCATGGCACACAGTAAGCATTTAATAAATGCGTTTCCATTCCCAGTTTGAGGACTGCTGTCTACATACTACTGGCTTAGGCAGCTTTTAATCATCAGTTAGCCAATATGCATTAATTTCCATTAGTGACATTTAAAAGATACTGATTATAATAAAATATATAACAGCAGGATGCTTAGCTCATAAAAGAATATTCACTATAGCTCAGAAATTTTATTTTAAGGATAATTTAGACTAAAACTGAAATTATTACATGGAAACAGCATAGTTAGCAAACTCAATATTGACCTGGTACTGCCTATAACTAGTTGTACAGCCTAAACCAAGTCACTTGACCTCTCTGAGCCTCAGTTTCCTCCTCTGTAAAATGAGAGGATTAAACTATAGCCCTCCAAGGTCCCTTCCAGCTTTCAATCCCATAAGAAGACATTTCCTTCCCTTCCTTCTTCACTGGAGTAGAGTGAGCCTCAAATGAGATCATATGTGTGTGTGTGTGTGTGTGTGTGTGTGTGTGTGTGTGTGTGTGTGTGTGTGCATGTGAGAGAGAGAGAGAAAGAGAGAACAATGAAAAGTGTCAAGTGCTATACAGAGGTGATGTGTGATTGTTACTGACTTTGAGAGAAAGTGAGATATGATCTCTTGAAAGAGGAAAAAGGGAGAAGTCAAGATTTTGCAGCTTAATGATAGAACAGAGTCATTTTGCAGCATAATGATAAAACAGAGTCATTAGGAGGCAGGATGGTGTGATGGATAGAGCATAGGATCTGACATCAGAAAGACCCAAGTTCAAATCTTGTCTCTGATACATCCTAGTGAGTCAATAAGCATTAACTAAGCTCTTACAATGTGCCAGGCATTTTACTAAGCCTTGAGAATGCAAAGAAAGGCAAAAATAGTTCCTGCTCTCACAAAATTTACACTCTAGGTGGGGAGATAACATGAAATATGTAGGAAGTATCCAGAGTAGACAGAAGGTTATCTCAGAAGGGAAGGGGGGGGTTGGGGAGGTGGGGTGCCTAGGATGGCTTCCTGAAGAAAGTAGAATTTGAACTGAGTCCTGAAGGAAGCCAGGGGGTGACATGGTCAGGCCTGTGTTTTAGAAATATCAAAGGTAAGTGTGGAAAGGATGAGTGGAGACACTGGAGGCTGGGATACTGAACCACAACAAAATACCATGCTAGTCTCCTGCATGGTGATTTCCACGTTGCTATTTATTTAGGCTATTCATGGGAAATGGGCAGCTAGGTGTTCCCATAGTGCACAGAATGCTGGGCCTGGAGTCAGGAAGATTCATATTCCTGAGTTCAAATCTGGCCTCGGACACTTACTAGCTGTGTGACCCTGGGTGAGTCATTCAACTCTGTTGGCCTCAGTTTCTCATCTATAAAATGAACTATAGAAGGAAATGGCAAACTATTGCAGTATCTTTGCCAAGAAAACACCAAATGGGGTCATGAAAAATTGAACATGATGGAACAATGACAAAATTCATGGTTACAATACAGAAACATGTATGAAAAAAATACCACTCTTTTAAAAATGAATGAAAGGATTTAGGTCTGACCACAGGTGTGCCATGCAATCAAAATGGCCTGGATTATTAACAGAAAGGGGTAATGAGTGCACTTGGTGCCAACAATCAGTTCAAGATGCCTTCATTACGATACCAGTCATTTCTGCTGCCATTTTTATAGATCTGAAAGTCTGGAAAACATTATACAGATATCGGCTCACTTGAGCTTCATGACAGTCTTGTGAGGTGGAGAGGTCACTATTGTTATTTCCATTGTACAAAGGAGAATATTTAGTCTGAAAAATTAAGTGAGCTCTCCAGTGTTCTGCAAACCTTTCCTTGATTCTGTTGGGAGGCCACCACTGTCCAATCATCAGGCTCCCAGTGCCATCCTGGATTCCTCTTTACTCTCCCTATAGATTCAATCTTATCTATACCATCTCTTGTTTCCATTCCTTTCCCTCTATTCGCACAGACACAACTCCAGCTTTCTGACTAGACTGCTTGCCTCAGTTCTTACCCCTTTTCCCTGCTCCTGTCCCAAACAATCCTCTACTCTGAAGACGATTCTTCTAAAATGTAGGTCTATGTCACCTCCCTGCTTAATGGCCTCCCAGATTGAATACACACTTCTGTTGGGCATCGAAAATCCTGGCCTTTTGCCATGATTCAGTATTCTTACTCTCTTCCACACCCTCAATGATGTAGCTTTATTAATGTACTTGCAGTCTCAGACTAGACACACCATCTCCCATCTATGAGCCTTTGCACGGACTGGAGTGCTCTCCCTTTCTCACCTCCAACTCCTAGAATCTTTGACTTCCTTCAAGACTACGTAGACCCCCAAAACTCCCCCAAATCCATCTCATGGGCTCAGAGACTTACCTAGAGTGCTGAGAGATCAGCAACTGAGGCTGTATGGAGGCTGAGTATTTACATCTTCAAAGGGATTGCAAAACCCACCACTAGAGATACTACTCACCTTTCCAGTCTCAATTCCTAGTAAAGTCCCTTTTACTCACTTACTTTTTCACAGTTAGTGCCCCCAGGCTTGAATGTACTGCTCCTGTACTGTGATCCTCACAGGACCCCTGGCTTCCTTTAAAGCTCAGCTCAGGCAGCTGGCCTTTCCTGAGCCTCAATGGTCAGTGCTTTCCTCCCATAGAAATCATTTATATCACTTTGTATATGTGTATTTATTTATCTATGCAAGTGGTGTTGCCCCCTCTCCCCTCAGAATGTTATCTCCTTGAGGGGAGGGGCTCCTTTGTTTTTTGTTGACGTATCCCCTGTGCCTGGCACAAAGTAACTTGTTGCTTCATAAATTAACTGAATTTCATTTAATTCAGTGAATTTAGTCCTGAAATCTAATGATTGCTAATCGACTTGGAGACCTAGAAATCTCTGAATGCTGTCCTCTAGACTCTGGCCCCTTCCCAAGAGCTTCTGGTCCCCATTTCCACCATTGCTTCGGTCCTTTACCTGTTTTGTCCAAATACCCCATTCTACATTTGTTTCTTTTGAACCAGAGACTTGAGTTTGGCCAAAAAAGAACCAAGCCTTGCATTCCAAGAGGCTGGAGCTCAGAGCACATGACTTTCACGTGGGCTTTCTCTTTGGCCAAAGATCTCCCTCCCTCTCATCTCTAATTTTCATGCAAAGGATGTTAGTGAGACTGTCTAATCCCAGCTGCCAACCCCAGTGAACAGCCCGGAACATTCATGGGAACAGAGGCGTCAGGATCGGCTGCATTTGGGGCTCAACTTTGTGCACAGTCTTTTCCATTTGGGATTTACAAATAGTACAAGGTCTGTTCTTTGATCCATTTGTTTGAAAATGGGTTTCTTTTATCCAGACAAATCCCTTGAATTTCATTCAATTCCTTTTAGCATTCCTCCTCCCCCAGTTATGGTTTTGTTAGCTCGTTGTTGCCTAACTCCACTGAGTCACTGAAATGTCCTCTGAATCAGCTTCCCTCCCCCTCCCCTTTCCCAAGTTCTCAGTGTATTCACAAACCACCTTTGGGACTGTCTCTTTAAATAAAAAAAATCAGGCAATTAGGAAAGACTTATGAGAAGAGATGCAAAACGAAGCAAGCAGAACCAGGATAATAATAACAACAAATAAGAACCAGAACAATAAATAAGAAGTGGAAGGATTACAGTGAAAATAGAAAGAAAAACAACAAAATAATGGAGAAGAGATGGGAGAAAGCATTGCCCTTGACTTTTGCAGGGATAGAAGGGTCTATGTCTGGAGCAGTGTAAATGAACAGCATCGAATTTTTTTTCTTTGTTGATTAGTTTTGCTAGACTTTTATTTTCTTCCTTATTTTCTTATTTTTTATAAGGAATTACTCCTTGGGAAGGTTAAGAGAGATGGATATATTGGGAAATGTAGGTAATGGAAAATATATTATTTTAAAAAATTTCCATCAGACATTTATCAGGGCATATTTTAAGATGAAGTTTGATATAGTGGAAAGAAAGGTCATTCACTAACTTTCGATCAGAAGGACCACATTCAAATCCTCCCTCTGTGACACTGGACAGATCATTTAACTTTTCTGGGCCTCAGCTTCCTCCTCTACAGGGTTAAGGTCTCTTTTCTCTCTAAATCTATGACTTTTATGATCAGTTTTGCCCTGGAGAAGCAGCCTGGCACAGAGAATACATAACCAAAGTCAGGAGGACCTGGGATCAAGTTCTACTTTTCACTCTGTGCTGACTATGTGACCCTAGAAAAGTCACTTCCTTCATCTCTCAGCATCCCATGCACCTCTCTAGAGATAGATATCTATCTTTAGATAGTTTGGAGAGGGGCTTCTCTAGATGCTGGGGAGACCAGGAAAAGTTTCATGAAGAAGATGGCACTTGAATGGAGACTGCAGGAGAGTTAGGGATTGCTGAAGTGGAGGCAAAGAGACAGGCAGTCCAAAGGTCTAGTGATGGAAAATGGAGCGCTATGTCAGAGGCACAGTTAATGAATCAGTATACCTGGAACACAGAGAGAGAGGGAGGAAATAAAAAATAAGAAGACTAGAGAGGTCTAAAAGAGCCAGGCTGTAAAGAGTTTTAAAGATTAGATTTGTTTATATTTGTAAATCCTAGAGGTAATAGGGAGCCATTGGGGATTGTTAAGGGATGGGAGAGTGACAAGTAATATGGTCATTGACAGCTGGTTGGAGAATGGATTATTTAGCTATTTAGTGGTGTTTTCATTTACATTATGCATTGTGTGGTTGTGTATATTATTCTTGTAGTTCTGATTACTTCTTATAAGCCTTCCCTTATTTCCCTGAATTCCTCACCTTCATCTTTTCTTGCCATCTATTATCACCATAATATGTTTGATAGCTGTGATTTTATCACTGCATCCCCTTGAGAAGGCACCATTGACCAACCCAGATCAACAACTGTTCTGCAACTTATAATCTTATTGTTGTTCATTCGTTTGAGTCATGTCCGTGACCCCATTTGGGTGTTTCTTTGCAAAGGTCCTGAAGTGATTTGCCATTTCTTTCTCTGGCTCATTTTACAGATGAGAAAACTGAGTCAAACAAGGTTAAATAACTTGCCCAGAGTCACACAGCTAGTAAGTGTCTAAGGCAAAATTTGAACCCAGGTCTTCTGACTCTAGGCTGTCCTCTATCTACTGTTGCCTAGGGGCATTGAAGGGATATAGTGACTGGGCCAGGGACCACTCAGGCAGTATGAGTAATCGGGAAAACTCAAACCCAGTCCTGAGGCCAGCTCTCTGCCATACCAAAATGCCTCCCATTGTGTTTTTAGCTCCTACAACAGCCAAACAGACATGAGGAAGAGAGTTGTCTACTGGGGTTTCTTTTGGTCCCTGGGGAATTCGTGGAAAGCTCTGAGCCTTCTACGCTCTTTTGTGAGGCACCGCTGTTGAGAGGCTCCAATCATTACCTGAAACGACCTCTTGGCCCTAGACGTGAGCACATTACTCTGCATGTTCCCCCTCCCCCACACCCTTCATTTTCCTGAGGCTCACAAGCCAATCGCATCAGACTTTTATTGAGTTTTCTGCCTAAAAATTAGAGATAGGAGGGAGGCTTCAAGGAGAGAAAGAGAGACGAAGACAGAGAGAGACAGACGCAGAGAGAGATGATTCTGGGGTGAGATTTATCCTGTTGGCCTTAAGCAGAACCTGTTGCTGAGACTTCAGAGCTAATTGTGGTGTGGGAGCTCAGTTTGGTTTGAACTGTTACTCAGTTTAATTAAGTCGAAATGGGATCCTCTGATAATTTCATTAGCTCATGTATCTAAGCCCCAATGAACTGTCTGGTGAATAAATTACACAGTCACATTTTCATTGTTAGTCAAAAGAAGGATAAGTAATTCTAGTCCATGCACAGTGAATTATTTTTGAATTATAATTTTACTTTTAAATGTTTTGCTGTTACATCTTTTTTTAAACATGATGCCATTTTTCATTAATCTTTATCCCCTCAGAGGACTCTTCCTTTTAAGAAGGTAGAACAGTTAAGTGAAACAAACCAACATATTGGCCATGCCTAACAATATATGCCTCATTGTGCACCCTACCCTCTCCTGTCTGCCCTTCCTGTGGAATCATAGATCCTCAATTTAGAGCTAGAAAGAACCTATGAAGTCATAAGAAAATAAAGCCCACGTAAATAAAGGTCCACGTAAGTGGGAGGTATCAGAGATGGGATTTGAATTCATGTCTTCTGACTCTCAAATGATGCTCTTTCCACTGACCCGTGCTGCCTGTCCAGGTTGCATTACATTGACTCAGGTCTGTGCTTCTTTTTTCAGTGTTGCCTTCCTTCACAGTATTGTGGTCATTGTGTAAACTGGTCTAATTTTTCTGCTTTATTTGACTCTGTATCAATTTGCCACTTCCCACATTTCTCAGAATCCTTCCTATCATCATTTCTTATTGAGCAATAATGCTCTATTACATTCATGTAGCACAATTTATTCAGCAGCCAGGATCCTCATTTCTCCATCCCCTTTCTATAGCTACCTTCTTTGGAACTACTTTTACCAATTCCAGGAACCTCAAAATCCAACCACTTTGCTTTTGACCAACCACTGCAGACCATAGGATTTAGAGGGGGAAGAAACATATAAATTAGAACAAATAGATGAAGAGAGGGTTGGACTCTCTGTGCTTTTATTTATCTTTGCCTTCTGTTAATGTTTACTCCAGATAAGAATAATCCAATGAGCTTTGACCCACAAATCCCATTGCTATGCCCCAAGGAAGTTGTTAACCAAAAGAAAGTTCCCAGATGCACCAAAATATTAGCACAGTGCCTTTTGTGGTAGCAAAGAACTGAAAACAAGGAGACAGACGTTGGTTGGGGAATGGCAAAACAAGTTGTAGTACATGAATGGCATAGAATATTGCTGTGCCAGAAGGAATGATGAACGTAATGGATACCAAAAAGTAAGGGAAGATTTGTATGAACTGATGCCGAGGGAAGTGAGCAGAACCAGGAAGCCCATAGACACAATCACTTCAATGAAGAAGCAACAAAGGAAAATGAAATGCTTGTGTTAGAGTTTGGAGTTGGAATCCTGGGCTTTGAATCTCAGCTCTACTGCTTAACTGATGTGATCTGGGCCACATTGCTTAACCTCAGAAGGGTATCATTTCTTCATCTATAAAATGGTCAAGCTCAGACCAGCTTATGAAGAAGAGCCCTGAGTCAATTGTCACTGTGAGCATTTACACCTCAGAGATCAGCCAGGGCTACAAATCAGAGCTTGCTTGCTTGATTGATTTGTGGCTCAGCTAGACATAAGAAAGTGCTGGGGAGAGTTAACAATGCAGGTTAAATTTGCAAGTGTGTTTTGCAAGCATCCCCCAAAGTACTGTTTGTTAAACATTTACCAGTACACACCTTTCCAGCTCTCTCTCTATGATTCTGTGGTCTCCAATAAAATTGTCAACAAAATACTTTCAGGAGAGAGATGGTGGAAGCAACTAGGTCAATTAGTCAGTCAGTAAACATTTATTAACACCTACTATGTGCCAGGCATTGTGCTAAGTGCTCTTAAACTAAGGAGCACAGGTGGGTAGAATCTTTAGATTTGAGTCAGGAAACCCTGCATTCAGCTCCTGCCTGCTCAGACTAGCAGTATGACCTTGGGGAAATCATTTCTACCACCATGAGTCTCAGTTTCTCGTATGTAAAACAAGGGGATTGGATTCAGCAGCCTGTAAGATTCCTTCCAGTGCTAAACCTGTAATCCTGTCATACATAATCCTCCAATAAATCTCTACCCAGAAGCCTCATCATGGCCTGCAGGTAACATAGGATCCAGGAGACTCTGCCAGTGGAGTCTAAAGTCAGTTTGCTTTTATCAAGCCCCTGCCAACTACTAGGTACTGCGCTGGGTTTTGGGGATACAAAGAATGAAACAGCCCCTGCCCTCAAGGAGCTTATATTCTGCCAAGCAGGAAAGGTTTGGTATACAAGCTAAGGGCCTGCTGGGGGAAATGATCTTAACAGAAAGTAAAAGAAATTCTAAGTTTGGGCTGTTGACCTGAAAACTTGGTTAAAGAAAAGGTAACAGGCTAAATGCATACATTTTATGATTTAATTAATTAATCAATTAATTCCCTATTAAAGAAAATGGTAACATAATGCATTATGGAGACAGAAATGTTCTGGCTACTGATACAAAGAACTGGGCAGCCTTAAATCTGTTTTAGGACAAAGAAGTGTTCTGTGTCCTTCAGATTTATGGTCTCCATAAGTGATTAACTAGACCATTAGAAAGAAATTTCTTAATTGCATAGGTTGTTAATACAATAAGATAACAGAGTTTGACAAAGTTTCACATAGAAATTACGACCCAAGATGTCTGTGTTTTCTTTACCATTAACATGCCATAACATAGTATATGTCTACAAATATTAAGATATGGAAAACGTCCCATTATTCAAGATAGTGTCTTAGGTTAAAGGTCTCTTAAGGAATGTTAAGTCAGCCCTGGCTGGCTTTTGTTGACATAGGAAGAGGTATTCTCTGAGTTTGCTTCAGAGAGAACAAAGAGATTATTCCAAAATTTTATGGTAAACATTATCAGGGCCAATGGGTGGAGCCATGTTTGCTCAGACAGTTCTGGGGAAATATGAATCCTCTTTTATCAAACAAGTGATATGGAAATTGATGTCTCTTTGACCAAGATGTGGGTGACACAGGTCACGTACCCCAAGACCCTCATTGTAATGTAGCCATATCTACTCTTCAAAGGGCATTTAAACTGTGATCCCATCACTATGAGGTGTCTTTAGTCCAAGAAACACAGCCAAACTATCATCCTTTTATTAATAGCTTACTGGCCTTATTAATAAAATGATTAAATTACCAAGAAACCATTTCTCTCGAGCCTTTTTAATCATGACACTGCCTAGCTATCCAAGAGGCTTACTAAGGAAAGATCAACAACCAGGGGATGCAGCCTTTGGCCACAGCAACTTCTCAAAACTCTAAGGCATATAAAGATGGTGACTTGCACCACTAGAAGGGCCCATGGGACTGAAATCACACATCCTAGGAGCACAGAAACATTTGGGAATCAGTTCAACTCAACAGTGTTTGAATGGCTTTGGATCACAGCCACTGTCAGCCCTCCCGGATGCAGCAAAATCAATAAGCTCTTTGCCAGAAGCTCTGGTTTTCTTTCAGGTTTGCTAAAAGCTTATCTTTCCTCTGCCAGCCACCAATCAGGGAGGCCGGTGTTTGACATGGGCTATTAACCCAAGACTGTGACTTTTGTCATATTATCTCCCATAATAAAAGTCTATAGAAGAATTACTGCTCTTGGTAGATAGTTCCAGACATACACAGTCAGTCAATCAATCATAATAAGCACTGGGCTCCAAATACAGGAACAGAACAACCACTGCCCCGAAGGGTCTTATTGGATAGGAGGGGATATGGAAGCATGTGATAACCACAGCTATAATAAGAGGTAGCTAGAATACTGGACTTGGAATTAAGAAGAAACTAAGAGTAGGAATTCTGCCTTAGATACTGGCTTTGTAGCCTTGGGTACCTCAGGGAGCCTCTTTGAACCTTGGTCTTCTCATCAAGAAAATGGACGTGACAATAGCACCTGTCACCCAACTATGAGAATCAAAGGAACCTTTCCAGTAGATGAGGAGCTCCTGGAGGCCCAGGCACTCAGCACAGTGCCTGACACATAGCAGGTGTTTAATAAAATATGCAAAGTCTTTTTGTGCGTCTTAAAACTCTATGCAAATGCTAGCAGTTATATAATATGAATAAATACAAAATATCTTGGGGGTGGAGAGACACCAGCAGCTGAAAGGTCAAAGGGGCCTCATAAAGAAGGTGGCACTGGTGCTAAAGAGAAGTTTCTTACAGAAGAGATAATTTCTTCCTTCCTTCCTCCCTCCCTCCCTCTCCCTCTCTCTGGCACCCCACTCCCCAGTATTCAGCACAGGGCCTAGCACTGACACTTCTTAAATTGAGGTGAATTGAATGAAAGAAAACCCTAAGGGGGATCTTAAAAGTTACTCAGTCATTAAATCATTGTGGGGTGGAAGGGGGAAGGAAGAGCCCAGATCTGTGATTTCGTTGGCCTACAAACTTCCTTTCTTAACCCAGGTGAGCAAGTCCTCTCTATCAGTAAACATTTATTAAGTTCCTCTATATGCCAGGCACTACGCTAAACACTGGAAAGTGTTAGTGAATTCCCTGCAGCACTAAGAGCTTAAGTGACTTGCTCATGGTTACACAACCAGTATGTGTCAGAATGAATGACACCCCCTAGTCACTAAAAGATTTTCAAATTTCAGAATGAGTATTGCTGACCATGAGATGAAAATGAGTCATCAGATACTGGTTAATATAGAGTCCTAGAGTAGGAGGGAAGGAAGGAGAGAGGGAGAAAGAGAGGAAAAAAGAAAGGAAGGAAGGGAGGGAATGAGGAAAAAAGAAAGAAAGGAGAGAGGGAGAGGAAGAAAGAGAAAGAAAGAGGAAGGAGAGAAGGGAGGAAGGGAGAGAAGAAGGGAGGGAGGGATCAAGGGAGGGAAGAGGGAAAGAGGAAGGAATCATGCTGGGGAACCTCCCAGGCTAGGCATTCATTGGCTTCAGTAACTGAGAGCTCTGTAAAACCTGCAGACACAGTAGATCTGGCATGAGCGAATTTCAAATTGGCCTAAAGCAACAAACTGTGTCCAAAGACATCCCTCTGTGCTGCTTGATCACAAAAGATGATTTCACTTGGTGGATAAATGACAGTACATGTTCTGATCTTTTTCATTATTGCTAATAGAAGAACTCTGATGGAATAGGGTGCTCATTTGTCTTACATGCTGAAATTTTGAGGAAAAACATCACACTCACACTGGCCTGGAAACCAGGAGAACCTCAGTTGGAATCCAGCCTCAGACATAGGCGGCAGTCTGGTACAGTAGAAAGAGAACTGATTTTAGAGTCAGGAAGACCTGGGTTCAATCCTGCCTCAGGCATTTCATACCTACTTAACCTTGGGCAAATCACCTTTCTGGGCCTCAGTTTCCTCATCTGTAAATTTAGGGACTGTATCAGAGGATCATAAATCAAGAACTGGCAGGGACCTTAGAGATCACTGAGTTTGTCTCCCTCATTTGAGCTATAAGTGAGTAACCCAGAGTCATAGAGCTGGGCAGTGTCGAAGGTGGGAATTGCCCTCCATTTTTAATTTATTTGATTCCAAATGCAGTACCACTGTACCACTCTGCCTCTCAAGACGACCTCAAAGGCCCCTCCCAACTCTAAGTCTATGAGCCTATGAACTTACCACGTGTGCAGTCTGGGCAAGTCTCCTCTGAGCCCCAGATTTTTTATCAGTCAGATAGGGATAATAATAGAGCCTCACTTTTAAACCAAAAAGGAGATAATATTTGTAAAAGCTTTTTGCAAACCTAAAAGTGCTGTATAAGAGTGAGATAATGTTGTGATTATTGTTATTAACCAACAGAAATGTAGCACGGGCCATTTGGCAAAGTGACAGAGCTTTCTGAGAAGCTCGCGTGTTCTGTCTGACCTATTCTTTACTTGTATCCAAGGGAGGTGGAGTTGAGTGGCAAATTATTGCTTTCTCCTTTTGCCTGGTGGTGCCATTTGATGCCAGGAGATCTGTGACAGGTTTTTCCATTGCTTTTTGGAGCTCTTGCCAGCCCAGTTCCAAAGGCAGGGAAGGATCAAATTCGGATTGTCACTTGATTGTTGCCAAGGAGGGCAGTGAGACCACTGTGGTTGACAGCTCGTGGTAGTGGGAGGGACAAAGAAAATTAATAATTGGATTTACATCCAGATCTTCAATTTTGTTGGGGTGTGTGTGTGTGTGTGTTATTTCCATGTGGAAACTTCTTCCCATAGCACAGATGGGCTGCTCATCTGTAGCTTAGGCTCCAAGGAATGAGGTGATTAGTTCATGTTCCCACAGCCAATATTTGTCAGAGGAAGACTCGAATCCAGGTCTTTCTGACTCCATGGCAATCCCTTAGCCCACTACTCTCCCATAACTGACCATAATCAAGGAAAGAATGAAACTGAGGAATCCAAAATGTACCTTGAATCTGACACTCACAATAAGGAGAGATCTGAGCTGGCTCTTGGAAGTCCCTTTATATGCTCTGGACTAACATCAGTGTCTTTTTTTTACCCTACAGAATGAAATGTGCTTAGCCACCCAGCAACTTTCCAAACAGCTCCTGGCATATGAGAAACAGGTAATTTGATTCAATTATCCTACAAGTATTTATTAATCACCTGCTGTATTCTAGGTGTTGTCCTTGGCACCAGAGACACAAAGGAAAAAAATAAAACTGTCCCTGCTCTCCAGGTATTTCCATTCTAGTAATTTGATAAGGGCATTGACAAGGGGAATTTCATGATGGAGTCCTCCAAACCAAAGTTCTCTGTAAGAATTCTAAGAGACTGAAGATTTTTTCTTAATTGTCCTTGTTAAGCATACATTGTGTGTCCTATGAATGCTTATTGCAAATGGCAGCAAAGGCAAGAAAGAGTTTATGAAGGGCCTAGGTTGAAAGGCATACCAAGCAATTTAAGAGACACCATCCTACCTTTTAATAATTTACTGTTTCAGAGAGATAGCCTTGACTAGAATAGATTAAAAGCATTGTGGATGAGGGACAATAAAACTGGCCTCAGAGTCAGAAAGACTCACTTCTGACATGGCTAAGTGACCCTGGGCAGGTCATTTTACTCCTAGGCAACTTCCAAGAGAAGGTGCTGACTTATATTGGAAGAAAGATTTTCTTCCTCACTGGAAATTGCCTATACCAGTGAAATTACAGGTTCAGTCCAAAGGGAAAAGGTTATAGACAACTGGACCAACATTGTTGAAGTTGATAAAGAAAGTGAGTAAATGAATTTCATTAGGGTTCATTTACAAGAAGAATGCGGGCCAATAATAGGGCAGGGGAAATGTAGGTATTGATGGGGTAGGATAAAGAATTCACACTATCTCTTCTCATTAGCCAAGGAAGGCTTCCCCCATTCTAAAACACAGTTCTTTTTGAAGGAACCCTCCCCGCCCAATCTTATTAATCATGATTTTCTTCTTTTGAGAAAGAAGGAAAGGCAGAAGGCAGCGGCTTCATGGAATTACTGTGTTTACGCTATTGCTGATACCCTTCACACTCTGATAACACCTGGTTCTTTTTATTTTTTATCTTAGAATTTTGCTCTTGGCAAAGGAGATGAAGAAGTTATAACTACCCTTCACTATTTCTCCAAGGTGGTAGATGAGGTAAGGTTCTTGGGAAATTATCATATGACTCTTTTTCTTGGGCTTTCTTCTATATTTTAGATATTTTAAAATTTTACATATTTAATAAATAAAAATTTTAGATATTAAAACATCTTCAGAAGAACTAAGTTATCTAGTTTATAGAACAATGGACCTGAAATCAAGACTTAAATTCAAATAATTCCTTAAACACTTATTAGCTGTGGTACTCTAGCTCAGTCATTGAACCCTTGCATACTTCAGTCTTCTGGTCTATAAAATGAAAATAATAATGGTGCCTGTCTTCCAGGGTTGTTATAATGATCAAATGAGATCATATTTGTAAAATACCTTGCAAACCTTAAAGTCTACATAACTCCTAGGTATTATGATGTGGTGATATGTAGACAGAATATTTATTTCAGTACTTCATGGGTCTGCAATTTCTTTGGTGTGGGAGCTCTATACCCTAATACAGATTGTGAGCTATCTACAATTTATATTTCCTTAAACAGTTGCCTTATAGAACAACTGTTGCACCCGTGGAGAGAAATTTCCACTTTCAACAACTGGATGAAATTTCAGACCTGGCCCAGAAAAGAAATCCTTTGTTTCACTGGGATAGACACTCATGCCATTAAAACATAGAGCAACCCCTGGATACCGTATTAGGTGGTCTTTAAGAGTAGCTATGATCGAAATATGCATCCAATAACAGTCAGAAAAATAGCTTCCATTAATCTAGCACTGTCCAGCTTGTGAAATGCTTAACATACTTGATCTAATCAGATACTCATGAGCTGTAGGCATGAAAAAGTTATTACCCTCAATTTACAAATGAGAAAACTGAGGCTAAGGTTGAGGGACTTGCCCAGGGACACACAGTTAAGGAAGGTCTTCCTGACTCCACATTAGCCCTTTGTCCACACACAGTGAGTGACCTGCTGCCTCATCTTAGGACACTGAATTATCAGAAAAAAGGTTAAGTTCCACCCAGTGCTGTCTGTATAAGAGGGCTGGGGCTGGCTGCTTCATTTTAGAGATGGATTGGGGGAAATGGGGAGAATTTCCTTCTTTGAGGGCATGGCTCAGGTAATTTCCAGGAAAATGGTGGAATTTCTATTGTAGGGAACCTTTTCCCATTTGTCCAGCCAAAGTATGGCTTCTGTCTTCTAACTTGTTCGCTGTCAAAGAGATATTGTAGCAGGATGGATGCTTCCAGTAGGCACTGGGCCACATGAGGGGTTTTCAGCTCTTTCCAGTGTCCCCAGCGTAATGTCTTGCACATAGTGGGGGTTTAATAAATGCTTGTGGATTAATTGAACAACACATGAAAGTGAGAGTCATTGGAAATGAGGATCTGTAGATTGAGGACATACACAGTGGCAAAGAGCCTCTGTGACTTGCGGAACACTTTTATATGAATTTGTATTTTATTCATTACAAGATATAGATAGATAGATAGATAGATAGATAGATAGATAGATAGATAGATAGATAGATATAGATATAGATATATCTATATATATTCAAAAGATGGTCCTATGTGTATGTGAGCTGCTTTAGGTTGCTCTGGCAGACAGTTTATTGCAGTGGAGGTACTGGCCTGCATTGATGGAGGGAATTTCCTGACCTGAAAGTTTCTATAGCAGTGAAATGACAAGCCTGTTCCTTATAGATTCAGATAGGCAATGTGATGCTGTGGATTGTGATATCAGGGCTGGCCTTGGGGTCAAGAAGGCTTGGGTTCATGTGTCTTGTTCCAGTTCCTTAAGACTGAGTTTCATGAGAGCTGCTACTCCGTATCAACAGATGGACTTTCCATACCAGGAATCCCTTCATAATGATAGACTCATAGCTCTGGACCCCAAAAAACACATATATGTGCAAGATAGTGCCTTGTCCATAGTAGGTATTTAAAACATGCTTGCTAAAGTTAGAGAAGTCATTTATTTAGTCTTTAGCAGGTTGGTTTTATTATTTATGTATTTGCATATACAAGTGTGGTGTGGTGGGAAGTTAGGCTCCTTCTAACCTCCCCAAATCAGGTACATTGAAGCAGTGACTGCCCTGTAGGGAGTTACTATGTAAACGATCTAAGAAAGGTAACATTGTTACAGAGAAGTTTGAGGAAACAATGTAGCAACAAATGAGCCCACTAAACAAACACTGACAGGAAGCAGTGATCTGTAGAGAAAAAGGTTGGACAAAATGTATCCATGTTGGTAGGAAGTCTCCTTTAGTCAACTAAGCAACGGACATTTATTAAACATTCGATGTCCTTCCCTTCAAGAAGCTGTCCTTTCACTGAGGGAAAACATGCACATATAAATAAATAAAAATATATGCTAAGCAAATATATTCACAGTCAAATGATGATAGCTATCATTTATATATCACCTTAAGGTTAGCAAAATGCTTTACATATGTTATCTCACTTGGTCTTCATGATAACTCTATGAGGTATTAGACCCACATTACAGATGAGGAAACTGAGGCACAGAGAGATGGATTGCCCAGGGTCACACAGCTAGTAAGTATCTAAAGCCAGTTTTAAATCTGGGTCTTCCTGGCTCCAACTCTTCTGCTCTAACCATTGTGCCAACTTTCTGTCTCTACTACATAATTGAAGGGCATGAGTGATGCTTGGTGGGGGAGGATCATGAAAGGCCTCATGGGGAAAGTGGAGCATGAGTTGAGCTTGGAAGGAAAGAAGGGATTTTAAGAGGTGGAGGAGAAGGAGTGCATATAAATAGATCAAGATGGATGTTTTAAAATGTAATTAAGGAGAAAGAAAAAGTAGACCCATTTTCTCACTTCCCTTAGGAGTCAGAGGACCTGAGTACTGATCCTAATTCAAATATTGACTGACCATGAAACACTGGACAAGTCCCTTAGGCTCTCTGAGCCTCAGTTTCCTCATCTGTTAAGTGAAGGGGTTGAACTAGATCATCTGATTTGTAGTTCTAAGTCAGTAAATCTATGAAAATAACCACTAATTATGAATAATAATAACTCCCAGTCATGTGGTGTTTTATGGGTTAATAAGCACAATGACCCTGTGGGGTAGGGAGTACAAATGTTCCCATTTCATTTTTCAGATTAGGCAAGTGATGCCCGTGGTCACATGACTAGGAAGTAGTGGGCTCCATGGGAACCACATGGTGTTAAGGAGAGAGCATTGGAACTCACTCATCAGGAGACCTTGGATGCCCCCCTCATAGACCTGGAGGTTCATCATATTCACATTACCAATGTATCCCTGATGGGACAGTGGTGCAGTGAAAAGGACATTAGACTAGCAATCAGACCTGCCTCTGTGCCTGATTGCCTCTGTGTCCTTGTCACCTTGTACCTGGAGGCCTCAGTTTCTCCATCTATAAAATGGGAAACAGACTAAACATCCCCTAAGACCTCTTTCATTTTGACATCTTTGTACTCCAATACAAAATGATAAGTGATATTTTGAAAGGCTAGCCAGGCTTTAGCTACAGTGGGCCGGGTGAGGGACAGGCTTTTAGGAAGGTACTGGCTTGAAGCCAATGGATTCGTAATCATGTATTTATAGCAATAAGAGATTATCATCATTCTTGTGAGGGATTGTAGGTTTGGGGCCAGAGGACATCCAGTCTAACCCACTTTGACCATTTTATTATAAAACTGAGGAATTCAACCCTAGAGAGTTATAGTGACTAACCCAAGATCACACAGGTGGCAGGTGGCAAGTAGCAAAGGGAGGATGTGAACTTCGGTCACAGTATCAGAGATGTAGTACTGGAAGGCAGCACCTTGAAGGGCATCTAGACCAATCTACTCATCTTACAGTGAAGAAAGAACCTTGATTCTAGAGTCAGAGGCTGTTATAATGTTGAGTTGTTTCAGTCATGTCTGACTCTTTGTGATCCCATTTGAAGTTTTCTTGGCAAAGATATTAGAGTGGTTTGCCTTTTCTTACTCCAGCTCATTTTACAGATGAGAAAACTGAGGCACAGAGTAAAGTGACTTGTCCTGGGTCACACAGCCAGGAAGTGTCTGAGGTCAGATTTGAACTCAAATCTTCTGATTCTAGACCCAGCACTCACTGTGTTACCTAGCTGCCCAAGTCAGAGGACCTAGTTTCAAATCCAGCCTCTTCTAGAAACATTTTATTTCAGAGAGGGATTAAAAATATTTTCAATTTAAATTATTTTTTTTTTGCCAGGACATTCATGCTCTCTCACTAATTCTCTTTTACTCCTCTGATCCCCTCTTCCTCTTTATTGACTATTTTCCAGTATTCCATGTGTCTATAAACAAAAACAATTAATTAATTTTTTAAAATAAACAAATCCAGCCTCTTGTTACCTGTGTGACTTTGGGCAAGTCATTTTCCTTTCCTAGGACACCTGCCTGTGTCCTTATCCATAAAATGAGAATACTAGGTGAGGTGGCCTCTGGGGTCCCTACAAGCTAAATCGTCTATTTCCGATCAGAAGACTGCATTGTGTTGCTTCCTTAATGCCATAGTCCGGCACAGAAGATAGCTATCTTTTCATAATGAAAACTTTTCAATGAGTGACTCTCAGTGTGAATTGTTGGGGCTAAAATGGACCCTAGGGATCTTGTGGTTGAATCTTTCATTTCACAGATGAGGAAACCAGACCAGAGCAGTTAAGTAAATGGTCCAAGGTCACAGAGGGCCAACACTACTCCCCACGGTCTCTGACTTCTAGCCCAGTGCTGTTGCCTCAGTCCCAAACCACTCCCTTTTTGGGCTTCAAAATGGCCCAGAAGGAGGCTTGTGTAGAGGTGCCCTGGCCCAGTGGCTTCGAGTCATGGCACCTCTGGGGCCTCATTTTCTTCACCTGTAAAATGAGAGTGGTGCACTGGATGGCTTTGGAGGCCCCTTCTAGCTCTGGCTCTGGGAACCTACAAGTATTTGCTTGTCTGACTTTTAAATGGGCAAATCTGAATGTAAACATGGTTTGTAATCAACTCAGGTGAGGCGAGAGGGAAGTGGATTGCTCCCAGCTGCTACCCCAGGCCCAAACCTGGGGGAGGAACCTCTTCCCCTCTGTCCGAAGAACTCAATTAGATTCAAACAAAAGCAGAACCTGAGAATGGAGATTTGAAAAGGGAGGGAATTGGACAAGGAAACATGGCAATAGAAGCACCCAGGAAACGTGTTTCCTCAAAAGCCAGAGGGACACTGGACACTGCCCTCCTTTATTTGCTTCCTCCGTCCTTTCTTAGGTTTTAATTCCTTCCTATGATAAAGAGTGAGTTAAATTAGATCAGCCCTAAGGTCCCTCCCAGCTCTGACCTCTTACCTGTGATCCTTCCCCTCTCTGGTCATTTTTTTGATCTGTACAATGAGGGGACTGGATGAGATTCCTCCAAGATTCCTTTCAGTTCTAAAGCTCATATCCTACAAGCCTTCCTTCCCTTCCTTCTCCCTCTCTGGTTCCCTTTCTTCATCCCTGCCGTCCCTTCTAGCTTCATCTTTTGTTTCCTTTCTCCTCCCTTTCCTCCCCATTCTCTTTCTTTTTCCTCTCTTTTCTTTCCCTTCTTCTTTATTCCTTTTTATTTTTCCTATTTTATCTTTGTCTTTTTATCCCCAGAACCTAGTACAAAATGAAGTATGGACTTCATAAATACTTCTTTCTTCTCTCTCCTCTCTCTTCTATCTCTTTCTCTCTCTTTCTCTTTCCCCCTTCTCCTTCCTTTCTTTCTCTCTTCCAATCCTCTTCTTTCTTTTATTTCTTCATCCTTTCCTCCCTTCCTCTCTCTTACATTTTCTTCTTTCCTTCCTTCTCATCATCTTTTCTTTCTATTTTTCCTTTCTCCCTTGTTTTCTTCTTTTCTTCCTCTTCTCTCTCTTTTCTTTCCTTCCTCCCTGCTCCTTCCTTCCTCTTCCCTTCCCTTTCTTCCTTTCTTGCATCATCTTTTCTTTCAATTCTTCCTTCTTTGTTCCCTTCCTTCTGCTTTTCTCTTCTTTCTTCTTTCCTTTCTTCCTTTCATCCTCTTTTCTTCCCTTTCCCCTTTATTTTAATCCTTCCTTCCTTAGTCTCTTCCTCCCTTCTAAAAGGTAATCACTGACATCTTCCTTTGTGAAGGATGAACACATAGAAAAATGAAACACAGGCTCTACCCTCAAACATCATCCAATTATCAACTTCTAGGAATGTGTCCAATGTAGCAGAAGGAATCAGCCATGCCCAGAAATCCCCACAATCCAAAGCAGCCCATGCTGAGTGCCCCATGCCATCAGTACTCATTAAAGACTCAGACAAAATCCTGTGGGGAGGCAGAGGAAGGAGGCCATGTCTCTACTTTGGGGGTTCCAGAGAGCCAGGAAAGGCTTTGTGAAGGTCATGGCATGGGAGGTGGGCCTTCTTTGAAGGATAGATAAGATCCTGAGACAGGAAGAAATGTGTGGGAGTATTTTCCATAGCCAAGTGCTGAGGTGCAGCAGCAGTCTGGGCACATTCAGGAGCAGTGAGCAAACCAGTTTGGCTCATAGAGCAGACAAAAGTTGATTTGACCTGAAAAGTAATAAAGGCCAAACGCAAACATTTTGACCTCCTTTTCCTGTGCCTCCGATGACGTTAGTCCCAGCCTTGAGAATCCCACAGAAGGTCAACTGTCCTTAAGAAGCAGATTACTAGGAGGCCCTAGCCTTCAGGCCTCCTAACGGAGATCTGTGCTCTGCTTTCTCCTACCAATATGAAGGTTAATTAGTCTATATGACTGGTATGGCTGCTAATAAAAACATCTTTGTATGTGCCCCAGAAAAGACAGTACTCAGAGATATACTGGGAGAGACTTCAGAGTCTATATTATGTGTGTGTGTATGCATGTATGTGTATGCATGATATATATGTGTGTATATATACATATATTATGAATAGATATATAGATAGATAGTCCAACTGTCATTTTACAGATGAGGAAACTGAGGCCCAGGATGGTACAGTATTTGACTAAAGGCACACAGGTGATGTCATAGATTTAGAACAAGAAGGGACTTCAGAGACCACTTAGTCCAACCTCCACCATTTTACAGAAGAATCTGAACCCCAGAGAGGTTAGGGACTTATCCAAAGTCACACTGATAAATGAGTGGCAGGCAGAATTTGAACCCAGGGCCTCTGACTCCAAGATCCTGTAAAACCCAAAGGGACTTTGAAACAGTCAAGAAATATACTAATACCAAGTCTTCTACTATCTCTTGTCTCCATACTTTGGTACAGGCTATGCCTGGTGTCTAAAAATGCTCCTTCTTCACTTCTGCCTCATGGAAACCCTGGCTTCCTTTAATACCCAGCTTAGATGCCACCTCCCAATCTTTCCCAGTTCTTAGATCAAGCCTTAAAGCACTCAATAAATGCCAGCTATCATCACCATCGTCGTTGTCATCATCATCACCATCATTATTTTCTCCCCAACATAAAATTATTTACTATGTATATAGTGTGTGAAATACAGCCTGGGGTGAGGAAGCTGATCTTGGAGTTGGCACATCCTTGGATCATTTCCCACTTCTCACATTTATTGGCTATGTGACCCTGGAAAGTCACGTTAACTCCTTAGTCTCCCAGGAGATCCTAAGACTATAAGCTATCCAGCAGTTGGAAATCTGCACTGGTAAAGGGAGTTTTCCTACACTTGTGAAACCACAAGTGACATAACTGTGGTGCTAAAAGCAATGTCGGATGCCCCTGACCTCTACCTTCTCCATTTACAGATGAAAAAACTGAGACCCGGTGGCTTTATGTGCTTTGTCCAAGATTACTTTACAGAGATAGTAACAGTAGAAGCAGGATCTGAATCCACCTTCTCTGACTCCAGAGACAGGACTTTGCATATACTAACCTATGTATATGTTTCACTCCCAATAGAATGTAAGATTCCTGAGGACAGGCACTGTTTCATTTTCACCTTTGTATCCTCATTGCCTGGCACATAGGAGGTGCTTAATAAGTGCTTGTTGATTCATTTATTGATTGATATATGCATGTGGTCATCTCCCACAGAATGTAAACCCCTGAGGGCAGAGACATGTCCTCAGCACCTAGGACAGTGCCTGGGACATAGGAACTCCCAAAAAATGCATGTTGAATTAGATTGAATTGGACATTAGCTGCCTCATGGACAGGGAGCCTGGAATTGCCAGCCTGCAAAATCCCTTGCCATTTTTGCTTTCAGTTTCAGTGCCTAGCATGGCAAGAATTTGAATCAATTTCTAGCTTTGTCAGAATTGAAGGAAAACACCTAATGACAGCCTCCTTGTGCCCCTTCCAGTGAGACCATATACCAGTGTCAGTCTCAGTCAAGTCTGGAGATAGGAGGGACAGGGAGGGGGAAAAATCATGGGCCATTGTTTCATCCCAGAGTGAGGAATCTGCTAGAACACAATCACCTTTTTGTTCTCGGGACCTCCTCCTTTTCCAAGCAACAGGCAGGACAGAAATCTCCCTGTGTGACTTCAGCAAGCAGCATCCTTTCTAGGGAGCTTTCCCAAGCCCACATTCTAGCTGTGGCTTTGGTGTGAGGAGGTTCTCAAGTGAGGTTCCCTTTCAAGTGACACTTCAAACCGGAGCCCTGCTCGCCTGCTCTTTTGAGGGTCAAAGGTCCCCTAATACCCTCAGTGAATGAGTGACCTGTGCTGAGCTCAGTGGCCAGCACTGCTCATTGTGGGTCTGTAAAAGCATTCCCAGGCTTTGGGAGGGGTAGCTTGAATCCCAATCTATTGAGACATCGCCAGAGTAAACAAAGATGAGATAGCTCTCCTTTCTCATTCAGAAACTCCCTTGGTCAGCTTAGCTCAAGAGACACACTCAAGCCTGGAGAAGCCATATTCAGTTTTCTTTTGAAGTGTCTGGTAGCAACATAACCATTTACTGCTCTACAAACGTGTCATGGGTAGGTTAAGGAAGCCCAGCTGGGTTTTCACTGGGCCATCTTTATGCCCATGGTCTCCTCCACACAGACTAGCTGGGTTAGATCATGGAGTCACAGATCTAGAAGTTTGGGAAGGGAACTTTAGGGCCCACCTGGTCCAACTTCATTTAAAAAATGAGAACAGTAGAGAGCCCCAGCTCTCCTGGGTATACCAGGATCATGGAATCTTCAACTTAGAGGGAGAGGGGACATCAGAGACCACCCAGTCCAAGCTTTACATTTTACAGATAAGGAAAACAAGGTCCAGGAATAGTAAATATTTGATCATAGCATAAGATCAAGGATTTGGAAATAAAAGAGGCCTTAGACACCATCTGACACAAACTCCTCCTGTAGGGAAGGAAACAAAAACCCAAAGAGATCAGAAGTGATTTACCAAAGATCTCACAGGTATTCTGCAGCAGAGCTGAAATTTGAACCTGGTACCTCTGCCTGCAAATCCAGCCCTCCTTCCAATGTACTGTTCTGTCTTTAGTTCAAGCCCTGTCCCTGCCAGAGCCTGCCTGTGTGACGTTGGGCAAGTAGCTGCATCTTTCTGTGTCCTGGAAGGGGGAAGGGGTGAACACTGAAGGCAGGGTTCAGAATCACCCTTCTGGATTGGGTCTCAGGATGCGTATCTTTCTTTCAGCTTAACCTCCTTCATACAGAGCTGACGAAGCAATTGGCAGACACCATGGTGCTTCCCATCATACAGTTTCGAGAGAAAGATCTCACAGGTAACATGTTGGAGCCCATCAGGGATTCATTCAGTTTAGGCCACCTTCTATTGCATACTTAGGTCATTTATTCCCTCTGTCTGTCTGTCTGTCTGTCTCTCTCTCTCTCTTTCTCTCTCTCCTTCCTCTCTCTCTTTTACGCTTTGTCTGTCTCCACTCTCTGTCTCTGTCTCACCCCCTTCTTTCTGTCCATGCACATATGATAGTATTAATATAATTAATTAATATATTCATATATACACCTATTTATATATGTATATATAATATATCATTGTGTTACATAATTATTTATTACTTATTTTAAAGCAATATTTAATGGTATCTTTTATTTTTATACTACCTTCATTTTCCTTTATATCCCTCTCTGCCTCTCCATCCCTAGAGAGCTGTCCCTTAAAAAACAAAATAAAAGTGAAAAATGGGGTGTTGGAGGGGAGGGGAAGCAATTCAGGAAAACTAACCAGCACATCCACCAACTCTGACAACGTATGCTGTATTCTACACCGATAAACAATGTATGTTGCGTTCTACATCAATGATTCCCCACTTCTGCAAAGAAAGGAGGGCAGTGCACTCTTGTATCTCAGCTTTTGTGTCAAATTTGGGCATTATAATTGTGTACTTAAAAAAAATCATCTCCTCGTAATGTAAGACTAGAATGCTAGGTTTAGAGCCAGGTTAGAATCTTATCTCACACCTTTGCTAACTGTAAGACTCTGAATAAGCCAATTCCCTTCCCTAGGTTTCAGGTTTTATTTGTTTATTTAGTCATGTCCCCCTCTCTGTGACTCCATTTGGGATTTTCTTGACAAAGAAATTGGAGTAATTTTCCATTTCTTTCTCCAGCTCATTTTACAGATGAGGAAGCTGAGGCAAGCAGGGTTAAGTGACTTGCCCAGGGTCACACAACTAGTAAGTGTCTGAGGTCAGATTTGAACTCAGGAACATGAGTCTTCCTATTCCAAGTTCAGTGCTTTATCTGCTGTGCCACCAGCTACCCCAGGCCTCAGTTTCCTTATCTGTAAAATGAGGGACTTAGAGCTAAGATCTCTCCCTGCTTTAAAGCTATACTCCTGTGAGAATGTTCTTTTCCCCTTAACATTCTTCTAATCTGTCTCGACACATCAGATCTGGCATAAAGTTTTAGGTGGGATAAATTGGTATTCTTTAGAAGTTAAAAGAAATACATTTGAAAACCAACACAGAATAAGCACTTTAGTTAAAGTGGACTATTCAGCATTGGAAGAGGGTATTTCTATGTGAAAAGACAAGTCTGGACAAAAGGCAAAAAGTTAAACTATAGATCCCTGTGTACATGTGTCGATAAGCATTTCTTAAGGACCAACCTTGTACCAGACATTGTGCCGGATGTTGAGGATATGAATATAATGAATTAAACAATTCCCATTTACAAGAAATTTACATTCTAATGGGGAAGACAATAATTGCATACATATACATACATATATATACACACACTTTGTATTATATATGATACATTAATAAATTATAGTAATAAATTGTATATTACATAATACATGATCATATATGCTTTATACATGTATAACACATTACATAATTATATAACATGCATATTTTATTATGCATTATATATAATATATTATCTGTGTTACATATAATATATTAATATAGTTGATATATTATATAAACATATTCTATAATATATATTATACATATGTGATATAATTCTATAATATATGCACATCATATCATATAGTAATATATTCTATTCTGTATTATATACAGAATAAATATAGAGAATTAAAGTATAAGGCCAGGTGAGAAGGAAGGTCACTAACAGTTGAGGGGATTAGAAAATTCTTCAGGTAAAAGGTGGTGTTTGAGCTGCACCTTGAGGGTAAAGAGGAATCCTCAGAGGTAGAGAAAAGGAGAGAGAGCCTTCCTGGCCCAAGGGACAGCCCCTTCAGAGGAACAGAGATGGAAGATGGAGGGCCATCTGGGCAGACTAAAGAAAAGGCCAACTTGGCTGCCGTGCAAGGGGCTGGAAATAATGAGGCTGGAAAGGAAGGCTTGGCCAAAGGCGTGGAGACCATTCAAAGCTAAACAGAAAAGCTTAGATTTATTTTATCCTAGAGGCCATAGGGAGTTCAACTTAGCAACAGAAGCATCTGTTCAACAGGAAGGAACTTTGGTGGCCAGTTTCTGGGATAGAAAGAGCACAGAAAAGTTTAGGATTCCAGAGGTAAGAACTCCCGAGCACATGATTTTTGCTCACCAAGTTTCTTCTGTAAGAGTGTGCCTACTGTCCCCCACAAATATTAAATCCGTTGGCAGGACAGTGTGACCCAGGTTCATGAGTGGATTATTCACATATTTACTTTAATATTTGAGTACTTATGATGCAATTTTTGGGTCATATAGCTAAGTAAATGGTTATGTTTAAGATCTCAGTGTTTCATCGATGCAAGTGCCTGGTTTTCTACAAATGAAGCCCATGAGAAGGAACTTGAGAGCTAGTGATGAGTGCTCCTCAAAAAGATCTCCACTAGGAATATAAGAGAGTTTGAGAGTAAGGGCATGGAGGTGGTCCTTCTCTGAGAACCCAGACCTGCCAGTGTGACAACAGACTGCAGCGAGCAAATCGGAAGCATGTGTTCGGTATGAGAGGCCTGAAGGGCTGCAGTGTAGCTGGTCACCTCATGCAAATATTACATTATATTTGTTTAGAGACTTAATACTCCTGATTTTCTCAGGTGGGCTGTTCGCTTCGTCAACACAGATAGCTATACAACTTCATAGACAGCCATGGAGAGTTGATTTTGGGGAACAAAATTCATTGCCATGTGGCCAACATGATAATGAGCCTTTTGAACTGAGTTGGTCCCCAGATAACAGATACTTAAAGAGAGAAGGCAGGTAGGTAGAGTGGCAGAAGGAGAGAGAGAGAAGGAGAAAGGGAGATGAGAGAGAGAGGGAGAAGAAGAGGAAGCAAGAGAGAGAGAGAAAGTGAGTGGATGCATAGGTGGGGTGAGGACAGACTCCTTGGCTCCATGAACACCTCCTTAGGAATACCAAAGCCCCACTAGTTGTCCCAGGTTGCCTATAACTAAACTTATGCTAAAAGCTTAGATTCTAGGTTTTTACATGACTTTTTTTTTTTTTTACAATTTTTTATTTCTATCTTTTATTTTTGCATCACCTTCTTTTAAAAATATATCCTTCTCCATCTCCTCCCTAGGGAACAATGCCTTATAATAAAGAATAAAAAAGATAGAAAACGGATCTGGAAAATCAGCGTTTCAGCTGAATAAATCATGCTTAAAAAAAATGAACATTATCGTGTACCCTTACAGCAACTTCATTTCTCAATGTATTCCTCTGTCTCCCATGCCCAGAGTCATCCCTTATTATAAATAATTTTTTAAAAGATCAGTGAAATCAACCAAGACATCAACTAAGTCCAAAAATATATGCAGCATTCCATACCCCTAGATCTCCACCTCTGTAGAGAAGGGAGGAAAATGTTAGCCATATTTTTCAAAGGAATTGTCAGCCCTGAACTCTAGCCCGTGCACCTTGGGGGCAGGTGGGGGAGATTCCTCCTTCCATGGGTTCCGAAACACCCAAGGTTGCCAAATGGGCAGCTTAGCCAGAGGATTTAAAATGCCCCATCGAGACTGGATCAGGGATATGAAAGCAAAGTCCTGAGTCTCCAGCAAAGTCAAGTGGTTCCAGGAATCAGACTTGATTTATCAACCCAGCTTAAGCAGAGAACCTAAAGGATGTTTCTGATGGAGGATTCGCTCCTCTCTTTTGGACATCATTCAGGTTTGGTCTGGGGGGATCCCAGAGCCCTGGATTCTCATTTGATTAGAAGGGACCTCAGAGTTTAGTTAATCCAATCCCTTCACTTCAAGATGAGGAAACTAATGGTCAGAGGTTACATAATTTGCTCAAGGTCACACAGCAAGGAAATAGAGCTGAAGTTGGAAGGAACCTTAGAAACAATTTATACTAAATTCCTCATCTGGAAGATGAGGAAACTGAGACCCAGAGAGATTAAGTCATGTGCTCAAGGTCACATGAGGAGTAAGCATCAGAGGTGGAATTAGAACCCAGATTCTCTAGAGCCAGGGGTTTTTTCTCACTGGGCCTCCTCCTTGGCTCTGAAATTCCCTCTCTCTTTTCAGAAGTCAGCACCTTAAAGGATCTCTTTGGCCTCGCTAGCAACGGTACGTCTCTTCCTTTTCTTAATTCTTAATGAAATATGTAAGGGGCTGGGGTGGGCTGGTGGGGAAAGTGAGGTGTCAGGTGTTAGGAAGAAGCTTTAGACTTGTTTCAGATTCATTCAATTGCCCTCTTATTTCTAGAACATGACTTGTCCATGGCAAAGTACAGCCGGCTACCGAAGAAAAAAGAGAATGAAAAGGTAAAAAAAAAAACCAAGAACTACAACAAAAACCTTCTCTGTTGTTAGTTTTTGTTTGCTTTGTGTTTTTTTTAATACAACAACTTCCGAATCTACTGATTCTGAAGCTGCTTTTTCTGTTACCTCTCTCCCTTTATGTCTGGGAAGGTCTTAGGGGGATATGTAGGGAGATATAAAAGGGGACTAGGATTTTACCCTTGTTTCCCACTTGTTCATCTGACATTTTCATTTGGGGCTTGTAAATTTCAAACCTGAGACATAATTTGAAAAGAAAAAAGTGGGAGGGAAGGCTGACCACATGGTGCTTTGAACTCCAGATTTTTATCTTTGATCAAATTGCCATATTTCTTCAGATGCACATGTTAGTCCCAAAGCTAACAGTAGCATTTTTTAAAGTTCAGTTTTCTGTTTTATTATGAATTTAACTATCATCAAAAAATAAATATTTGTATATGAAACCCTGAATTTCTGTTACACACAGCTTATCCTTTTTTTAATTGGAGAAGATAGCAACAAAATTACCCTATTTGTAATGCTAACCTTTAAAAATTCAATTTTAACTTAATTTTAATTTATTAATTTTTTTTTAGTAATAAGAATTTTTCTCTCCTTTCCACAACACCCCCCCCCCCAAAGTAGAACAAGATCCTTGTAACAAATAGGTATAGTTAAGAAAAACAAATTCTTATATTGGCCATATTCAAAAATATATATTTTATTCTGTATCTTAAGTCCATCACCTATTTGTCAGGAGGTAGTCAGTAGGTTTATTATTATTATTATCATTAATATATAAATTATTATTATTATAGATTACATTTATATAGCACTTACTATGTACCCAGCACTGTGCCCAGTATTTTACTATTACTGTTTGATTCTCACAACAACCCTGGGAGGTAGGTGCTGTTACTATCTCCATTTTATAGATGAAAAATCTGAGCCACGCAGGTTAAGTGACTTGCCCAGGGTCACACAGCTAGTAAGTAATCTGAAGTCAAACTCAGGTTTTACTGACTCCAAGCCCAGAGCTCTGTCCACTATAGCGCCACCTACCTGCCCTATGGTTCTCTGGAATCACGACTGACCTTTGTGCTGATCAGTGTCAAGTCTTTCAAAGTCATCTTCTTGACAATGTTGTTGTATCTATTCAAATTATTCTCCTGGATCTGTTCATTTCCCCCATCACAGCTCATACAAGCCTTCCCAAATTCTCTGAAGCTGTCCTTCTGTCATTTCTTACATAATAGGATTCTATCACATTTATATCAAAACCTGTTCCTCCATTCAACAATCCAAGCTCCTTAGCTCCCGATTCTTTACCACTGCAAAATGAGTTGCTCTTCCTTTGATCTTTGATGTCTGCCTAGGATGGACATCCCCGAGTCAAACAGTAGTCACAGTTCAGTAAATTTAGGGGAACAGCTCCAAATTTCTTTCCAAGATGTCTGGACCAATTCATAGCCCCACCAACCATGCATCAGCATACCTGTTTTCCCACTGTTCCTCCAACATTTGTCATTTCCCTTTCATGTCAACTTTACCAATTAAATGGGTCTGAGGTGATGCCTCATAATTACTTTAATTTGCAACTCTAATTATTAGTGATTTGGAGCATTTTTTAAAATATGGCTAGAGATAGCTTGGATTTCTCCACTTGAGTGCTACCTGTTGATGTTCTTTGACCCTTGCCAACTTTTTGAACCAAATGAGAGCCTTTAAGCAGGACTGCATCCATATTTAGAAACCAGCAGAAAATAGAGCAAGAAGGGCTTTGGGCTATGTCATCTATCCCTCTGCTTCCAGAGAGGACTCTGCTCAGCTTATGCCAGTGTGATCTTTAAAAAAAAACTTCAGAGAAACTCTTCAACCTCCCCTATTAACGTATTCCAGGGCCCCAGGATAGCGAGTTTTGCCAATATCAGATTGAAATTCCCATAGCTGAAGTCCAGTCTTTTTTATCCAGCTAAAACTAGGAAATAGCTGCTCACACCAATTCCTTCCTGTACTTTAAAAGCATTTCTACTTCCTCTTTCCTCCTTTTTTTCCTTGGGGTAAAATAAATCTAATCTGTGAGCCTTTCTCATAGGGCCAGTTAGTTGCTCTCTCTCCACTGGCCTGTGAGCAGGGATCAGATTTGTTCCATTTGACTTCAGAAGGCAGAGCCGGAAGCAATGGTGGGAGGTTACAGCAAGACCGAGTTTGGCTCTGAGTCACTTAGAGCTGTCCAAAAGTGGAATGGATTGACTTGAGAAGCCATAAATCCCTCATCCCTGGAGGTCTTCCAGTGAAGACTAAATGACCACTTCTTAGGGAGATATTGGAAACTACAGTCCCTTTGAACTCTGAGGCTCTGGGACTCTTTAAACTGGGTACCTTTTGTGGAGCATTGAAAAACCAGGGTCAGAAATGATCCTTTAAACTGGGCACCATTTGTGGAGTATCAAAAAACTAAGGTCAGAAGTGATGCCCTTACTTCCTTATACCATTCAATCAATAAGCATTTATTAAGTGCCTACTAGGTATTCAATACTATGTTAGAGATGAAAAGTCAACAAGAAAACAGCCCCTGCCCTCAAGGGCTTACATTCTGCTAGAAGTAACAACGTGACCATGAGGTAGATTATTATTTTATATCAATAATTTTCTAGTAAGGTAAATGCTTCTAATTAATAATTTTTAATTAATCTTTTTAAAGCTCTTTTAATTAATAAATTCATTTTAGGTCAATGTTTCTGAGTCAGTATATTTAAGTCAAAACTCAGTTTTGGTTGCTACCACTTAAGCTTTCCTGTCCCCTTCTGCTAGGTGAAGTCCGAGGTCGCAAAAGAGGTGGCCACAGCCCGAAGGAAGCAGCATCTGTCATCCCTCCAGTACTATTGTGCCCTGAATGCTCTCCAGTACAGGAAGAGGGTTGCAATGATGGAGCCCATGTTAGGATATGCCCAAGGACAGGTATGCCATTGTCCCCAGTCCAGCATGAAGACAAAAGCCAGTGTGCAACATGACATCCTGGAGAAATGGACATGCTAGCAAAGGGGGATTGACATGGGCCAGATGGTGCTTGGTAACTACATGGCAGATGGAGGAATAGTGTTTATTGCAATCAAAAGGAAAATTGGTGTCTGCTTCTTTTAAGTCTATCTGAACCAGCAAACTCTCAAGAATATGATGCCATAGGGAAAGATATTTAGACCCTTAGGATATCATCTGGTCCAACCCTCTCATTTTACAGATGATGAAACTGAGATCCAGCGGATCGAAGGTATCTTGAGGCATTGTAAAGAAAACCAGACTAGGGGTCAGAGGGCTTGAGTCTGACTCTTGGTTCTGACACTTACCAGCTGGGTAACTTTGGAGAAGTCATTTTCATCTCTCCAGGCCTCAGTTTTTTCATCTGTAAAATAAGAGATTGAAATCCATGACCTCTGAGGTCCCTTTCCAGCTCTGAATCCTATGACAGCAGTCCAGGGTAGTATAGCCAGAAGAATTGTTGGGATGAAGGAGCAGGTCATGCAAATTGAATAGATTAAGGAGAACATCAACATGTATGACAAAATTCCCTAGTTTGAGGGTAGGAACTGGGGTGGAAAGAGAGACTGCGAGCCAAGCATTTGAACTTCATGAAGAAGGAAGAAAAATCCTCTGGAGGATGGTAGATAAAAGCTACTAGGATCTGGAGTGGGTGATAAAATTGGATAGAGTGAACCTCAAAGGAGGAGAGATTGGTAAGTAGTACTGGTAAAGAGAAAGATTGAAAGTGTCAGATAGGGTTGGGGAGCAAGGAAGATTCCAACTCCACCTCTGGAACCAGTGAGCATCATTGGAGGATGGGGGAAATTACAGATGTTTCAACCAGTACTCAAAAGGATGGCCTAGGATGCAGTGTCATTTGGTGGAAAGCCAGGTCTATGAGTGCCAGAAGATAAAAGGAACCTAAGAAATAGGTCTAAAATGAAAGGAAGTTTGTTAAGTATAGAACAGGCATTCCAGAGGGCACAGTGGAAGGGATGCATAGTCAGAGGTAGAGTAGGACACTAGTGGGTAGGGCTGAATTAGATAGGAATGAGAGAGTAGACAGCTCAGTTCATGAAGGTTGGTTTTTTCTTCAGTAGTTCAGGGTTATCAAGGTAAAGAGTCAGAGGGTATTGGAACTGGCTAACCACTGAGGAATGAGTCTAAGCAGAGTGTCAGTAATAAACATAACAGTACCAGCTAACATTTCTGTAGTGCTTACTATGTGCCATGCGCTGTACTAAGCATTTTACAGACATTATCTCATTTGATCCTCACAACAACCCTGGGAGGTAGGTGCTGTTATTATCCTCATTTTACATAGAAGGAAACTGAGGCAAACAGAGTTCAATGACTTGTCCAGGGTCATACAGCTAGTGAATATCTGAGAACAGATTTGAATTCAGGTCTTCCTGACTCTAGGCCCAACCCTCTACCCAATTGCGCTATCTAGCTGCCCATCTATCAACAGATAGGAAGATCTAAGCTTCAAGATCTCTGCATAACCCTTGACTGGATCTTAGTAGTGTCTTAATAGGATTCAGACACCCATAATCAGGGCCTAGAGATATTGTAAGCTGTATTTCCATTTTTATGGTGACCTAATAGTGCCTTCTGTAGAGACTAAGAATGCCCTTGTATTAACCTTATGTATTACTCATGGCATGCTAATGAACCATGCAGGCACAACACTCTGCTAATGAAATAATGAGCCCTCTTTAATAATATAAGCTCTCTTTTTTAAATAATATGAACCCTCTTTTAATAATATAAGTAATATGAGCAGTCTTTTAAAAAAATTTAAAGTTCTAGGATGATAGAAAATGGGAATTGTGGTGGAGGGATAACATTGAATAATTCAATTATAGTGCTCTACTCTTGAAGTGAATTCCTTCTTTGTTCATCCCATAAGCCCCTTTTAATGAATTCTCATTAAGGATTGGTCTTTGTATCCACAGTACCAGGCATGTAGCAGGCACCTAAACTGAACTGAACTTCCCACATTGTTGGCCAGTAAGAATATGACCACTAGCTTGCTGGTAGTATTTGCCCTGCCTGTTAATACTGGAGCACAGATTTAGGGTCAGGAGGGACCTTAGAAGGCAAACCAATCCTACAAATGGAAAAACTGAGACCTAGAGAGGGCAAGTAAAGTGACTTTTCCAAATCACACAGGTAGGAAGCAACAGAGTGGGGAGATTCAAACCCCAGGCCCTCCAAGTCGAACATTCTTCCTACTGCACCAAACTGCCTCAAAGCCACGTTTAATTTTGAATGGGGTGCCAGTGACTTAGGCCTCTCTCAGGCATCCACTCTCTTGCTCTAACCAAAATGGATTTCCCCCTAGTGATAAAACTTCTATCTTGACTTTGTTGTTGAATGAGTGCCTGACCAAGTGACCATCTGCGACTGAAGAAAAAAGAATCCTAGAATCTCAGAGTGGAAAGGGCCCCAGTGTCCATAAATAGTCCAATTCATGCCTACCCAAAAGTCCCTTCTACACTAGACTAGACCCATTTAGTGGTCATCCCATCCCTGTCCATGAAGGAGAACCCCATCTCACCTAAGGTGACCCATTCTATTTTGGACAGCTCTGATTGTTAGGAAATTTTTCCTACACTCCAGCCTAAATCTGCCTCTCAGAAAGTTGGATGCAATCACCTTTAGGGTTCTTCCATCCCTACATCTTGATCCTATGGTTTTCCCTTCTCCTGGATAAGCATCACCAATTACTTCTACCAATCTTCACATGGTAAGGACTCAGAGCCCTTCCAACATATTGATTACTGTCTCCAATTCCTTCTACCAATCTCCATACTGTAAGGACTCAGAGCCCTTCTGCCATGTTGGTTGTCTTTCTTTGAAGAAGTTCTAGTTTGTAATCTGTATATATTCATATAGTATACATGGTCTTGGGGCAGCTAGGTGGCACAGAAGAAAAAGCACCAGACCTGGAGTCAGGAAGACCTGGGTTCAAATCCAGCTTCAGACACTTACTAGCTGTATGACCCTGGGCAAGTCACTTAACCCTGTTGGCCTCAGTAAAATGGAGGAAATGGAAGATACTCCAGTATCTTTGCCAAGAAAATCCGAAATGGGATTATAAGAGTTGGACATGACCGAAAACAACATATGTGGTCCTATAAAAGAGCATGTAAGAACTTCCATTAGTCTGAAAAAGTTAACTTTCTGTATTTCTTAGCAATATATTGAATACTCTCAAATAAAACATGGTCCTTGCCCTTGAGGAGACTTTTAATCTAATAAGGGCGATGATATACATGAGTATGATTGTATACAAGGTAAAAGGTGGTGAAGATATTGCAATTCATTAGTCAAATAGGGATGTTAATAGTAGCTATGTCCCAGGCTTGTTGACTGAGTGATGCCAGTGACCGCAACTTCCTAGATAAATATCAGAATACCTTTATTACCCTTTATTATTCATTATTGGAATACCTTTATTATACTTTTCAGATAAACTTTTTTAAGAAAGGAGCCGAGATGTTTTCCAAAAGGATGGACAACTTTTTATCTACCACCAGAACCATGGTTCAAAGGTAACACAACCCTGGGATCAGAATTCTTTTCTTTGGTAAATTGTTGTGGAAAGGATGTTGCCTCTGTGACTGAATCAGCCCCGGGTACAGCATCCTAGACAACAAAGTGATGATGCTAAACACACACGGGAAAAAGAGGAAAATTTTGGGTTTTTCCTGCCGTCCTCCTCATCGAGATAGAGAGCTGGTTTCAGAACCAAGAATACTTTAGTGCCAACACTGACACATACTGGACTTTGTGGCCCTGGGAAAGTCATTTCACATCTGAGTACTCTAGAAGTGTCTAAGACTAGATGCTGCGGGGAAAAAAAAAGGTACCAATCTTCATTGGTAGAGAGTTTTCTCACCTGGGAGTTCCCTATTCCAATGAAATCCTCAGGTTAATAAGTCTTGGCTGTCTCCTATAAATAGTCCAGACAGTAGAAGAAGCAAGGTCATCTGCACTTAACTCTTGCCCCTTCAAAGTTCTGGATATTTTTACTTAATTCTTCCAATTGAGAAAGAAATGAAGGCTTGCAGAATCTTTAAGTTCCCACAGATTACGTAGCCCTGCACATTATAACTATTTGAAAGAGTTAAAAGGTTTTCGAAAAACAACCCTTAGTCTAGTTTTTTCCCCTAGAGCTCACTGACTTTTAATCTCGAACTAGCCTTTTGTCAGTTTTCAATCTTTCAGATGAACTAAGGGTTGCTTTGAGCACAATTTGAGTTTGAAATAGATACGGAGTAAGGCATCAAAAGAACTCATTCTTGGTCAGTTCCTTTGATGGAAGCTCTCCTAAAGATGGCTACTAGAGAGGCGATTGCCCACCTACCACCCGTAGGAAGCCAACCTTTGAAGCTGACTTCTAACAGATAAAAGAGACTCGGAATAGACAGTTCATTTATTGAACAGCCTATGGTCCAGTCTAGCAGATGGCTCTAACATGTCTACCAAGATTATTTTCCCACTGCAAAATTGGCTTTGATGCCATTTACACTACAGAAAGCTGTTTACTCCTCCTTTCCTCCTCTTCCTCCTCATCTTTCTCCAACTCCTTCCACTTTCTATCACCCTCATGTCAATGCACTGTAAGAATATTACCAAGAGGCCTGCTGTTTGCCTCATCTGGGTATAGGGGCAACCCTGCACTCTTAAAGGGTAGGCCAGCTGGGTGCAAGCTCTGGCAATGAAGACCATACTGGAAAGCTTCAGACATAGCCCAATAGAATGCCTGGCATCTGAGGACTAGCCTGGCTAAGTTATAAGAATGACATCAGTTATTTAGAGTGAAATTCAAGAGGGACTATTAGTAAGAGTCAGTCTTGGAATCTGGAAGATCAGGGTTTAAGTCCTGCCCCTGACTGTAACTGTGGGTCCTTAGACTAGTCATTGCTTTCTGAGTCTCCGTTTCCTCCTCTGTAAAACAAAGAGGTTGGATTTAGCTTCTAAGGTCCCTTCTAGCTCTAAATATATTATTCTTGGACTTACTACCTGTGTGACCTTGGACAAGTCATTTGCCTCTGATCCTCACTTTCCTGAGTTATAAAATAAGGGGATTAGATTCATCCTATATTTTCCCTTCTAGCTCCAGATATAGCCTCCCATCTTCCTATAAGTTAGGAGGGTGGGTGAGGTTTAAAAGTAAAGAATAAATCTTAAGAAAATGAGGGCCAGTTTTTTCTGGTAGACTTGGAATTTTGTAATAACGCAAGAACTTATTAAAAAAAAATCCCAATAGTTTTCTAAGGCAAAATGCCTTCCACACTCAGAGAAAGAAATATGGAAGTCATTCACAGAATGTAGCAGATCATGTTTGTGTGTGTGCGTTTTTGTGTATTATGTTTTGATTTGTTATATGATTTCCATTTATTTTAGTTCGACTACATAGCATGACTATAGTGAAAACGTACTCAATAGGAAAGTATATGTAGAACCTATACAGAATTGTATGCTGGCATGGGGAGGGAGCGGGGTAGTGGGGGGTAGATGTGGGGGGGAATAAAACCTTAATTTTATGGCAGTGATTATAAAACATTAAAAAAATAATAATAATAAAATTAAATTTAAAAAAATTAAAAAAAAAAAGAAAATGAGTGCCAAACTTTTAGCACAAACACTAGGGGTGAGGGTGTGATCTTAGAAAATGAAACCACAGAATTCCTGGTGCTTGTGAAAATCTTTGATCTTTTCTAAAATTGCCTCCACTGATTTTCCCAAGAGTCAGCACCAAGGAGAGATGCATGTCCCACTGGTTGGTTCCTCAGAGAGCTGTTCCTATAACCTGATTCCCATCTCCTGCTTTTTTATTTCATTACTTGACCCCTGGGAATTTTAGAGGAAGATAAAAGAGAATTTCCTCCTTTCCCAAGGTTGAACAGTGTCCTCTCTTCTCTTCACTGCAGTAGCCTTCCTATTTAACCTTCCTCCATAAGTAAGAGTCATAGGATCATAAATGTGGAAGTGGAAGGGATAGTAGAGACCACTGAATCTTGTATTCAGGACTCCTCTATTTTACAGATGAGGGACCTGTGGTCAAAAGGGAAGTAACATACCCAGGGTCATGGGATTCTAACACAGGAACTCTGACTTTAAATCTAAAAATTTGGTTTATATCTTTGCTTTGCTAATACCCAACACGCAGGAGGTGCTTAATAAATGCTTGTTAGCATGCCAGAGGGCTGATGATAAAGTGTGCTGAGCATCTTCTGACAGAGGTGACAGATTCAAGATGCAAACCAAGACATACGTTTTTGGATGTGGCCAATGTGACTAAGCACTTTTGTTATAAGGATCTTGTTTTCTTTTTCCTTTTTTTCCTTCTTGATTGAGTGAGGGCAGGGAGGACAAGAAGGAGGTAGGAGAGAGAGAAAACACATACTTGTCAGTTAAAAAATATAATTTAATTTTTTAAACGTTTGTTGATTGATTGACTGGGGTGCTGGAAATATGACCATAGAGGTGGAGGAGGACCTTCCCTCCCAGAGTTTGCATTGCATTCCAATGGTGACATTCTAACCTTCTGTCTTAAGCATACAGGAGGAATCAGAGGCTGAGGTGGAAAAGATGCGGCTGTCCCAGCAGGAGCTGCTCTCTGTGGATGAATCCGTTTACACTCCAGATTTCGACGTCGCTGCACCAGCCATCAACAGGAACCTCATCCAGAAGGCCGGTTACCTCAATCTCAGAAAGTGAGGAGCTGACATGGCCTTCCCCCCTCTCCACATGCCTTAGTGCCCATGGGAGTGCTGGGGATGAGCACTGAGAACACTCCCAGAGTAGACTATCTGTTTTATCACAAGAAATCCTCGAGACCTCCCTTTGTACATGGCAGGGCATGATCTCACCCCAGCCGTAACCACCAACACCATCACCCAGCAAAGATCTGACTCATCTCATTTGGATGAGTGTCTTTCATAATTTCATAGGTAGAAGGGATCTCAGAGGCTATGTGACCCACCCAACCTCCTGATTTTACAGAAGGGGAAACTGAGACCCAGAGAGAGGGAGTGATTTAACCAATATCACACAGGTAGGATCATGGTTGTAGAACCAGAAAGGAACTGAGAGGTCATCTGGTCAATCCCCTGATTTTACAGAGGGTGAAACTGAGGCCCAGAGAGGTTAATGAACTTGGCCAATGTCATACAGGTTGTAAGTGGATCTCAGCCTTATCCCTGGGTCTCCAGCTCCTGAGGGAGGAAAAAGTTGCTGCATTTCAAAGCAAGACCAGGACAGCAAGCAGATTGATTATTAAAGGAAGATTAAAATAGGGCATCCTTAGAGATCAGTATGGGAAACCAGCATGAGACAGTGGAAAGTGGGCTAGAATTGGAGCCAGATTCAAACTGGTTCCAGATTCTACCAATCAGTTTTTTAAAAAAGCAGTCAACAAGTTATTAACCACCTACTATGTGGCAGACACTATGCTGGATGCTGAGGCTATAGAGAATCAAAGAGCCCCTCCCCTTAAGGAGCCTGTCCCCTTTGATTTCCAGTGTTACACCAATAAAATTCCAAATTCAGTTCAAAAAAGTCAGGTAGTGTTTATTTATAAAGCCCATGAGACTATTCAGAGACAACTTCTGAATCTGCCACTCACTACTGTGTAACCTGAGGAACATCATCTGGGGTCCTCAGTTTTCTCATCTATAACATGGGGGTTTAGAGTCTTGTCTTCTAGTCCAGACCCCTCATGTCCCTTCTAGTCATAGATCTCAGAGCCTGGAATGAATTGCTGGCTCTTAACGGATCATTATTGCCACAAGCTGACTAACGTAAGTAAGGGATGGGGGAAGCATATTTCTTGGTGCTCTCCCCTCCTAAAAAAATATTTGCCAAGAAAGTGATTTAGAGGAGGCGGTTTTCATTTCTTTGTATCCTGGACCCTTTTGCAGCCTGGTAAAGCTGCTGGACCCACTCTCAGAAGAAAGGTTTTTTGTTTTTTTTTTTTTAATGTAGAAAATAAAATTCAGAGAATTGCAAAGGAAATTAATTCCATCAAAATAAATATATAACTTTTTCCCACCTAAGTTCACAGACTTCCTGGAATCTGTACACGACACCCTTGGGGATCCACAGGCCCCATATATATATATATATATATATATATATATATATATATATATATATATATGTAATATATAAATTATTGAATATATAAATTATATATATATTGAATATATAAATATTCATTGAATATTTATTGAATATATAAATATTATATATTTTTAAAATATATATTGAACTCAGGTGGATCAGAGTTCAAATCCCTCACTAAGACCCCCTGGTTTAGATCATCCCTCAGTGGACATCTGTTGTATCTCATGCAGTCCCACTGCCCACTGGAGGCTTCCTAATAAACACCACCGGATGTTTTTTGGCCCAAACCTGTGTTTTTAATGGTATGACACTTGCCAATTCAAGGCCATAAGGTTTCATGAGGGGAGAGGCCCTGATCCCTAGCCCCCACACAGTGCTTGGCACATAGTAGGTGCTTAATAAATATTTGATTGATTTTTAAAATTGATTGGTAGAATAATGAACTTAGAATCAGAAGAGAACTGGGGTCCAACCCCTTTCTGATATTTACTAGCTGTGTGACCCTGGGTAGGTCACTTAACTTCAAGCCTCAGTTGCCTCATCTCTAAAATGGGGTTGAAAACACCTATAACTTGGAGAAAGTGTCTTGCCAGTTCTAAACCATTATAAATGTCTGTAGTCCACATTATCCTCCTTTTTGTTACTAAAGGGTCTTTTCAAACTTGGTTATTTCCTGCAGCAAAACTGGCCTGGTCACCACCACGTGGGAGAGGCTCTACTTCTTCACTCAAGGGGGGAACCTCATGTGTCAGCCTCGGGGTGCAGTTGCTGGTGGTTTGATCCAGGACCTGGACAACTGCTCTGTCATGGCCGTGGACTGCGAGGACCGGCGCTACTGTTTCCAGATCACGACCCCCACTGGAAAACCGTATGGCTCCAGGGTCTCCCTGGGAGGGCAGTGTCAGGACTCAGTCCATCTTGGTGGACTTCCTAGGGCTTGGTAGATCTCTGACCACAGAGGAGTCTCTGTCCATGGGTGTTATTGACCTTTGGAGAGGGTCTTCATTCTGTTAATTTTAAACAAACAAAAATGTCCCAGATGGGAGCCTCCTTTAGAGAGGCTATTTAAGGAGGACTTTGCTCCTGACTGCAAAAGAAAGATCGTGTGATTTGTGTGTATGTATGCATATCCAATATATGTGGGTATATAGTATATGTGTTTGTGTATATATATGTTATATATGTACATGTATATAAATAGAGATGTGTGTATATATGATATGTGCACATACGTACTATAAATATACTTATCCTGTGTATATATATATTATGTATAGAAATATGTATTTAAAATATTGAATACATATTGAATATATAAATATTATATATTTTTAAAATATATATTGAACTCAGGGGGACCTGAGTTCAAATCCCTCAGACACTTACTATCTGTGTGACCCTGGGCAAGTCACTTTACCCTGTTTGCCTCAGTTTCTTCATCTGTGAAATGAACTGAAGAAGGAAATAGCCAACCAATGTCTCTGCCAAGAAAACCCCAGGATATATACACACATGTCTATATACATATATAAATATATTTATCTATATTTAAACTAGATTGGGATTTACTTGGTATGGTGAACTCCCAATGAGAAAAATTTCTTCATCAATGCAGATCACCACCTTCTTTGCAAATTGTATTCTTAGAAGGCTGCCTAGAACACTAGGGTGTAAAGTGACTTGGCCAGGGTCACACAGCCAGGACATGTCAGAGGCCAGACTTGGACTCAGGTCTTCCTGCCTCTAAAATCAGCTGTCTGTCTGTCATAGCCGGCTGCTTCTTGTGCTTATATATACAAGGTAGCAAACATGGCTTAAGACGTGAAAAGAACTATTTTGTCAGCCATGAGCTGAAATTGTTTCTCATAGTCTACACAAGCAGTCTCAAACTCATTGCCAGCTAGAGACCTGAACAAAATTAAAATGTAATTGGGAGATGTTTAGCAACATGAATAAAAATGTAGTTTAGAGAACGTTAATTTATGCCATCGGTACTTCCTAGCTGAGTGACCCTGGGCCGGTGACCTGGGGTGATCAGCTATAAAATGAGAGTGATAAGCAGTAGCATCTCTACCTTCAAAGGTCGTTACAAAATTCACGTGATGTAGGTAATCTATGTGAAATGCTTGGTAGATGTTCAGTTCAGAGAAATGCCCGCTATTAGGAACAACAGTGATAATCCCTCTGCATCTCAGTTTCCTCATCTGTAAATGGGGTCAGTACTACTTGCAGCTCCTTCCTCACAGGGTGTTATGAGACTCAAATGAGATAACGCAGGTAAAGTTCTTTGGACCCCTTAAAGCACCACAGAAATGTCAGCCGTTTATTAATTTGATTGTAGTTCATACTTATCACGTAACCTCAGTGAAGCATCTACCTGACAGCCTCATTGGGAGTCTCCAGGCTGAAACACTCCAATTAAAGGAGCTGTTTATTCCTTAATATCTTCATCTTCAATCTGAGCCCCAGTTTCCTATCTTTGAAATGGGCCTTTATACCGTTTGTGGTCCTGATCCGACCAAAGTGTCGTGTAGACCTCGGAGCGCCCTCTAGACTGCCTTTATTACCTGGTCCTTGAAGCTCTCTCCTTATTTTAAAGGGTTCCTCCAGGGCATTCATTATCACATTACTGTTCCCAGGGCCCAGAAGAGGAAATACATTTAAATTAGATGCACTGCAAAAGAAACAAGTTATTCCCCTGGTAACTCAGATTTGTAATAGTAATAAACCTCATTCCCTTGTTGCCTGCCCCCCTTCCCATTTCTCTATTCTCATCTCCTAATTAGATTAGGGGTTCCTTCTAATTAGATTAGGGATTCTTAACCTGGGGCCTCTGTGTATATTTCAAGGGGTCCCTGAACTTGGAGGGAAACATTTCATTTTTATTTTTACTGATCTCTAACTGAAATTAAGTGAGTCCTTTAGTTGTGGGATGCTGGAGAAGCCTCAGTTTCCTCATCTGTAAAAAATGAAAATAATCATAGTGTTATTATGATCTCCACTTTACAGATGAGGAAACAGAGGCAAACCAAGGTTAAATAACTTGTCCAAAGTCACACAGGCATAAAGTATCAAAAGCAGGATTTGAACCCAAATCCTCTGATGTTAGAGTTGGGGAATCTTGTCACTTTGCCCACTGTGTGATTGAAATAGTGTGGCCCAGGAGGTATGATGGAAAGACCATAGCCTCTGGAGTCAGTGTTCCCTACTCTGATGCTTCTCCCTTGGGTGAACTTGGGCAATGCTCTTCCCCTTCCTGGGTCTCACTTTTCTCATCTGCAGAAGGATGGGGTTGGGTTAGATGGCCTCTGGTGACCCAAAGAAAAGTCAAATGCTGCATACTCAGCCCAATAAGCAGCCCCAGGATCGCACCCACTCCTTACGCTTGCACATTGCTTGGGTTGGGGAATGAGATTTGGGGAAGGAAGGAGTGGGAGGTGGCCTCTGGCTCATTTAAGGAGCAGGACGGGAAGGGGAATGAATGGGGACAGCTTCTCTGCTAACAGTGACTTTCCCTTCTATCCTCAAATGTCAGTTGCTCTTTTAGCAATTTTCCCACCTGAGATCAGAGTTTGGACTCAAAAGGCATGAGATGGGAGCCAAGGGGGTGAGGGAGTCTCATGAGGAGGAGTCAGAAGGTCTCTGCCTTGTGTCACTTTGGACCAGTCACTTTCTGTTTCCTACTTTGCTTAACAATAATAATAACCTAACACTTACACTGTACTTTGAAGTTTGTAAAGCACTTTATAAAAATCTTATTTGATTCTCAAAGCTGGGAGAGGAGGAGTAGATTCTGTTATTATCCCCATTTCACAGATGAGGAAACAACTTGCCCACTTACTGCCCATGTGACGGTGGGCAAGTCACTACATGTTTTGTCTATAAAATCAGGGAGGCAGAAGGCATCATGATACAGTAGAAAGAGGCAGCGTAATGAGGGTCAAATCGTGCCTTCGATGCTTCCTTATCCATGTGACTGTGGTTAAGCACAGGAGGTTCCCTGAAATCTGGAATTGTTTTGTTTGAGTCTTAGGTACTCAACAAGTGCTTGTCAGATAAATGAAGGACAGAAGGAATTGAAGGAATGAATGAATGAATTGAAAGAATGAATGAATGAAGTGGGATATGAACCCAGATCTCTTGTCTTTAAATATAGCACCTGTACTATCTCTCATACCAGCTAGAGCCCACAGGGGAGAATTGAGTTAAATAGGTCTGGAAAAACGCATCTTTGAATATTTTTTATTTTAGGGGGATCACCCTTCAAGCTGAAAGCAAAAAGGAAAATGAGGAGGTAAATAAAACCTTTTGCCCCTTTGAGTCACTTCCCCCAGTGGGAAGATCGATTCTGAAATTCACTGTTTCCTTGTCCTTTGCAGTGGATATGTGCCATCAACAACATCTCTAGGCAGATCTACCTGACTGACAACCCTGAGGTAAGCCCAGGTGGGAGGTATGTGCACTTAGCTTAGCACAATGCCTGGCACATAGTAGGCACTTAAAAAACTTTGATTGATCGTCAGCTCATTTTCTTGAAGGTTCAGAGCCCAGGCTCTCCCAGGGCTGAGTTTATGGTTGTGTTCCATCTCCCTCCTGGAATACTGCAGTAACCTCCTGGCCTCAAGTCTCTCCCCCTCCACATAGCTGCCAAAATGATTTTCCTACAACTCAAGTCTGATCATGATTAGTAAGGGTCATTGGCTTCCTATTGCCTCTAAGATAAATATAAACCCCTCTTTGGACGTTAAAAACCCTTCACCATCTGGCCCCAACCTACCTCAACAGCCTTAATACACATCACCATTGAGGTCAAACAAAACTGCCCTCTTGACGATCCTCATCCAGGATACTGTTTCCCACCTCTATGTATTTGCACTGGTCATGTCCAATGCCAGGAATGTTCTCTCTCCTCTCCACCATCTCTCAGCATCCTCAGTTTTCATTCTAGTCTCATCTCTAGTGCCACCTTGTCTAGGAAGGGTGTCCTGATCCACCAGATTCTCCCCCAAACCATCTTATATCAGTCGTGTATGTAATAACAAGAGCCCTTATTTGTTACATTGTAACAGCTGTAGCTGTTTGATACCTAACACAGAGAGCCCTTCAAGGTTTACAAAGCACATTTGACTCTCACAAGAGTCCTATGAGGTCGGTGTTATGTCAACCTCATTTTACAGATGAGAAAACTGAGGCCCAGAGACCTGGCCCAGGATCACACAGCTAGTAAGCATCTGAGGCAGCATTTGAACTCAGATGTTCCTGACTCCAGGCCTGCCACCTAGCTGTCCATATGGGTATGTGTTGTTTTCCCCAGCTAGATTAGCTCCTTGAGGGCAGGGACGTTTTTCTTTGTATCTCTCAGTGCCTGGCACATGGACATTTAATATATGCTTTTTGATTGATCGCTAGATTGATTGATTGATCCCTTCCAGGCCGTGGCCATCAAATTGAATCAGACAGCCCTTCAGGCAGTGACGCCAATCACAAGCTTTGGAAAAAAACAGGAACCCTCACGCTCAAGGTAATTCACCATCCTAGAGAAGAGGAACTGTTTTTATTTTTGTCTTTACATCCCCCAAAACTAGCACAGTGCCTAGTACACAGTAGGTGCTTAATAAATACCTACTGATTACTATGTTACCAAGCAGCCAAGTGGTGCAGTGACGGGTAATGTGCTGGACCTGGAATCAGGAAATTTGAGTTAAATCTGGCCTCCGACACTAGCTATGTGACCCTGGGCAAGTCACTTAACTTCTGTATGACTTGGTTTCTTCAACTGAAAAATGAGGTAAAAGTAGCACCTGCCTCCCAGAGTTGCTGTGAGGATCAGATGAGATCATATTGGTGAAAGCCCTTAGCACAGTACCTGCCACACATTAGGTACTATATATAAGCGCTATTGTCATCATCGTCATTGGCATCATTAGTTTTCAAGTATGAAGGCCCTTTCCAGGTGGCTGATTAGTGTCCACTAATGGAGAAAACACGTGATTACAAAAATGTCTCATGATTCAACAATGCAATTAAATTAATTTGTGTTGCATGCATTACCAAAAAGTCTCCTTATATGAATGAATTAGAACCATGCAGAGGTGTGTAAACTACATTCTTTCTTCAGTGTACAGACTTAGTTTTTGCTTGTTTATGCATTCACACATGGATTCAAGGACCCCTTGCAGTAACTCTGTGAGTCACAATCTGGGAACCACTGATGCCATGGGAAAAGCAAAAACTGTAATAAGGAAATGTATGCACTTTAGTAGCATGATGGATGGATGGATGGATGGATGGATGGATGGATAGATGGAAAGATAGATAGATAGATGATAGATAGATAGATAGATAGATAGATAGATGATAGATAGATAGATAGATAGATAGGTAGGTAGATAGATGGATAGGTGGATGGATGGATGGATGGATGGATGGATGGATGGAAAGATAGATAGATAGATAGATAGATAGATAGATAGATAGATAGATAGATAGATAGATAGATAGATAGATAGGTAGATGGATGGATGGATGGATGGATGGATGGATGGATGGAAAGATAGATAGATAGATAGATAGATAGATAGATAGATAGATAGATAGATAGATAGATAGATAGATAGATAGATAGATAGATAGATGGATGGATGGATGGATGGATGGATAGGTGGATGGATGGATGGATGGATGGATAGGTGGATGGATGGATGGATGGATGGATGGATGGATGGATGGATGGAAAGATAGATAGATAGATAGATAGATAGATAGATAGATAGATAGATAGATAGATAGATAGATAGATAGATAGATAGATAGATAGATGGATGGATGGATGGATGGATGGATGGATGGATGGATGGATGGATGGATGGATGGATGAGACAGACAGAATGATTGACTGATTTTGTTGTTCAGTCATTTTTCAGTCATATCCAAGTCATTTGGGGTTTTATTAACAAAAATCCTGAAGTGGTCTGTCATATGCGTGTGTGTCTGTGAGTGTATATATATGACTCGATAAACGAATAATGCTATCTAGCATTTATATAGTGCTTCAAGGTTTGCAGAGTGCTTTACAATTACTATCTCACTTCATCCTCACAATGCCTCTACAAGATCAGAGCAATCAGTAGCTCCATTTTAAAGGGAAGGAAGTTGAAGCAGATATGGGTAAGTGACTTGCCCAGGGTCACACAGACACTTACTAGTGTCTGAGGTCAGATTTGAACTCAGGTCTTCCTGATTCCAGCCCCAGAGCTCTATCTACTGTGCCATCTAGCAGACAGGAATGTGTCATCTTTAGTATCATTTCCACCAATAAAACCATACTAACATCATTTCCACTAATAAAACCAAACTGTTTCTGACAGTTCCCAGGACTTGGGTGGTGAGAAGTTTCCTTTCCAAGTCTTTCGGTAGCTTTGGCTGCTGAGAGGGTGGGGGCAGCAGCACCTGCAGAGGTGCCTGCCATGTCTCAAAAGTTAGTTTTTCAGACAATGACTATAGATAGGGGTGGTGCTGGAATTCTCAGTAGGCACTGGGGAGCTATTGAGTCTTACTGAGCCAGATAGTTTAGATATTTTAGGAAACCTGATCTGGTCATGGTTTGATCATTTTATTCAGATATTCTGTATTTGGTACTTTGGACATACATGCTTTTTCACCTGTGGTTCCCCAGTGGAATGTGTTTGATTTGTTTTCTTCTTTTTTGTACCCCAGCCAGAACCGGAAGCATTCGGGTTTAGAGAATGACAAGGTGGTGCCTAACACATCAGCTAAAGTCCCTGATGCTGATCAGTTAATCGTACCTGGAACACCTATTCAATTTGATATCGTCCTTCCAGCTACTGAATTCCTGGATCAGAATCGAAGTGGCAGGTAGGGAGTGAGACTGACTTTGTGGGCAACGATGCAGGGTGCAGGGAGAAGGAGAGAAGAATGGATTTCAACTGGGGAGAGGGAGTATGGAAGTGGGAGGGTGATGTCGACAATATACCTTTCAACCTCTTTCTGGCCAGCCTCCTTCTAAGGCTGCTGGGTGGTGCAGTGAACAGAGCCCTAGACTTGGAGTCAGGAATACTTGAGTTCAAATCTAGCCTCAGACACTCACTCAGACCCTGGGCAAGTCACTTATCTCTGTGTTTCCCTATCTGTAAAATAAGGATCGTAATAGTGCCCACCTCCCAGGGTTGTTGTGAGAATAAAATGAGGTATCTGTAAAGCAATCACAGTGCCAAGCATTTAGTAAGTGTTTAATAAATGCATGTTTTAAAAAAATCCAGCCTTAGACACTTTCTAGCTGTGTGACCCTGGGTAAGTCACTTAACCCTGTCTGCTCTATCACCTCATCTCTAAACTGAGGATAACAGCAGCACCTACTTCCTAGGTATTTGTAAAGTGCTCTGCAAACCTAAAGTACTACACAAATGCTAGCCATTCTTGTTACTAACTGTATAACTCTGCTTTTTCCTTTCCTCCCTGCCAGGCGTACAAATCCATTTGGTGAATCTGCAGATGAGAAGCAGCCCAATGAGGAGGGTCAGTACCTGGTTTGGTGACTTTGGGTGCAAAGTAACCTGGGTTTGAGGTGTGATTATATGTCCTTGAAGCCTCTCCCGGCAGATAGTGAACATGGGAAATCAGACAGATCCTTGCTATAGACTGTCTCTGGGATAGCCCACATGTCAGCTGCGTATGGGGGCATTGTGTGGTAGGGTACTTGGGAAAGGACAGTGACTCCAGGCAGGACATGTGGTCTCTGCCTTCACAGAGCTTCTCAATCTGTCCTCCTTGGGGCAGCTAGGTGGTACAGTGGGTAGAGCACCAGTGCAGGAGTTAGGAGGACCTGAGTTCAAATCTCACCTCAGAAACTTGACACTCACTAGCTGTGTGACCTTGAGCAAGTCACTTAACCCCAATTGCCTCATCCTGGGTCATCTCCAGTCATCTTGATGAATATCTAGTCACTGGATTCAGATGGCTCTGGAGGAGAAGTGAGGCTGGTGACCTGCACAGCCCTCCCTCATTCAAAACAAAGTCAAGTGCAAGTCATGTCATTGTTTCTCTGATGGCATGGTCTTCTTTGGCAACAAAGGACGAACACACAATCTGTCCTCAGTTTAATGCAAAGATGATGTTTAAAGGTGATTGAAATATTTCTTAAATGTGTCAACCAGAGCTCCCAAAGCCTCAGTTTTTCATGATGTAAGGGTGATTACTAGATGTTCATGAGGGGCAGTATGGAGTGTGGCTTAGCAGAAAGAGCTAAGTATTTGGAGCTAGAAGACCTGGGCTCAAATTCTGACTGGGCTATATTGTGTGAATTCGAACACATCACTTCAACTTGGGTTTGGAGGAAAATGGGGGAAAGGGCGGTGGGAGGTGACTCTTTAAAATTATGGAGAAACTAGAGATGTTTGGTCTCATCATCAGTGGATCTTGTGATGTCTGGGGAAGAAATCTGGGCCAGGAGGGCGGAAGAATCTAATTCCATTTCTGCCACCAGTAACTAGGAGACTTCTAGCAAGTCTGGGCCTTCATTTCCTCATCTGTCAAAAGAGGGCTTGCACTAAATGACATCTGAGGTCCCTTCTAGTGTGAAGATCCCATGTGTCTGGGGGCTTTTCAGGGAGATGGCTGGTTAGGGTGAGGCAGGTTGACCCATTTGAAATAGGCAGAGCCCTAGGGAGCAAACATATCAGTAGGAGCTAGCACCTAGAAACTGGAACCAGTTATCCACAGATGTGTTCATCAGGGTCCTCTTCCTCTTTCTGTTGACCACTAAAAACATTTGTTTCTTTACCCTTAGTTTATTAGTGGCATTCACAAATCTGCTTAAAATTCCTCCATACAGATAAATCAAATAATTCAAGTTAGTAATTCCTATTGGTACTTTAAGGCTTAGAAAGCACTTCCTTCCTAATCATATCCCTGTAGTATAAGTGGTAAAGGTACTATTATGCCCAGTTTACAGATGGGGAAACTAAGGATTTGGGAAAGGCTGTGTCTTTAGTAAGGTCACCATCTAGTGTCAGAGATGGAATTCAACCCCAGGCTGCTGGATGATGCAGTGGATAGAGCCCCGGGCCTAGAGTTAGGAGGACCTGAGTTCAAATCTGGTCTCAGACACTTACTACACATGCGATTCTGAACAAGTCACTTAACCTCAGTTTCTTGATCCATAAAATGAGGACAATAATAGCACCCACCTCTCATGCTTTATTGTGGGGATCGAATGTGATAATAATTGAACAGTAGTAATCCTAATTAGCCCAGTGCCTGGCTCATAGCAAACCCTGTCTAAATGTTGGCTGTTAGCTTAGCATCATCACCATCATCGTTGTTATCATTATCATTTCATCATGAATTTGAGTCATTCATTCAATCATTTATTAAGCGCTGACCTGGACTCTTTGTGCCCATACAGTCTTCCAAGCTCATATGGGTCTGATTGGCTGCAGGAGGATATACTGTACCTTGACCCCATCATCATGAGGTCATCTTGGTCCTCTTAGAACATGAAGGATGAAAACCGGCCAAGTGCCTGCTAAAAACCAGGCAGCGTGCTAATTCAACCAGTCAACAAACGTTTTGAGCTCTATTAAGTACCAGGCCCCACGCTAAGGGCTGGGACACAAATACAAAAAGTGAAACAATGAACCTTAAACATTTCTAGAACTGGAAGAGACTTTGAACTAGTCTGGAAGGAACTTAGAACCTGAATGTCAGAGCTGGAAGAATTCTTAGAAATCTTCTGGTCCAACTGCTTTATTTTCCACAGAAGGAAGGGATGTCTTTCTGGTTTTGCTATTTGGCTAATGAATTTTGTACCCAGTTCACAAGTAAATGAAAAGTGATACCATGCTGGTATTTGGCCAGAGGGAGAGGCTTATATGTCCCCAGGGGAATCTTAGGCCTGTAGACAGCTTGGGGCCTGTAATAACAGGGGTGAGGGAAATTGGAAAGCGTTCCAGGGGAAGGAAGCTGAAACTGTAGGATCCTCATGCCTGCTAACATGTCTGAAGAAATGTCTACCAGAGGAAAACATCTGTTACCCAAAGAGTGACATTTAAAAGGTCACTTGGGCCACCAGCACAAAGCTCACATAACCTTGAGTAAAAAATGTCTTTCCCTTTACAGATTCACTGTTGCAGCAGATGTTCATAGTTCGATTTTTAGGATCCATGGCCGTCAAAACTGACAGCACTAGCGAGGTGATTTTTGAAGCCATGAGACAAGTGTTGGCTGCCCGTGCAATCCATAACATCTTCCGCATGACAGAATCTCATTTGATGGTCACCAGCAAAACTCTGAGGTATGGTTGTGCCATCAGTCTGGTTTTGGATGTCAAGAGACAGAACCAGGGTCACACCCACTTCTCATCTAGCTCTGGGGCTTATGGGTAGAATGACACCACCACGTTGGACACACACAGAAAGGTTACAAGAAGACATCTGCTTCTGACTTATTGCCATCCCTGGCTTCCAGTCCTGGTAAAGGAAGCCACACATGTAGCTTCAACCCAGGCAATCAGTTCTGTCTAGACCAATCTAATTGGCTTATGTGAGTTAGGTTCCATGTAATTTTATAATAAAGTAGATTATAATAATAAGGAGCTGGAACTTTATAAATGTTCCAAACTTGGAGCAGCTAGTCAACTCAGTGGATAAAGTGCCAGGCCTAGACTTAGGAAGACTTTACCTTCCTGAGTTCAAATCTGGTCTCAGATACTCACTAGCTGTAACCCTGGACAAGTCACTTAACCTTATTCGCCTCAGTTTCTTCATCTGTCAAATGAGCTGGAGAAGGAAATGGCAAACCACTCCAGTATCTCTACCAGGAAAACCCCAAATGGGGTTACAGAGAGTTGGACACAACTGAAACCCGTCAACAAGGCTTTAACATGGTACCACTTAACACAATAGATACTTAGAAAATGTATGTTGGGGGTCACAGGCTTAACCATGCTCTTTTATAACTTTTTTAATTAATAAAAATCTATTTTCTCTCCCTCTCATCTTCTCTGCCATTGATTTAAAAAAGAAAAACAAAACCCTTGTAACAAATGGTCAGAGTCAAGAAAACAAAGTCCCTCAGTGTCCATGTCTGGAAATTAGATCCCATTCTTCATCCTGAGTCTCCCACCTCTCTGTCTGGGGTGGGTTGGCATTTATGATCATTGGGTCTCCTGAATCATAGTTGGTGATTACATTGATCAGAGTTCTTAAATCTTCCAAAGCTGTTTATTTTTGCAGTATTGTTATTATGTCAATTATTTTCATGCATCTGTTCGTGCAAGTCTTCCCAGGTTTCCCTAAGACCATCACTTCCATTCCATTCCTATGCCATGCTTTATTTTCCAAGTGATGGGCACCTCTCTGGTTGCCAATCTCAATTTTCCACTACAAAAAAAGGGGCTCCTACCTGGGATCTGTCAACCTGACTTTTAAAAAACTATCTTGATAGTTGTGTTTCATTATCACTGGTTTTCTCCGCAGTTCTAGTCATTTTATTTGAGGCATGTAAGCACCACATCATTCGGGGAATGGGTCTACAGGATCCGTGACACCAAAAACAGTTAAGAGCCCCAGTCCTAGAGCCATGAGCTTTTCTGAGAACATAACTTTCTCACTGCCTTTCCTGCCATGTGCTTTTCATATTCTAGGCTGATCGACCCTCAAACCCAAGTGACAAGGGCCAGTGTAAGTATTCTGAGTGCATTCTTACCTCCAATGTTCCTGGTCATCGCCTATCTCAGTTGAGATAGGCTTTGTCTTTTTTGTTTGATGTGTTAAGTTCCGTGAAATCCAGTCTCTTCTATGTGTTTTCAGTTCGAACTCACCAGCGTCACACAGTTCGCGGCCCATCAAGAAAATAAGAGATTAGTTGGCTTCGTCGTGCATGTTCCTGAGTCAGATGGAGAAGAATCCCTGAGCACATATGTGTTTGAGAGCAACACAGAGGGAGAAAAGGTTGTGATGGCTTTCCATTTTAATTCTATCCTAACTTCTTTTTTCCCCTGTGGAGAACTTTTTTTTTAATTTTATTTTTTAAATTACATACAAAAACAATTTTTAACGTTCTTTTTTTTATTTTGAGTTTCAAGTTCTCTCCATTCTTCCCCTCTCACCTCCTTGAGAAGGCAAGCAGTTATACATAACTTCTATACCCCCTATCTCATGGAGAAAAAAAGACCCCCATTACTGTCTTTAAGGATTCTTTTATTTTGGGTTCTTGACTCAAACCTTTCATGTCCCAAATGGAGAGGTTTGGCATCCCCCACCAAACATGTCCTTAAAAAGAACCCCTACTTCTACCCCTTTTTTTTCATCTGGACCAATGATTTCAATGGTGTAGGGAACTCCCATTGAGGAAATTCCCTCTACAGATGCAGATTGCCAACTTTATGGTTTTCTAGTTCCCTGGGACACTGATTGAGGAAGTGACTTTCCCAGAGTTACAAAGCTAGTATATATTAGAGGCAAAATGTGAAGCCAAGTCTTCCTGACTCCATGGCCAGACTAGTAGTGTTGAATTCAAATAGAAAGGAATCCATGAACACCACAAATCAACATTATCTGTATCATATTCTGTTTTGATTTATTTTGTTAAACATTTCCCAATTGCATTTTTTGGGGTAAGCTGTTGGTGTTCAGTGACTTGCCCAGACACCTGCTCAGATAGTAAGTGTCTGAGGCTGAACTTGAACTCAGGACTGGTGCTCTATCCACCCCTTTTCCAATTACATTTTAATCTGGTTTGGATAGCCCTTGGGAGTGCTATGGGCAGGCTTTGTGTGCTGCCTCCTACATTGTCTCTGTTTGTCCTTCATTCAGAGACCTGGGGCAAAGTCTAATTCCCACATTATTACTGGCTACTTTTAAACCAGTTCTAGTGCAACTTTTTTTTAAAATACATCCTAACAGTAGTTACCATTTTTACAGGGTTTTCCTCAGAACCCTGTGAGGCAGGTGGTATTTATAAAAATAATAACTTAAGGGCCAAGGCTCTAAACTTACCAAAGAACCTGTTCAATTTGTTTAAAAAAAAAAAGTCAAAAGGACTGCACAAACATAACTTATCAGTGTGGTGATCATGGAGAGAATACAAAATAAGAAAGACCTGGGTTCCAGGTTCTGCCTCTGACACATACTGGCTGTGGGACCCTGGGAATGAAATTTAACTTTTCAGTACTCAGGACTAGAGGAAGTGCCACCCTGCATTGGTAAAGGGAGTTTTCTCATCTAGAAGTTCCTTGTACCGAAGAAAGCACAGGAGCAGTTCCTATCTCATATTAAATGGACATATCCCAATTAGATTTTCATTTACTTCATAAGTATTTTATTTGAGTCAGCTAGCTTGTGTGATGGTGCTGGTGGTAGCAGGATCTTCAGTCAGGAAGAGCTGAATTTAAATATGGCCTTTGACACTAGCTGTGTGACCCTGGGCAAACCACTAAGCCTCAGGTTTCTCCACAGTAAAATGGGCTAATAGTAACACCTCCCATGATTGTGAGATTAATAGGAATGATGAATTAATACGAATAAATGGATGCATATCAGTAAAGTACTTTGCAGTCTTAAAGCTAGAAACGCTAGCTATCACCATCACCATTACTATTGTGAGCTGTAGGGTTTTACCTCACCCTTAGTTCCAGAAGCATTTCTTAAGCCCCAGTCATGTGCAGACCACTGTCCTAGGTACTGGGGAAGATGCAGAATTTATGTGAGACACAGGGCACTCATGCTCACAGTGATCTGGTTGTGACATCAGTACAGGCAAGTGATGAGTATTATAGAGTTAAAAACTACTGGATCCAAGGCGGCCAGCTGTATAACCAAACAAGGTGATAGATCAGGATGGGACTCCTGAATGAGATGGCATTTGAATCAGAATTTAAAGGGAAGACAGAAGCATTAGGTACTTACTATATGCCAGTCAGGAAGATCTGAGTTCCAATCCAGCCTCAGACACTCACTAGTAAATTGTTTAACCCTGTTTGCTTCTGTTTCCTCATCTGCACAATGAGCTGCAGCAGGAAACAGCAAACCATTCTAGTATCTTTGCCATGAAAACCTCAAATAGGATCATGAAGAGTTGCATACAACTGAAAAAAACAGCACGTGCCATGCACTGTGCCTGCTAAACTTTACAAATCTTAAAGGAGTGGGTAAGGCAAAGAGGGCTGGAGTCGACTTGTGGGGGAAAGTGAGTAAGGAAGATAGCCTCTAACAGGGTGGTTTTTGAAGTCTTTGTTTATCAACAGTCTAGAGTTTGGGGTGGCTCGGATTATTGCAAAATCAATTTATTAACAACTCCCAGCTTGCCCTGTGCATGAAGGAGCAGTCAGAAGATCTGTTTGTCAGGTGGGAAGATGAACCATCCACTAGGAAGTCATATGATCTTGGGTCCTGAGCTGGTCATCTAGTCCAGCCCCCTTCATTTTACAGATAAGGAAACCGAGGCCCAAGAGTGACTTCGGGTCCTAGCATCCTAGAGCTAGAAGGGGCCTCAGAGGCCTTCTAGAAGTGGTTTTACATTTGAGGAAACTGAGGCCCAGAGAGTTAAAAGTCACAGGCTTAAGAACACAGAGGAAGTAAGCTGCAGGATGGCAATTCAAATCTGGAGCCAAGGGTTCCAAGCTCTTTGTTCTTTACACTCTTTAGACCAGAGGAAAATGAGCTATTATGGAAGGGTATGAATCATTCTCTAGGGTTCTTCCCAAACCTTTCAGCTCTTCCTTTACCTAAGAGAAAAGGCTGCCCACAGGCACAAAGCTGGGGTCGGTTCATTCCTGTTGCTTTCATTTTGTTTACTTGTGTCTGACTCTTCATGATCCCATTTTGGGTTTCTTTGGCAAAGATACTGAAGGGGTTTGCCATTTCCTTCTCCAGTTCATTTTATAGAGGAGGAAACTGAGGCAAACAGAGTGTGACTCACCCAGAGTCACACAGTTAGTGTGTGTCATTTGAACTCAGGTCTTCCTGACTCCACGTCAGGCATTTTATCCACTGCGCCACCCAGTTCCCATTACCACAGTACTAATTTCCTTCACTGAAGGCTTCCAATCCCAGGGCCCTCCACTCACATTCCCTACTCTGTAAATCAAGGAAAATGATATGCTTTCCTAAAATTAAATGTGCTTTCCACTGGACTCTCTCAAACCTCTAATCTTCTTTTTCCTACAGATCTGTTATGCTATTAGCTTGGGGAAAGAAATTATTGAGGCTCAGAAGGTAAGAGGCTATCAAGTCGTAATTTATTATTATCCAAACAAGCATTCTTCTAAAGTATGCTTGCAACAAGATCCAAATTAGCTCCAGTGAATAAAATGAAAACAGCATGGCTGATTTTGGTGGGGGTATGGTAAAGGGAAGGAAAGGGTTTTGTCTCATATTGCCCAGTATCAGCACTGAGGACACACACACACAAAATCTGTAAGATATCACTGGTATAGGCTGTGCATCACACAATGAGATGTCACCTCTACACTTGGTTGGGGCTATAATGAATGACATGCCTGAACTCCTGAGCCACTTCAGGTGCTACATCATTCATTCATTCATGGTTCAACAAAGCATTTACTAATCACCTAAGAATACAAAAATGGAACATTTCCTCAGGAATCAGCAATATAATGGAGGGAAGTATACACAGGCCAGAAGCAGGGGTAATGTACCCAAATAAGTCCTATAAGAAATATGAAGAGAAAGCTCACTTTATTCATTATGTGGTATGGACTAAGTGTTAATTAAAGGGATTCACAGAAGACAAAAAGTTAGGGAGAGTTAGAAGAGTCCAGTGGAAGAGATAGGACATGCTGTGGCCCATGAAGGAAGGGCAAAATTTAGATCACAGATTTACAAATGGAACCAGTTGGCCAATAAGCATTTATATGGAGCTTACCATATGCCAGGTGCTGGAGATATGAAGACAAAAACTAAACCATTCCTTCCCTCACAGAGTTTAGAGTCCACCAGTGAATACAACAGGAATGTAAAAAAAATAAATCAAACGCAGTCATTGGGAGAAGGCACTAACCACTGGAGGGGTAAGGAAGGGCCTCATCTAGGAGGGCCCAAGCTGAGTGTGCAAGAGCGTCAGAGATTCTGAGATGCAGAAATGAGGAGGGAGGACATCCCAAGCACAGGGACAGAACATCTATCCCCAGGCTCCCAAAGAGGGAATGGAATGGTGGCTATGTGGTTCAGCTGCCATTAAAATGCATGCAGGAGAGTAACTGGGAAGGGGCAGCAGGGACCAAAGGAGTTTGTGCCTCATTATTCTAGAGACCTTTGAGTTTTATGAGCAGGGGAAGGCCATGGTGAGGCTAGGGCCTTGGGAGTGTTGCTCTGGCTACTGTGTAGAGAATAGACTGGAGAGGGAAGAAATTTGAGGCAAGATCTATTATCGCAGTCCAGGTGAGAGACCATGCAGACCGGATTTAGAATGGGGCCTACAGGAGAGATGTTTGGGAGGTGGAGTCAATAAGCCTTGGCAAATGTTTGGTTATGTGGGATGAGAGATGAAAGTCTGGTCATTTGGGAGACTAGTAGAATGACGCCCTTTACACAAATGGGAAACGTAAAAAGGGGGGTGGGTTTAGAGGGAAAGAGAATTGATAGGACCAGTTGATACTGTAGGGAAAAGACCAGGGATTGACCTAGGCCTAGGAGTTGTGTGCTCCATAGGATTTCTGGGAGTTGATGAAATCACTAAGAAGGTGTAGAGAAGTGGGCCCAGGACAGAACCCTGGGGACACCCACAGTTAGGTACAGGTCCTAGAAGAGACCTCAGAGGCCATCTGTCCAGTGTCACTTGGCTGAGGTCTAGAGAGGTGAAGTGCTAAGTCCACCGCTATTTTCCTGTGCACCCTGCCTTGCTATGTTTATGTTTGTGAACCCCCCACTGCAGGACCCAGAAGCGCTGGCTCAGCTGATGCTCTCCATGCCACTGACCAATGATGGAAAGTTTGTGTTACTGAATGACCAGCCAGATAGTGAAGAAGGAAACCCAAATGAAAATACAGGGGCCGAGTCTGAAGCATAAGCTCACGTTTGCTGGTGGTGATGGTGCCGGGGAACCCTCTCCATGGGGCTTCTCGGGGTTTTTCACTGCCAGGAAGTTTCTGAATTCTGACAATCACCGGCAGAATGTTTCATCCCAGCCTTGGTGCTGTGAGACCAACAAAGGCCAATAGTTAAGAACAGTGGATGATGTCTCATTTCTGCTGAGTTTAAAATATTTTAGGTACTTTAGAGCAAAGTCGTTTTCCTTGTTTGCATCATGCAGTTCTGAATGAAGGTTGAGGGAAAAAAAATGCACTGTTCGCTTTATTTTTAAATGAAGTCAACTCTCTCTCCCCCTAGTTCCTAGCCTCTTTCTAAGTGTGGCAGTAGCCTAGATTTACAATTTCATAAACACTAAATGTTTCCTATTAATATACTCTATTTTTGTACTTCACCTAATAAGCTTCAAGTGCCTCGCATTCTCACATGACCATTCTGTAAACAAATGCATTTGCAGGGCCACCGTCCTCAGACCCCCAGACAGACCTGCAGGTGGGCAGAGTGCACAGTTTAGCTGCCTGAGATGTAGGGTCAAGTCTGGCTTCGAATGCCTATCCCATAACATTGATCTTGCAATAAAAACCTCAGCACAATGAGATGTATGTTTTTGTAATGAAACGAAATGCAACCAGCATCCAGAGACCCTGGAACAAGCAGCAGATCTTTTTTCATGGTGGAGTCCCATATGGAAATTCATGTGCTGCTCCATAGATGCCTGTTTCTGCTGAGCCAGACCTGTCCCAGGGAAGGGACCAATTGTTTCTAAGGTGAATTGAGCCACAACCAGGAAAGGCTGGAATTCAAAGCCCAGTTATCCACCCTCCCTACCAAATCTCGCAAACCGCGCCCTCCCCGCCCCCCCCCCCCCCCCCCCCCCCAGCAAACTTAATATTCTTACTGATACCCTAACCAGATCTGCTGATGGAGTCAAATGTCTTCCTCAGCTGGATTTCTAGTCTGCCTCTGGGCCCTGTAATCCTCCCCCTTCCATGAAATAAACAGACAGGAATGATGATCTTGAATTGGTATGGTTTACAGTGACAGAGTCTGACAATTCACAGCTGTCTTTGTTATTAAATTAGTCTAGCAATAAATGCTAGAAAATAAAAAAAAAGTCTGTTATCATTCTGCTTCTTCTCATTATTTGCTAAAAGGTCGTCTTTAGCAAGGCAACAAGGCAGTCAGATGGATCTGAAAAAAAGAGACTTTCATTTTGCCTTAGACTGACAAGGCCCTCTGACTGCATCCAAACTTTTATTTGGGCCACCCTTGAGGACCTCGAGGCTGTAGGTTCCCCGCTCCTGTTAGGGATCACCCTGAGTCAGTCAACTAACATTAAGTGCCTACAACATACCAGATGTTGTCCTAAGGGCTGGAGAGACAAAGGCCAAACCCAGGCCTTGTGGTCAAGAAGTTCAGTCTAATTAATGGTGGAAAAAAACATAAACAAGTGTGTACAAAGACATGGCCCCATGGTTGGAAAGCTGGGGCTGGAATCACCAAGACTTGAGTTGGTAAGCAAGGAGCTAGTTAAGTCTTAATGTGAGCTGAAGGGTGAGTTACTTGGATCCCTTCTCCTAAAACACATCGAAAATTCCCTTTAAGATGGCCCAAGTGAAGGTTAGAACTGGGGTTCTTGCTGCCAATGCATGGCTGAGACAGTGATGAAGGACTAGTTCTCATGCAAGACAGTATGCTCAAACCAGTCCTAAATCAGGACACTGTACTGCCTAAGTTTTTTTGTGTTTTCAGTGATTTTCCTCTGTTTGGGTAAACCACGGCAGAATAAACCCTGGAGGGATATAAAAATATGCCTATTTCTTCCCAAGACATTAGAGTTAGCACACAGTATTCTGTTGCTGTTGGTTTAATCAATATTTTACCTATAGGTAATATTAATTTAGCAACAAGCTGTTCTGCAGCTACATCTAAAAGAACTAAATTTTGTTTTATCTTGGGAAGGGAAGCACCTGCCCAATATGTACGGAGGACAGTCCACAGACAGAACTGCTCTAAATGAAAGGAAGTGATGACAAAAAATTGCCCCAATCAGCAAATAATCCCAAAGCATTTTTTCAAAGTAAATCTGCTCTCCAAGTCGATGATTCATTCATCATGGCCATTAATTTCCATTTACTGAAGACATGCCAACTACGAGGCTAAAAGTCTAAGTAAGGAAGCCTGGGCAAAAAAGATCCTACTGTACGATCAAAGGCTGAATGTACAAAAACACCCCACAAAAATCACTCCTTGTTGGTTCGACGTGACTTTATTTTTGTAGTCTGCAAAACAAGCATTTATTTTCTATAAACCAGATCCTAACTGGACACAGTCTGTTGTCCTCAAGCTCATCCCAGTGCCCAACAGGTCCCCCTTAACCTCTGCTGATTTTTCCATTTGTCTCCCAGAGATCCAGACTCTTCATCTGAAGTCTCTGGAGAGATCCAGCTGACTTAATGGAACATTCCCCTCATTTGAAATTTCTTGGAATAAAATTGTAGAACTGAACCTGCCACATGTCCAGGAAGATCATTTTGTCTTGAAATTCTACATCACCATAGCTTTAAGGAGGAAAACGTTTTGGAGGCTTTTCAGGGTGGGAAACAATATGAAACAGGCAGAATCGTGTATGTCAGACTTTCTACCATTTGCCAATGCAGCCACCGCTATCAGAGGAGAGGAAATACTGATGACAACAGAATTTGGTCAGCATCTGCACATGCACCAAAGGTTTTGTCACAGGGCTCTTCTGGCATTTTACTGATGGAAGAAGGAAGAGCTAACTGCTTGGCCTTATCACAGCCTGGCCTCTTATGATGTGGCACTTTCTCTACCATGATGAATGGTATTTGGGCTGTGTTTGTTAGACTCAACTCCTGCTTTTAGGTAGCACCACGATTGCTGCCAACATCCCCAACAATGCCAACTGGGTCATTATCACCCCCCAAGGCTAAAGCAATCAAAAAACCCCAATGGTTCTTTTTTACTTGAAAATAGCAAGCGGTGTAAAGGATGGACTTAGAAATGGTAATAAGGAATTTATGAGAACTTCATTAAAAATAAATCAGAAACTTTCTTATAGGACATTTAATTTGAACATAAAAATTCAGGGGAATGAAAATCATTAAATTTATTGACATGGTTTAATGTACAGAGCGTATTTTACTCCACAAATGGGAGGGTAGAGGGGAAGGAGGCTGACAACAGAAATAAGGTTAACAAAATTCTAATTTTTTAAGAACTAGAAGAGATAATGTTATAGTTGGTCCTTAATTCCTGAGAATTTGATTATCTTTGTTATTAAAGAGCTTACAATGAGTGCTTACATTCATCCCTAAATTATAGTACATTAGAAAAATATGAAGCTATGGGAATTAACAAGGAAGTCCAATGGACATGAAGACACACGCCTTCCTATGGCTCTGCAGCCAAACAGAGCACAGCTAAGTGCTCTGGCATCCTCCCACACACGGATCTGTTAGCCTTCCACAGACTGGACAAAGCTGTGAACAGTAAAACCCAGCTCTTCCCAATGGTAGGCAGTCAGGTCAAAACAGAGGTAAAAGCGTAAGCTTGGTCTAGTAATGGGGAAGCCTTAAACTGACAATGTTTTGTGGCCTCCACTGAAAGGAGGGAGCCGATTCTCCCTCCAATTACAATTAGTTGCTATTAGACATCATACACGGGATTAAAGTTAGAACAGCAATAGTGTGGGGATTATCGCGAGGCAGTGACTAGTTTGGTACAAGATCACTTAAGAACATTCAAAGGTGAAAAGGCTGAATTATGCAGCATGCTTTAGGGCCACTTCTGCAGTTAGGATAAAGCATAAATCAAGTACTGAACGCTTTCAGGACATTACCAATCCACAAAGCTATGACGTCATGTTTAGAGAAGAAGCAAAAACAATTACATATATGATGCTTCTTTTGACTTTCAAATGACACATGTTTACTCTGGAAGAGGTAACACTGACTCTCCCCAATGAGTCCAGGAAGGACGGATGGACACCATGCATGGCTCTCAAGGGGTGGAAGTCAAAGGACTAACCTTGGGATCAACTGGAGCATTTCTCGAAAGAAATCCTAGGACGGACAAAGGCAATAGAAAAACAAGTCATTCCAGCATTTAAATTTGAATGACACTAAGAAAGTTAAATCCCTTTTAATGCATTTGAATATGCTATTTGTTAATTGGTACAACCAGACAAAAATAAAACTAGCACCCGGCCAACAGCCAATGATACTCAAACCCTCTGGAAGCTGTGAAAGCAGTAAGGAATTTCAGCTATTATATTATATCATATTCTCACAGTGGGTTTTTTTTTTATGCCTACACAGTATAATTCATGAGAATCCACTTGGATATAACCTGCTAAAAGTATTTCAGATTTCCCTTGAATTCAGGCTTGATGTAAAAAGAAACCTGAGCGTGAATGTGGGAATAAGCTTTCATCTGCTATTCTGTGAGCTAGCCCAACCAGTCTCTGAAGAAGTTGGGACCTCACTTTAACCTTCCTCAATTAGGAGTACCAAGAAACAAACTTTCCATATTATCATTTGATGTCATGTTGAAGTGTTTTCAGAGCATGTAAACTGAACGTGCAACAACTCACAGCAGGCTTCCAGAGCTCTAGTCGGTCTACGCAGCATGTTACTAACGGATGATCCCCAACTGTCTCGAATGGGAGCCCAACACTGCAAGCTCACTGAACAATCCAGGCTGCAACAGCACTTTTATTCTAGGTCTCTTTACAGTGTCATATATGCTTTTAGAATCTGACCATTAATCTCTATATTTAAATAATATTTGCTAGATATGCACAGTATCTATTTTAAATTTGTTGCCATAATAGTTGAAAATCTTTAACTGATTTAATGCAAATCATGACAACAGCCTATAAAAACACAAGTTCCCAACACACCCGTGGATGCCAAGTGATCTGCAGGTAGCAGAGTCAGAATTCCGATTTGCATTTCTACAACTTTACATTAAACCATAACCATTCAAAAATAAGCATATCATTTTGGAGGCCAATGGACGCCAGAACCAATTTTGGACAATTCCTTCAGCACCTTCTAAAATGAAAGTCTTTAAAATGGACATAGCTTTAAAGCCTGGCCCCCAAAAAAGGCCTGTGACATCACATGTCTGGAGAAAGGCCGGCCCAGTCAGCAGTCCATGTATCTCAAGGATTCTAAGGTCCAAGCTACAACCGCCGGTGTAAACAATGCTGGTTACCCGATGCTCCCAAGCCCAACCTCCGGATCACTTCACCACAGGATCAGTGAGGGCAGAACTGTTGCTACTGGGCGTGGGGTCTTCGCTGCTTGTTTTATTTTCTTCTAGAAGCATAAGAAGCAAAATTAGGCATTAAGTTCATTTGCAAAATGAATTAACAATTGAGACACAAATTCTAGAGAAGTCAAGTCTTGCTAGCTTTAATTTCTGCTAAACAATTATTTGGCTGCACCTGAAGAACACTCTCAAATATATCACCCGGAAGTAAGAACTGACAAGAGAAAAAGGCTGACTTGCCATGTCTATCACCATCTCCATTGGGCTTATGTTCCACACTGCTATGTCAAGGCACATCATCAACCAATAGAAATCATCTTGCTTCCCACTGATACAAGTGGAACAGCTTCTTGGTGTGGTGTCATGCACACACACCCGACAGAACTTCAAATAACTAGGATCTGAGCTTGGCTTGACCATGAATTAGCTAGAGCATGATCCTCTCTGGGTCTTAGTTTCCTCATCTGAAACCTGAAGGCATGCAACTAGAATTCCGCACTTCTTAAATGTAACATGGGGTCATGAACCCCAGTTTCAGAAGTGTTGAAAGGGTCACAAAGCCCTGGACGATCTGAGGTCTTTATGGGCTCTGAAATTCTATGATTCCATTGATTCCAAAAAGCATCACTAAGCAAAGGTCCTGCCTTCCTGGGCAAAAAGTTACACAGATACGATCCGTAAACAGACAAAATGTTATTACTAATCTACATGGCCACCACAGCTGCACCCTTGAGCAACCTCTTGGTGGCTGAAAACTCCCCAAGAGCCCCAACGATGCAGCACAACCTGCACACCAACACAGGGCCCCAGCCTGCACCATGTGAGTGGTGGGACCGGAGGATGCCCAAACATCAAGAAGCAAAAGAGTTCAGGAAACGGGGCCAAGCTCCTCCGGCCCCTCCTGTAGAGCCACTGAGGACTGCACAGTGCAAGGGCTAACGCCAAAGCTCTTCCATTCCTACCTGAGCCTGGCAGAATGGGACTGAACTTCCTGAAATCATCCTGGATGATTTCATCCATCTTTACCACCAATCTGCCAACCAACTTCTAGTTCACTCTCTGAACTGTACTGGGACTATTCTAAATTACCTTGTCATGCATTATCCTGGCTACCAGAAGTAGCAGAATTTGTGTATCCACAAAAAAGCATCTTGAAAACACCCCTCAAATGCACACTTAGTGAATACCTGCTCTAACTTCAAAAATGTCTCAATGTTCTGAACTAGTAAGAATAGTAACATTTCATTTAGCTGGCAATAGTAGGGAATGAGGTATTCCATATAAATGAATTTTTCAGGTAACTAAAGCTTCTTCATCAAGTGCCAAAAGTTTTTCTTAGCGACCTTTAATTGAAAGCTTTCTAGAACAGACTGTCTCTGAGAAAGTTTCTTAGATAAAGGTCTTGCTTCCAAAACATATAAAAAGATGATTCAAATTTGTAAGAATAAGAGCCATTCCCAAGTTGATAAATGGTCTAAGGATATGAACATATAGTTCTCAAAAAAAAAATAATCAAAACTATCTTTAATCATGTTACAATGTAAGTTAAAAATGCTCAAGCTGCTAATAATTAGAGAAATACAAACTGAAACAACTCTTACATACTACCTCACAATGATCAGATTGGCTAACATTACAGAAAAGGAACATAACAAATGCTGGAGGGGACATGAAAAAATAGGGCCACAAATGCACTCATGGCAGAGTAGTGAACTGATCCAACCATCCTGGAGAGCAATTTGGAACTGTGCCCAAAGGGCTATAAAACTGTGCCTACCTTTTGGCAATAGCAGTACTAAGTGTGTATCCCACACAGATCAAAGAAAAGAGGAAAAGGACCCACGTGTACAAAATAATTATAGCAGTTGTCTTTGTGGTAGCAAAGAATTGGAAACTGAGGGAGTACCCATTATTCGGGGAATGAATGAACAAGTTATAGTGTATGACTGTGATGGGATACTACTATCATAAGAAATGATGATGGGATGGTTTTGGAAAGACTTATATGAACAGATGCAAAGTGAAGTGGGCAGAACCAGGAGAACAATTTGTACAGTAACAATATTGTAAAGATAATGAACTTTGAAAGACTTAATAACTGATCAATAAAAAGCCCAACCACCACTCCAAAAGCTCATGATCAAACACATTCTCCACTTCCAGAGAACTACTGGACTCGAGGGGACAGATTGAAGATTTTCTTTTCTTTTCAACATGGCTAATGTGGGAATCTGTGATGCGTGACTACATATATTTGTAATGGGTTTTGTTTTTCTTGCCTTCTCAATGTGGGGAGAAGCAGGGAGAGGATCAGAGACAATTTGGAACTAAATGGAAATCTGAAAAAGGAAGAAAAGGACCCACGTGTACAAAAATACAAAGATCTGGAAAGTAAGAGGCTGAAGGTCTTAAGAAATGATGAATGTAATGGAATCCTACTGTGCATGAAATGATGAAGGACAGTTACAAAGAAATCTGGTGAGATCTGCACGATGACTTAGTGTATGATCAGAGTGAAGGGAGCCTGGCCAGGAGAGACAAAGCCCTTTGGAAGATTTAGTTACCCTGATTAATGCAGTGACCAGCCAAGATTCCAGAATATTGACAAGGAAGCCCGCTAGCCACCTCCTGACAGAGAGGCGAGGGACTCAACATGCAGAATGAGACGTAGTGTGTTTGGATATGGTCAACAGGGCCCATGTGACGGATGGCTTTTGCTAGACTGCATTATGTGAAATGATTTCATTTTGTTTTTTTAAAATAAGTTGCGGAGAAAATAAATGTTTTGTTGAAGGAAAAGAAATACAATTTAAAAAATAAAATGTGTTAACATTGTGAATATGTTAATAAAATATGTTAATGCTTCTGTCCTTGTCTTCCTGCACAGTGCATTACCACACATGATTTCCCTGGTGGCTCGTTATCACTCATGATACTATCTTACAACAAGGCAATACCTTGGGAAGAAGAAAAACAAGGCTTCCAAAGTGTTTTCCTCAAGCTCATGAGGCAGGTCAGGTAGATATGGTTGCACTTTAGAGATGAGGAAGCTCTGCTGAGTGGGGTGCACCTTTGCCCCTGCGCTTCCCACCTGCCTCTTACATTTCTGTCCTTTCTCAACGGCAGGTTTTCAGAGCCTCTCTCTGAGTTTTTCTCACCTCTATCAGTATTCTCCTGGCCCCTTCTTTACTGAGTGACCAATAATTAGCTGTGGTTCAGGATTCTTGATGTATAAGCAGGTGACAATTGTGCATAAAAGTCAGCCAGGCTCTGAGGGAGGCCTAAAGTTCTCAGAGGAAAACGCAAAGCAGTAGTTCGAGCTACACTAAGACCCTGTTAACTTACTTCTGAAATGTAAATTTCTGACTGTTTTCCCGAGGGTTGAAGTTGCCAGTGTGCCCCATAGAGAAGTGAGACTTTGCACAACACTGAAGAAATATTCATTAAACTTTCCAAAGCTAAATTTACTAACCTTCTTTCTCTTTCTTTTCTTGGTTTTCTTCAGCTGCAGTTTTGTCTGCTCTAAAGAAAATTCTTGCACTACTCAGTGAGAAATAGAGTAGTTCAAATTCCTAAATAAAAATAATGGACAATATTTAAAACAACTTCTAATATTTTCTATCTTATGTTTAAGACTCTATTGAACAAACAGATATAAAAACTCAATTAAGAACTGCACTCCCTTTGGTGAGATTCTCGCCTGAGGGTTCCCAGGGTCGATTCCTCCACCTCCCAGAGTGTCGTGGGATTCTGTCCTTCGAAAGGCCCTGGATGCCAGAGGCTGCCCGAGGCCTTACCTGGAGATAGACATCAAGGCGCTTCTGGGTCAGATTCATGGTCTGCAGCAGCTTCTCATCCTGGTTGGCCGACTGCACGTTCTGCTGCTTGGCCACAGCCCTCATCTCCTTGAGGTACTTCTCTCTGGCAGACTGGAACCAGTGAAGCGAATCAAACTCCTGGTACTGGTCCAGAAGCTTGAGAATATACGCCACACCTGCAGCCACGAACAAAGCAAAATGACAATAAAGCCAGCACGGATGTCACTCCGTTAGTCTTCAATTTCATCACAAAATTAAGTCATTTAGAGCAAATCCCCTTTAAATTTCATTCTGTAGCTTAGCTGAAGGGCACACTAGAATCCTACCTTCTTCATTTCTCCACAGAGGAACAACATTATAAACTATATTTCAGGAGCTCCAAAGAGGTCTTGCCAAAACCAAAAAAAGAGCCATGAATTTCCCAACACATCAGGCAGCAGTTGTCATTGTGATGGGGGCAAGGCAGTCATGGGAGCCAGCCACGCGAGAGCAACTGGAAAACTCCCCTGCAAACCCAAACTAAATGGGCACAGGCATCAGAAACACTACAGATACATTAGCAAGAAGGGGGAACGATGCCCACATAAGTCTGACCAAGAAGAGCCCACTGTTAAGAAACCATCTTCAGTCAGTACCACTCACCAACAGTGACATGCAAAGAGCCAAGGGCTCCATTTCCAGCCACCTTTTCCCAGGATCTGTGACGCTGTGCCCATAAAACCAATGGAAAAGGCAATCCAGGCACACTTACCCATGGCAAAGCCGTCATCAGTAAAGGCTGCTCCCATTTTGTTCTTTTTATTCAGTTTCTCCTTGCAGCTAATGGAATGTTCTACAAAACTGAGGGTCTGAAATGGAAAGAACTGATGATTGGGAGGAGCAGGTCCTGACCAGACAAGCAGCAGCTTCCAGCATTAACGTGTATCAACAGAAGCTTCCTTTGCTCTGAAAAGTTTTCTTCACATAAACACATCCAAGTGGTTGCCTGTGGGTGATGGGTATCTGAACCCCGGGATCTCCATCCCTGGTTCTGCTTCCTCCCTCTGGGCCCTCTTCTCTCCACGTACTCCCAAAGAGGTCACAACTTCCTTCCAACACCAACCTTCCTGCCAGCCCTGACCTCTCTCCTAAGCACCAGTTCCCCATTTCTAAACAGTACAATGGTTCTTATGTGAAAGAGCAGCTCATACTTCAAAATCAACCTATAAAAACTCCACAGCTTCCCCACAAAACTGCCTCCCTCAGCTCTGTCTTCCCTATTTCAATTAACAAATGCAACCCCTTATTCAAGTCACTGAGATTCAAAACCTTGTCTGTCTCCGGTTTCTCCAACCTCCCTATAACCAATTAATCATAATATCCTTTTTCCCTTCAGAATCTTTGGCAAATGAGTTCTTTCCTCTTCCTTCCCACTGGTGTCACATTAGCTGTGGCCCATATGACTATGTGCCTAACTTAATTTAATCATCTTTAATGTCCCCTCTTGCCTCCTGAAAGTAGAGATGGTTTCCATCCATTCTATTAATGATCTAAAACAGTACTTCCACCATGTCACACCCTTGGTTCAAAACACTCCCCGACCATCTATAGGATCTCCAACAAGCCTCCTTACTCTCTAACACAGCTGAAGTTTAACCAAACCGGTTCTCTTGTGGCCTTCTATATGGTACATAAATCTCACAACCTTGTCTTCATGTCTCCCTCCTACAGTTGGCCATCTCCTGCCAAATTCTTGGAATCCAGCTCAAATCTCATCACCTGACAGGCTTGTGTCTTTACTTGAACACCCATGATAATTACTCCCTGTAGAATTAATCTGCCCTTGTTCTTGCACATCATTCCTACTGTTCTCCTCTTATTTGATTTGTCAGGTATCTACATCTTCTGGCCCAACTACAATCGTACTGAAGGCAAGGCCAATGTCTTGGACTCAGCACACAGTGCTTTGCACCTTATCAATGTGCTCCACTGAAGCTTGTGGGTTGGACTGAGCACATGCCATACTTCCTTCATTGTTTGGACTCAAATAATAACTGAATTTAAAAACTTATAGGTGTCATCTTTTTCACCTTAACATGCCCCAGAAAAGCACTCAGCAGATACACAGATGCAACCTATTACAGGGACCTGACCTTCAAAGGGGAAAACAAATCTGAAACCTAGAAGCAGCTGCACAGGTATTGAAATACATCTGATTCACTTCCATTTTATTCCCGGCACATTCTCAGGTGGAAAAAGAATACTTGTAGGGTATGTATTAGAATAGGATTGAGTATTAAACATTTAGTTAAGATGTCAGGATGTTCTACTGAACATTACCCTTCCCAGATGCTGGTGGAAACTTTCTCAAGGTTTGAAGATTAGTTTGTCATTATTAAGTAATTGTTAACAAAATCTGTCATTATTAATTAAAAATTAGAATATTTAAGGCAACAAATCTGCAAATAAGAAAACAACTGGAAAGAGTAGGATGAACTAATCTAGCTTAATTCTGACAACAGTACGTTGGTGGGCAGCCTCTTCACAAGAGACTTGCTGAGTCACAAACAACTGGCTTAAGAACGCTGCAGATGCACAGAAGGCAGGCTCAGTTTGACTGAGCCGGAATTGGCCAAAATGTCTCGAACAATAACAAAACCATCAACATTGTGTGTATGGTACTTCATACAATATTATGTCATGATCAAACAAGAACATTTGTAAGGTGCTTCACTTTACAAAGAAGGCTTGGCACCCAGTAGGCATTCCCAAGCTTATCCCTCTCCAGCCACAAGGAGCCTCCTTGCACATCAATAATCAAACTTATTGGGATTCACAGGCTCAAAGTACTGACCAAGGGAGGGACGATGATGTGGAAATTGCGGAGGTGTATATTCTTGGGACTCCGGAATTCAGGAGCAAAAACATCCACAAGCATTTTGAAATACTCTGTGCCTTCTGCAGAATTCCGTGTGTGATCACTCAGGACTGAGTCCAGCTGCCTAAACAAAGAGAAGAGGGGAAAGGCTGAAAAAACACATGGCTGGTTCCTGCCCTCCACCGAGGAAGCAGAAATGTTATCCAACTTCTGCCATCATCACTGCTCAAGGGCCTGAGGAGCTGTAGGGGGGCTTTCAAACTGTGGAACATGCTCAGACTCACAGAGAAAGCTGAACCATGTTCTGTACAAGAGGTGGCGAGAGGTTGAGCAGCTCCGGAGACCAACCATCAGACAACCAGACTGCTGGACAAGGGTAGATTCTGATTCGCCTTCTACCATTCCCTAAACCCTGGCTGCACTTTTACTCCCCCAATTCACCAGTTGTGGGGGGAGGGAGTCAGAATATCCTTGTTCCCCACTACCACTATCCCTCAGTCACCTCTTCTCCTCTGAGGTTCATTCATTCCAAATTTGCCATCCAATCAAGATTCTGGTGGCTTACTAAGCCCCAAGACACTCCCCTTCCTATCTTCCTCAATGAGTCCAGTCCCTGGCTCACCATCTTCCTCCCTACCCCAACTCCTGTCCTCCTACAAGGAGACTTCCATATCCATGATGATACTTTCTCAAATACCCCAACTTCCCCAAGTCATCGAGTCCAACAGCTTTTCCTGCATCCTCATTCTTGCTATGGCTGCAGCCCCTGACGCTGCCAATCACCCTCTCCTCTCTGGACTTTCACATTTCTCCCCCTGGTTCACCTGAAGAGGAGGCCTGACTGCTCCTGGATTTTCACTAAGGTCATGCCCCCTAAATGTGAGTCCCCCTATACTACTTCACTCAGTGATCTCCTCAGCTCTCATAGATTCTCTTGGTTTCTCAAAGTGGATAATTCTCAAATTTGCTTATTTGGCCTTAGCCTCTCTCCTTACCTTTGACTTCACATCTCAAACTACCTAATGGATATCTCCAATCCTGAACCCCAGCAGGTTGAAAACTGAATTCTTCCTCTTTCCCCTCTTGCTAATAACTTCCTTATCACTGTTCAAGGCAGTACCATCCTCCTGGTGACCCAGGCTCTCAACTTAGATGTCATTCTCACCCTTACAGCCAATCTGCTACCAAGACCTGTCCATGTTACTGTACTAATATCCCTTGTACAAGCGCCTTTCTGTCCCCTGACAGAGCCACTGCCCTGGGGCCCACCCTCATCACCGCATGCCAGGGATCCTGCAATAACCCTCTGGCTGGTCTCCTTGCCTTAACATCTTCCCACCCCAACCCCTCCATTCAACTAGCAAAATGACCTTCCTAAAATGAAGGTGTATGTTGTAATCAATGAGATATATTCTATCATGATACATATGGAAAATTTATCTATCTCTTCAATAAACTCCAGTGGCTCCCTGTGACCTTCAGGACCAAATATAAAATCCTGTTTGCCTTGTGAAGTCCTTTTTCATCTCCTTTTTTCCCCTGCACATCCTCTGCGGCCCAGTGACACTGGCCTCTTGCTCCTCCTCACTCACAAGACTCCAGCTCTCAGCACTCTCACTAGATGAGGGATGGAATTCACCAAGGCCAGCTCAACAGCACCTACTGAATGCCTCTGTGAGTTCAAGAATCCTTCAGTCCATCTACAACAGCCTAGGGAATAGTTCAAGAAAACTACCCTGAGCTGGCCCTTCTGTCCTCTGAACACACCTCCCATCAGTCTAGTTCTTTTGGGTTCAAAGCCGTAGCTATCTTCCTTTATACAGTTGAAGCATGTGTAAACAAGCCTACAAAACGGGGGAATACCAGAATGAACCTGGCAGTGATTTTTTGAGATTTCACATTCCTCATCATGGATTTGCAAATGAAAAGATTAAAATATTTAGATTAATATGGTGCCGATTTCAGTAGGAAGCCAATTCCAAAGAAATGAGAGGTAATCTGTCCTCAATCTCCATGAGTCACAGCCACTGAATAAACCTGAGAAGTTCTCACATATCCCAAAGCCAGAAGATTTCAGGCCATTTTGGTCTACATCCTCCCACCAGCCAGAGGACTGCTTGTGTTATGCTGCAGAACCTAGAAAATCTGTGACTGTAGGTGTTTTTGTGCATACTCAGATATACATTTATCGTGAAACAAAGGGTCCATTTACTCTCAATGTTTGTAATGTATCAGAAACTTTGCTGACTAAGTTTAAAGGAAAACACAAGTGTGCCTGAAACAGCGCCATTATCTGCCAAAAGAACCCCCACTCTCGGCCCACAGTGATCTGGGGCCAAAACTGAAATGGGGAAAGCAACAGACTTCTGGGGCTATGGAATAACCTTCAATGCTGGAGTTGCTACAATTACAAGGCATTTTTTTCTTTCCTTGTGAATTGGAATAAGTGAAAGAGGCAAAAGTAACTGCTTGCTTAAAGTCATTCCAATATATCAAGAAGTCTGCAGTCCCCCAGACAGCTGGGGATCACTGATCTCTCCTTCAGGCCCCAGGCAACAGGAATACTGAAGTCACAAAGGAGCCACAGCATTTCAGAGCTGGAGGGGAGAGTTATGGCTATCCACTCCAAACCATCCCCACAGATTCTCCTCCACAGCATGTATGGCCATTGAGCCTCGCACAGAAGACCCCAAGAAGAAGATCCCAGCCCTGCCCCCTGCTGGTCAGCTCTAAACAATGATCACTTTTGTCCTCACATCCAGCCTAGAAATGCCTCCTGGCCACTGCCACCCCTGGCTCCTGGAAATGTCCTCAGGGTCACCCCAAACATGTGTCCTTGTTCTCCCACCTTAATGGCCCTTAGAATATTTGAAGGATGATTAAGTCAGAGCCTGGCTCTTCCCCTTACTCCCCTTGGAGCCTCAGTTTCCTCATCTGCAAAATGAAGAAGTTGGATTCTAAGTCCATTTCCGTTCCAGAGCTACTACCCTATGAAAACAAAAGTTTTCAACCCAACACTGACATGTGAAACTTGAGAAGATCATGCGAAGGCCACAATGCAGGCCATCCCCATTTCCTTTAAAAACACAGCACACCGTGGCAACCAGCAGCCACTGACATTGAGGCTTTGAGGCCAACTAGATGGATGATGCTACAAAAATACCTCCACGATTCCAGATATGCAGAAAAGACAACATAGCGATTGGAGCACAGTCACAAGACACCATTTGGAATGTGGAAAAGGGATGGAAAACAAGGTCAAAGGGAATCCCAGGCAAATACAACACCTCCCTGAAAACTGAAACAGAGACTTGGGAGATCTTCCCACATCAACTTACTTTCCCCTGAGAATGTAAAGTCTTTCCCCTACTTATACAAGTAACAGACAACACAAGGCTGGGGAGGAGGCTAATCTTTTACTGGCTACACCTTCTCTAACTTTCTCAGATCAAAGAAACAAGTTGTTGTTTTTTTTTAAGTCTACCCTTAAAACATTCATCCCCTTCCATGTTTTTAGTGAGTCAGACACTGCTTGGGATGAGAATTTATACGTATTCCTACAAGGTCGATTTCTACATAAATACACAAGAAAACAAAATTCCATATTTTCCAATCCATCATCACAGACTCCAACCAGATGGGACCAGTGGGCCAACAAAGTAGGACATGGGGCTCAATCATGGCTTTTAAAACAGCTTGGGCAACTCTCTGTGACTCAACATAAAGGAAAACACAAACCAAGACTCCATTTACCTGACACTGAACCAAAGAGAAGTTCTCTACCAGCTCATTCTCATATGTTGGATATACAAAAGGCAGTCATGCAAAGGGCAGATGCCTGTGCTGGGGTGCCCAGCTTCTACATCCTTTCCCACTCTGAACTCAGAGAGTGAGAAGAAAGAAACTTCCTCTACTTCCTGTCTTTACACAATAATACCAACTGCGTAATCTCACCCTTGTTCTTTCCCATGACTCTCGAAGAAAGATTTACTAAGGTACAACAATGTCCTTTGAAAAGCTACTCTTGGTAAACTAGCAGGTGAATGTACTAAGAGTCTGACAAAGTGCACTGAGATGTCATGAGACTTAGTTATACTGTGGGTCTAACTCACACATCTATCTCCCCAAAACAAAGACTATTTACAAAGGGTGCGCCTGGTTATCACTCTACTCTGCGTTAAGTTTTATGAGAAGGGGCAATTTATTTCAAGTTATTGCCAAGTAAGGAGGTGGCCACCATGTAAGTTTACCTTGACCCTTCCCTTATGAAGGCAGCCAGACCTGCCAGGACCACTCCCCCTTACCTCCCCAATGCCACCCCTGCACCCAAGTACAATATCCCATGGAGACAACATATGGATGTCAAACGCGCTTCATGCTTGACCTCTGTTCTGTAAGAGTGTCACCTACCACCAGATGAAAAAAGGAACTCACTCCATGTTGCCAAGATTTCTGTACCAAAACATATTCAATTTGTCTTGACAAAGCTATCATTTGACTCCAAAGAGGGCAATGACAAAAGGTCTAATCTCTCCATTAAACATTTATCAATCCCACTTCCCTCTATTATGAACTAAAGTCATATCAGAAAATGAGTTCTAGCCCCAAGTTCTAGAAGCACAAAGAGAAGAAGTAACAACCTCATGGGAGGTTTCCTTCCTAACCCAGTATTAAAGCCCACTGTCTAGCAGGATCACTAAGAAATGTGACCTTTAATTTCATTTAGATTTTTGTGGATCAAGAATTGCTCAACTTCACCATTTCTGAACAAGGATCATGTTTCACAAAATTGTCATCAATTTCCTTTCCTAGATCCCTCCCTAGTGCCCTTTCTGCTGCCTGATCAAATGTGAGCCCAAGTCTTTTTGTCATCCCCAAACGCAACATTACCTTGCTGCTTTAAGGGTTTCTTCCGAAAGTCCTTCCTCTGTAACGAGCTCTGCAAAATTGACAATATCTTCCAGATCAGGAACAAACCTGTAGTAGATTGTGCAGGGTATCACTAAAATTGGAAACCTATTCAATTTACACAGACAGTGGGATTCAACTGAAAATTAAAATACTCCCAGCGATTCATTTAAACACAAAATCACCAGGCATTTGACCTCCAGATGCCAGATGCCAGCTTCATCAAGTGTAAAACTGGGTCTGGGAACTCGATACACAAGCTGATGCTGAGGATCCAAAGATCATTCAAGAGTGGCTTGCATGTTACACTGCACGGTAAAATTAGATGAACAGCAATCGAGAGGAAAAGGAAAAGCTTTTCAGAGATGAAGACTTCAGGTGTAAGAAAGAAAGCCCCAAGGTCCCCTTCTCTGAAGGATATCTTCTATGCAATCAGAAGAGGAGGAAGAAGCTTCTCTCCTGCAGGGGGACTCCAGAAGGCGTGATCCAAATGGCACAAATGGTTAAAAAGGATAAACATGCAGATGAAATGTGCATGGAGTGATGAGACAGAGAATACCTGCCCCCACCTGATGGCATTGCTGCTGCAGTGGAGCCCTCCCGACCGGATCATTCGCACGTAGCCCATCGCGTTCCCTTCAAAATGATAAAGGAAGACAATCAGACGAAGGGATAACAGGGTCTCACCAAGTCCATTGACAAGAGCCTGGCTGCACAATGCTCACAAACAAGGTCTGCAGTCATTCAGTTACCAAGTAATATAAAATGTAGCACTTCCATCCCTCGAGATTTCCAATTAAGTGAAATATGCCAGGCTTTCATTTGACCAATCAAAGGGTAAAAATGCAGAGTACAGTACAAAGAACTCTGTGCGTGTGTCTGTGAACATATGAGTGTTTGTGAGCATGGGTATATGGGTGTGAATGGGAGGGGGTGGTATATCCAAGAATGTCAGTCACTTCCCTATTCCTTCCTACCCTATGAGCCAGAAGTGATCCAAAGCTCACATGGCACCTTTGGGATGTAACAAAAGGGATGGGAGTTGACAGCCAGGGTTCTCACTGCTGTCTCGGCTACTTTCAACCTGCATGACCTCAGTGGGTCATTCAATCTCTCAGGGCTTACAACGTCATCTGTAAAATAAGGGAGCATGAGGAGGGAGGGAGGATGAGATGATCTTTAATGACCCTTCTCACTCTAAATGCCATGTATGAGCTTACATTCAGCAGTCTAGGGAAGTCTATTCCAGAACTTTATCACCTTAAATTCAACATCAAAGATGTTGAGCATAGTATGTGCAAAGGATGGAATGTGAAGGCTGCCACGTCACAGCATACAAAAGGTCTCACAACACAACTGTGACTATATATCTTATTTAAATAGTATTACAAATGAAAAATTCACAAAGGCAAAAATTCTCAAATTCTGCTGTTCTGATGTTTTAGTGCCTTGATGGCTGCCTAATAAGATAAAATAAGTTTAATTACAGAAATGAAGCTTGTCTACAATAACTATATTCCAGAATGTATAATTCTAAAGCACATATAACTTTTCAAAATTCAGTTCAACTAGACTCCGGGAGCATCTACACTATGCCCAGCCAAGCGGGGAAGAGGGGAGTGTTAAAGTCAAACATCCAGTCGCCTTTTCCAAAGAGCATATAGCTATTTCTAAAGAGAAGCCTGGCATACAAAGAACCCTGAAGGGCAGTATACAAAAGCATATAAGCAAGTGTGAGAGATGTGGTACAAGAAAGTTAACAATGAAAATTTAATATTTTATTTTTATTGCAACTACTAACATCCTTTAATTTCTTTAAACGTTATACTGATGTTTGTATAAATGGCAAGTTGTCCCAAAAGCCTTTTACACTAAGACTTTTGGGATATCTTATCTCTTTTTTCTTCTCTTTTTGGTCTGTGCCTCCAATTTCACTAGTCCAGGCAAGCTCCCAGGGCAGCCGTTCTTTCTGAGCACGCAGCCCAGTAACTAGCACTTACAGTCTCAGACTTGCCTAAGGCATGGGAAGTTAAGTGCCTGCCCAGTCACATGGCCAGTAGTCACAAGGTGAAACCTAAACCCAGGTTGTCCTGACTCCTGGGGAGCCTTCTATCCATCAGATGACAGGTTCTCAAATTTTTGGTCTCAGGACCCCTTTACACTCTTAAAAATGACTGAGGATACCAAAGAGCCTTTGTTTTTATCAGCTGGCTCTATCAATACTGTATTAGAGAATATTACTTATGTATCAAATATCAACTATCAATTTACTGGATTAGAAATTATAACTAAAAAATGTTCAAAATATTTAACTCATTTAAAATAACAATAATAAATCTATTAAATGTTAAGAAAAACAACATATTTTATGAAAAATAAGTATATTTTCTAAAATAAAAAAATTTAGTTAGAAGAATAGAAAAGTTTTTATAATTTTTAAAAATCTTTCCAAGTCTGGCTTAAAAAAAGACAGCTGATTCCCATCTCTGCCCATATACTCAATCTGTTGCCATATGTTGTTCTCATTGACATGCCTATGTCAGCCTCACTCAAATATGTGATTGAGAAAGGAGGGAGTACTTTAACAGGTAAATAATGTCTTAGTATTACTCTGGAAAGCTCTGACCTTGAGGACCCCCCTGAAAAGATAATGGGGACTTTTAGTGGTCCAGAGACCACACTTAGAAAACTGAATGCACTAGATCA